>NC_092519.1:15208080-15524390 GCF_047511675.1 Marmota flaviventris
GAGCCCTTTTGCATGAATGAATCGTGCAGTGCACACACCGTTGGTGGAGAGACCCTCCACCCATCCGTGAGAGTTTTTAAATTGCCCTGGCTCTGTCCTCTACACCAGGCATTGCAACATTTTAATTTTGAGTTTTAAGTCCAAGGATCCAGCGAATCGAACCTTTGGCATAACCGACACGTGGAGGTTCCCATCCGTCCCTCCATCCCTGTCTCTCCCCCTCCCTCTACCTTCCCACTCCAAGGAAACCCTGGTGCATTATTTTTCCGATGGTGTGAATTACCTTGCTTTACGGTCCCTCTTCTCCAAGCCGAGCACAACTGGGGTTTTTCTTTTTTTATTAAAAAAAATAAACAATCCCCGCAATGAGACATCACATCTGCCAATTTTTTAATTATGTTTTGATGGCTTTTCAGGACTAACACCTTCCCGCCGCCCGTACATCACGAGCAAACAGAATTAAACCCGCACCTGAGGGCCTTCCAAATCAAAGCCACCTTGGCTGGAACAGCACAGAATTCATCCGAGAAATGTTCCTTTGGAAAACATTTTTTCTCTCCCCCCATCTGGATTTCCAATGGGCCTTCTAACAGGGAATCCAAGGCTCAGTCTTGGTCTCCATGACCCCTTGCTGGGATTGCTCCGCAGGTCCCTGGGGTGGTTAGATTTACCTTCTTCAATTTTGTCACCTTCTCATTCTTAATAATTTCTGATTTTTTTTTTTTTGGTACCAGGATTGAACTCAGGGGCACTCGACCCCTGAGCCCCGTCCCCAGCCCTATTTGGCATTTTATTTAGAGACAGGGTCTCCCTGAGTTGCTTAGGGCCTCCCTTTGGTTGAGGCTGGCTTTGAACTCACGATCCTCCTGCCTCAGCCTCCTGAGCCTCTGAGATGACAGGCGTGCACCACCCTGCCCAGCTCAGTTTCTGAATTCGCCTCAAATCACGGTCCCGTGATTTAGACAAAAAGCCCAATGGAAACCTATATCGTGATTTTTTTTAATAGCATTGAAAATATGACAATTATATGCCTTGATGTTATTGTACGTCCGTTGTGCAGTGTTTAAAATTTGAACCCTTCATGAATTCATTCAACAAATATTTGCTAAATACCACCACGCTTGGCACTCTATGCCAGATGCAAGGAATTCACCCCAAAATGGTGCATTAGATGCTTTTTTACATATATAATCTTATTATTGTTATAAATTATAACATTATTATTTGTTTTTCTCTTGGTTTATTCCACAAGCATGAATTGAACATCTCCTACTCTAGGACATTTAGGGTCCAGTAGCAAGCAAAAAAAAAAAAATGTTATAAAAGTTGCCCAACAGATTTGACACAAATCCCTATAAACGATGATTACTAGAGATGGTCCCCACGGTTTCTGCTAAAATAAGGTCTGTGGTGGTCATAGTATCAGAAAGGATAAGTAATCACAACGGTGATGATCATGAGCACAAAACTACCGGACAAGGATCTCTCAGTCTATGCAGATGTTGTAGGATAGCCTTTTACATCTTATTTCACATTTTGAGCTTTGTTCTAATTAACACATAAAAATTGTATACAGTTGCCCCTCAGCATCCATGCGGCATTGATTCTAGGATTCCTTGCAGATTCCAACATTTGCAGAGGTTCAAGACATTATATAAAATGGTGCCGCATTTGCATATACCATATATAGGCTCCTATTTAAATCATTGTAGGTTAGTTATAATGTCTAATGCAATGCAAATGTTATGCAAAGGATTATTATACTATATTCTATGGGTAATAACAAGTAAAGGGTCTGCACATGTTAAGATGTAATATTCAGAAAAATCACATTTTTGACATGGAACCCATAAACGCAGAGGACTGACTATATATATATATATAAAGTAGAAGGCATGATGTTTCCAAATCCTTATGCATTGCAGAACGGCTAAAACAAGATAATCAACCTACGCATTACCTTTGCAGGTAATGAGAACACTTACAATCTAGTCTCCTTTTAATAATTTTTAAAATTTGCTTAATTAGTTATACATGACAGTAGAATGCGCTTGGACACATCCTACATAAACGGAGTACGACTTGTCATTCTTCTGGTTGTACATGATGTAGAATCACAGCAGCCGTGAAGTGACATATGCATACATGGTAATAATATTTCACTCCGCGTAATATTCTAAACCTCCATGCATCTACCTGCAAATGCCATAATTTCATTCTTTGTGGCTGTGTAATATTCCGTTGTGTACATGTACCACATTTTCTTTATTCATTCCTCTGTTGAAGGGCACCTAGTTGGTTCCATAGTTTACCCATTGTGAGTTGAGCTGCTATGAACATGGATGTGGCTGTGTCCCTGTAGTGGGCTCATTTTAAGTCCTTTGGGTATAAACCAAGGAGTGGGATGGCTGGGTCACATGGTGGTTCCATTCCTAGTTTTCGGAGGAATCTCCATCCTGCTTTCCAACGTGGTTGTACCCATTTGCATTCCCACCAGCAACGTAGGAGGGAGCCTTTTCCCCACATCCTCGCCAACATCTACTGCTGCTTCTATTCTTGGTGGTTGCCCTTCGGACTGGAGTGAGGTGGAGTCTTAGAGGTGCTTTGATTTCCATTTCCCCAGTTGCTAGAGACGCTGAGCACTTTTTCAGATATTTGTAGATCTACTGTATTTCTCCTTCTGTGAAGTCCCCGCTCAGCTCCTTAGCCCATTTGTCGATTGAGTTATTTGTTGTTTTTTCTTTTCTTTCTTTTCTCCCACTCTGTGGGCTCTCTCTTCACCTTGCTGATTCTTTCCTTTGCTGAGAAGAAGCTTTTCAGTTTAGTTTTCTGTTATTAACAACAGTCACCAGCCGAGCAGCCCAACTCTTGCACTTATTACTTCTGCCCAACGGAAAGTGTATCCTCTGGCCAACGCTAAATAGTTAAGACTGGTCCTTTCAATACCTTCACATGGTGCCTTCCTGGTACGTTTAGTGTGCACTTGATGTATACACCGGCTTCAGTGAGCAGCTAGTCCTGAAGGAAGAGCAGACAGGTGCAGAAAGAAATTTCTGGAAATCAGGTCCCTGCGCGTAGGGGTGAGGAAGGCCAGTGTGCACTTCCAATATCACCGCATCATTAACAACAAGAACACCCAGGTGCCGTGGTGCACGCCTGTCATCCCAGCCACTCGGGAGGCTGAGGCAGGAGGCTCGCGGTCAAAGCCAGCCTCCGCCAAAGTGAGGCCCTAAGCAACTCAGGGAGACCCTGTCTCTAAATAAAATGCAAAATAGGGCTGGGGCTGGGGCTCAGTGGTTGAGTGCCCTCTGAGATCTATGCCTGGTATCTGCTCCCGACCCTTACGCACCCCTGTCCCCAAATCTGCAGGCAACTCCGTCACCTTGGCCTGCAGTGGTCAGCTGTAATGGGAACTCCTTACAGATTTTATGGCCAGCGGGCTTTGCTTTAAATCACATTATCTTCCGGAGTCTTGGAAACTCTGGTCTGAATTAAGATCACAAAAAGTCCCCCTCTTCAGGGTGATCTGTGTTTTTATGGGCAGGGGGAGGTCTTAAGTTCCTAGGCTCACAGAATAGCTCCGAGAACAAAAGGTTGTTTTGCAAGGACAGTGACATCCTAGGGACTTAATCCCAAGCAGGGCCACAGTGGCCTGGGGGGTAACTGCTTTGCATAACACAGCCTGGGAGACCCCAGGGTGTGGGCGCAGTCTCCAGAGTTATCCCTTCCCGTCCCCAGTGCCCACAAATCTCTGCTGCCTGCCAGGTCTGCAGTGCCCAGGGTTCACGGTGACATCTTCATGTCGCTGCGGTTAACAGTTTGCTCCGTTGCAATCCCCAGCTCTGCCCCGGCCTCCTCTCCTCTCCTCCCTCTGCGTTATGGGTCTGGTTCGCGTTCGTTTTGTTTTTAAATGGGAGCATTAAACATAAAAGTGGAATTCATCCTGGTGGAGCCCCACATGCACACAGCATAATTGGGTCAATTTCCTTCTGCAGTTAGTTCACGTTTTATCACGCGGGCTACTCAATGGCGGGACAAAGTTAAATGAGGGTCTTTGCCATGCCTGCATGACTGGGTCTCTAATTACGTTGCAATGACTGTCATGCAAGACCCTTGCAGCATGGTTACATCACATTGTCCTCTAAAATGTATCTTCACGATTTTTTTTTTTTTGTATCAGGGATTGAACTCAGGGGCACTTGACCACTGAGCCCCGTCCCCAGCCCTATTTTGTGTTTTATTTAGCTACAGGGTCTCCCTGAGTTGCTCAGGGCCTCACTTTGGCGGAGGCTGGCTCTGAACTCACGATCCTCCTGCCTCAGCCTCCCGAGCCGCTGGGATGACAGGCGTGCGCCACCACACGTGGTGTGACGATTTCATTTTCATCACACAAATGAATAGGTGCCAAACACACTCACTTCAGTTATTGTTTGTGTATGTGTGTGTGTGTTTCAAAATTCCACTCAAGTCCTTTCTCTGAAAATGACATTTTCGCGGCTCAAGGGTGTGCAGGACAAGCTGAGAGAATCAGCAGCGTATTTATTTTCCACAGAGGACAGAAAGAATCGAGGTCAAGTGCCTGGGACATTGGAAGGAAAGCCAGGCGACGCGTTTTCATCAACACATTTGAAAAATACCGGACTGTGTTTTACAATAATCGAGGGAAAGATGGGAGAACAGGGTCATACGTGTGAGAAGAATTCGTGAGACTGTATTTAATGTCACCGATACCGCTATTTAGTGGCACACCAAACGGGTTTTCAGGTAAAGAATCACATCAGCCGGGCACGCGGTGCACGCCTGTCATCCCAGTGGCTCAGGAGGCTGAGGCAGGAGGATCGCAACTTGGAGGCCAGCCTCAGCAACTTACTGAGACCCTGCCTCTAAATAAAAAATAAAAAGGGCTTGGATGTGACTCCAAGTGGTTGAGCACCACTGAGTTCAATCCCCAGTACCAACACATACCCTTGCCCAGAAACTCATTCTCAGGGACAATCAGTTGGTTTTCACAACTGGAGGAGGAGGTGCTGCTAATATTCCAATTTTCCAATATTCGGGAGGCTCACTTCATTCTCATGAAAGACCTACTGTGCGCATCCACCTCTTCCCGATTCTTTGCACTCCTGGGTCTTGCCTTTGGCCAGAGACATTATTGGGTCCGCATTTTGCATGAGATGGCCACCCAGCTGGATTTCAGACACTGGCCATCTTGCCCGCAAAAGCCCTCACTCTGCAGAAAGGGGACGTGTGCCCGCGGGTTGGACAGTGGAGGCTGGATCATGAAGGTGATCCAGGTTACAACAAGATCCACGGCCCCCAAACTGCAGGAAATAAGCCCAGGTGTGAAGGGTAAGGTACTGGGCTCGGCTGCTCCTCCCTCTTCCCTCCACAGCCAGCCTCTCGACTCTCCAGCCTCTCGACTCTCCAGCCTCCTGCCTCAGCCTCCGGCCACCTCTGTTCCCTAGGATCTGCAGGGAGATCGGGAAGCCACTTTCCCACTCTCTCCCGTGCCCCTGCCCCTGTGCCCCCCCGGCTCCAGGCTGAGGCTCCAGTCCTTCCTCCTTCCCCACTCGCTGTGGATGTTGGTGCAATATTTAAGCATTAATTATGTAATGTCTGTCAAGTGTCTGAGGCTCCCGGGGAAAAGGCGCTCTATTAGCAGCCTTCATTATTCGTGTTTTCTCCGTTAAATTTCCATTAGCAGACGCATCAAGAATCGAGGAGCGGCCATCTGTCACGGAACTCAAGCGCTCACCTTCTGCAGGATCTTGTTGACTGAGGGACGGAGGCGCTTCCTAAGCCTCCCATGAAAACGATTTTTCAGAAATGAGCGCAACAGCTGTCGCGTCTTGGCGCCACGTTCACACCTTGCTGGAAGCTGTGATTTCTAACAACCCGAAAAAGTGCATCACGGGCTCCAGGCCTGGAGGAGGGACAGCGCCGCCCTGACCCAGCCCAGTCTGCCCTGGCCTCAAGGCTGAGTATATTTCTGCTCCCGATTCCTGCCAATCTAACAGGTGTAAAAAGCATTTTTTTTTTAAAGCACTCCATGCGAAGCAAGCACTCTCCCACTGAGCTACCTCCCCAGACTCCCACCTTTTCTTGGATACAGGATTGTACCAAGTTGCTGAGGCTGGCCTCCAACTTGCAATCCTCCAATCTCAGCCTCCTGAGTACCTGGGATTACAAGCATGCGTGACTGCACCCAGTTATATTTTATTTTCTTTGAATTTATCCATATTTGTCTTGACTTGCCTTCGTTTTTATTTGGAAGAGATCTCAGTTTAGAAAGGAAAGCATTTTAGCCAGACATATCATTGAAAATTCTTTTTTCTCCAAATTTTCATTTATTTGTCTTTGGATTGCTTATGGATTAGAGTATGCATGCACACACACACACACACACACACACACACGTGTGACCCAGAGTCCACAATTTGTAAGATACAAATTTACAATACATCTTGTATTTGACTTCCGGGTGATTAAAGAGTCCTTTCTCCAATATAAAAATATCATCAATTTTCCACCTTTTCACTTTATAAATAGAAGTTTAAATTACATACAATTTATTTTGGCGTAAATTGTCAAAAAGAAATTCAGCAGTGTTGTCTGTTCCAAACGGCTTTTATTTTGCCCCAACACTACTATTTTTTTTCTATTTGTCTGAAAATATGACATTAATTTAAATTTTCCTATTTGGCTGGACAGTTTTCTGACCTTCTACCCATTACAGCAATCTCTCGGTTACTACACCAATACCAAACCACTCAAATATCGTCTCCAAAATGCATTTTAGGGTCTAATAATACCGTCACAGAAATTGTACTGTTTTCCTTAAATGGTGTGGGATGGAAGCTACCCCAGTAATCCATGTAGCTGATATTTAGTATGAAAGCATCAGGCAGAAAACCTTTTGCAAAACAAAGCTATTCACATCACAGAACGCACTGTTCAGCATTAGAACCTTACAACTCTCGAAGGTAAGTGTCCTTGAGTTCATTACTAATTAAAATTAACATGATATTCTCCAGTTCCATCCATTTACCTGCAAATGCCATAATTTCATTCTTCTTTATGGCTGACTAATATTCCATTATGTGATGTACCACATTTTCTTTATCCATTCATCTGTTGAAGGGCATCTAGGTTGGCTCCATAGCTTGGCTATTGTGAATTGAGCTGCTGTAAACATGGATGTGGCTGTGTCATGATTGTATGGTGATTTTAAATCCTTTGGATAGATATCGAGGAGTGATTCTTAAAATAGGTAACTGATAAATTCCTGTGGGGAATCACTGCACTTTGCCTTTGGTGTGAAAAGCTGCTAGGCTAACGTCAAGAGGTCAAGGGTTGGTTTGTGTCTGAATACACTGACTACTTCAGGTCAACGTCTAAAGCCTGCTGACCCTATAAATATTGGGCCACATTTCCAAGCACAAGGAAAATAGAAAAATGTGGATGATCGATGATAAATGTGTTTGATGACCGACTCACGTGGATATACCCGGAGATGGTTGGCAAGTCTCATTCTTTCCATCTCCTTGATACAAGAAAAAGATCTGAACACAGCGGTTGAGTGAGCTAAACCATGGCCCTAACCTCTGTAAAACAAAGTCTTTCATCTTTACGGGTCCTGAACTCAGGAAAAGAAATCCGTGCTCAGATGCAGAAATTGCCGACGCTCAGAACCACAAAAAGAGTTTGCGACGTTGGTGCCTCGCATCTTGAGGGAGTCAGATGATCCCAAAGAAAAACAGCAGGTTAGGTCCTGATCTCCCCCAGACTAGAAGCTGGAGAGGAGAAAACAGAGATGTGGGCATCGAGCCTTGCAACATGCAGATTCTACACCCAATCCAGGGAAAATATGCTCCCACAAGAGGACTTCAAAAGGACATCCTGGATACCCCGTCTTTAAAATATGCTAACACTTCAGGTGGTGCACACCTGTCATCCCAGCAGTTCCGGAGGCTGAGGCAGGAGGATCCTGAGGTCAAAGCCAGCCTCCGCCAAAGCGAGGCCCTAAGCAACTCAGTGAGACCCTGTCTCTAAATAAAATACAAAATAGGGCTGGGGATGGGGCCCAGTGGTTGAGCGCCCCTGAGTTCAATCCCCAGTACCCACCCCTACCCCTCAAAGAAAGATGCACACAGGAATTCCTGATCTCCCTCTGTATTTTCTTCGAGATCCTCCTCTTCTCTCCGGGTTTGGCATTTCCATCCACATCTTCTTGTGTCCCCATCTCTGGCTACTTGCAGTATCTCCCTTGAAAACCATGAATGGAATCTGGGCCCCACAAAGATGGCTCGGGGCAGAGAGCCCTCTTCCACCTGACCCTGCTGAGGGGGTGGCCGCCATCTTGGATTTCCACCTGGAAGACAACGTCCATTCCAATCCTAATTCAGTTTTTTGTTTTATCGCTTCCAGTTGCTCCGTATGCTGAGACTAACTGGGCACGTCCAGGTACCAGAAAGTCCCTGGGTTAAACAGGTGGAACCCAGTAAGCATCTGCTCCCTGGGGGGACTCTGTGTCTTAATAAAGTCTCTCTTTTTTTTTATTTTTTTCTGCTAAATACTGAACAGAACTCTCGCCAAATCCCAGACCACACAAATGGACTTTCAAAGCTTCTTGATGAAGTCATCACCCAATTTTTTTTGTAGAAAGCTTCCGATTCTTCTTTCCCCTCTGCTTTGTGAATTCACATTAGATGTTTAAAGGGGCGACCTGCCTCCTTTTCAAGCACTTACATATATTGGATTTCAGTAACACTGCCTAGGTACTAAACATTCGGAGAAAGACGCCCTGCAGTTTATGAGAAATATCTGTGTATTAAAACCACATATAGCAGGGTGCGGTGGTGCACGCCTGTCATCTCAGAGGCTCAGGAGGCTGAGGCAGGAGGATCGTGAGTTCAGAGCCAGCCTCCGCCAAAGTGAGGCCCTAAGCAACTCGGCGAGACTCTGTCTCTAAATAGAATATTTTAAAAAAGGACTGGGGATGTGGCTCAGTGGTTAAGCACCCCTGGGTCCAATCCTTGACATGTAGACATTTCCCTTACATGGACACGTCGTGTGTGTGTGCGTATTTCCCTAGGTGTGTGTGTGAGTGTGATCTGCTTTGTCTTTCCTTGCCTTTGACACTGCAGTAAGGATGTCGCACACCCGCCTGACGTCTGCGATTCAATAAAGTCCTCACTGAGCCGAGAAAGGTCCAGGCGAGGGGGGACAGGAAGATTGATGGTGGCGGGCTGGTGCAGTATGCAATGCAGACGGCCTTAAAGGATTAGTTGGATTCTATCTGCAGAGCCCAAAGCCGGCAGGGGACATGATCGCAGTCTATGAAACTCATAAAGGAACCGACCGGGATGAACACAGGCTTGTTCCCCAGATCCCCGTTTACCATGACGACCGGGAATCCCTCACATCTCGCAAGAGGGAGATGGAGGGCAGGCTCAGAAAGGGTAAGTCCACCCAACCGAGCGGGCAGTTAGGGCCTGATGGGCAGAGATCCTAACCTCGGACGTCAGAGGTGTCCTGCAAGCCGAAATGACATCCACTAAGTGCCAGAAAGATCCAGGCATGACGGTTCCTTCCATTCAGGGAACTCAAATAACGCCTAAAAATTTTAAAAGAGGCTAAAAAACGACGGAACCCCAAACGGATGACTTCCCATCAGAGACATTTCTAGATTGAGACTCTGGTTCACCATGGGCCTTGGACACCCCGCCGCCCGCCACCCGCCTGCAGCTCTGCAAACTGGCCCCTGCACCGCGTCTGGCGCAAAATATTGTTTTCGGGTCGATTTAGGCTGTGTGTCAGCCAAAGTGCTGCTTTTATGGGATTGCCCACGGAGAGGAACCCGTCGTAGATGCTGAGCGACTCAGAGAAGCCCGGGTGAACTACTAAGTTTAGACAGGATGGAGCCATCCACTGAAATTTTTAAATGGCCTCACTTTCCGGGCGTCTCCTCCAGGCGTGAAATAGACCCACTTGGGTAAGATGGAGTGCGGGCCATTTCCCGGGGAATGGGGTACATTCTGCTCCCCAGAGCAGGCACGTAAATCACCGGGCAGTCGGCCATCAGGTGCCCACATGCTTGCAGATTAAATCCAGTTGCTTTTAGAAATCAAAACTTGCAAGTAACGTGGCTTCCCGGTATTGCAAACCCAACGCCCTGATCCTCTCTAGGAAGGAAAGAGCACTTAAGACTCTGGAAACAATCCCGTTTTCCACCGGTGGCGCTCGCTCCACTGATTAAAAATTCATAAGGCACTAAGGTTTGGGCATTAAAGCAAGGCCATTTCTCAACAGAGTCGTGAACTTGTAGAAAACAGCTCTTCCGGATTCCTGACCACCGTCTGGCAAAAGTGACCCCCCCCCAAAAAAAAGGGGGGGCCACTGGAACAAACAGAGATTTTTAAAAGACACGTGGATCTTGACGGAATCGCTCTCCGAGTAGGTGCTTATTCAGTCATTCCTGTCTTTGGGTTTTCGAGGAAAAACACTTTTGTCTGTTTGACTGCAGTGAACATCTGATGTGTGTGGTTTTTTTTTTTTTTTCCCCCAAATTCCAGCACAGTACAAATATTCAAGGTACAAATATTAGGTTTGCAGGACGCCGCTAGCAGAGCAGGATGACCTTCCAACGTCTGTGTACACTGTGCAGTGAAAGTAGGGGAGGAGGTTCTGCCCCGTGGTGGATCAGTTAGCATTTTGGAAAACCCCTTCTGGCCAAACACAGGGTCGCCTTTTAACTCTGCAGGTAGAAACAGGCGCCTTTTCAATAACAAGATTTTTAGCCAACCCGCGGGAAACCCTTGATAACGACAGTGTTAAGGTTAAACTTACACCAGACTCGAAACCCCCCCTCCATCCTCCCTGATCTCCCTAGATTAATAGGACCACATTAATAGGACCAAATATTCAAGGTACAAATACCAGGTTTGCAGGATGCCTCTAGCAGAGCATGATGCAAGGATCCAAAAAACCGGCTGCAGTTTACTCTGGCTCCTTTGAGTCAAGACAAGCAACATCTGCAGACTGCTCCATTCTTGGAAAGATCGGGGGGCCTATTGCCCTTTTATCCCGTAAGTAAAATGTCAGGGCTGGCTGCAAAATCATTTAGGGATAAATGTTATGGAAATGATGTCATCCAGATGCAAACAGAGGAATCATTGCATTTCTTTTAGTTTTAGTAAAATCCAGGCAGCAGAAGATCCCCAATCGGAGGCCCCCACCCCGGCCCCATGGTGCCTGTTCTTTGGGACTCCCTGAACCCCCCAAAGCCACTTGCCTAAATGACACTAGAGTGTCCTCATTTAGAGCCTCTGAATTACAATTCCTGGCTTTGTCGCAGATTTCATCTGGGCCCCTTCCAAATGGCTCTTCTGGCAGGGTTGTCTTCTGGGATGGAGTGAGATTCGGTTTAAAAATCATCACCTTAATCATATCGGCCGCTTTGGTGGACTGGGAGGGATGGCTGGCTTTGCTTTCTGGCTTATTGTAAGAATCTCACTCCGTGGTTCAATGACACCGGTGTCCCAAGGGGACCTGTGCATCACGGAATCCAGTTGAGGAGCACCCAAGTTTGAGATTGGGTTTTCTGCTCACGGGTTGAAACTCATCTGACCACCGTTAACTTTTCCGGAGCTGAACCAATCCCAAAGTCTAGCACTGGGCCTGGTTGGGAAAATAGGAGGAGCCGTTTATCGGGTGTGTTTTGAGTCTAGTTTGAGGCCATTGGGCCACCGGGTGGAACTATCCCCCCACACACACTGGGGAAAAAAAAAAACACGACATCTCACACCATCTAATCGGTTGTGTCTGTATAACTGTGTCATGAGGCCACCCGGCCTCCAACTACGCATTGGAATGTCTTCTGATGTCCCCCAAATAGTTTCTGGCACCAAAGAAAACATTAAATAGATCTCACAATCTCCAAAGTAAAAAAATTTCTGTGCATCCACAGAGGAAAAAGCAACCGCAAACCTAACAAGAAAGCACTCAGGATGCATGAAGAACTCCAACAGCCGACCTTCCAGCAATGACCTTATTCAAAGTGCACAAAGGCTCCAGGTGTGTCCCCAAAGATGGCGTAAGTAAGAATGGCCATCAAGCTGGTCAGTCTGTCTGTACCAGGCAGGGTGCTCTAGGGGAACAGAATCAACAGGAGGTACAATGATACAAAGGGGACTTATTAGGTGGCCTTAGGTGACCAGAAGCTGGAGAGTCCACCACGGCCGTCTGCAGGCTGGAGAGCTGGGAGAACCAGGAGCTGACCAGTCCAAGAGGGGTCAGTGGTCCTACCCTAGTCCAAGACCAAAGGCTTCTGGAAAGTTCCATCCAAGCCGCCATCCTATTGGAGGGTGCTGTCCACGCTTAGGGAGGGTCTCCACTGCAGTTGGCTACCCCACATGCCAATCATTCCTAGACACACCCTCATGGACACACCCATAAGCCCCTTAATCTGCAGCCTTTGTTTAATCCAATCAAGTTGACAACTGGATTTCACCCTTACACTGTTCATTAGAGAAATGCAAATCAGAATCCCAACTGTCCTCTCTGTAAGGGTTGCTACTATTTTAAAAACCATCCCTCCCCCCCCCAAAACCCCAAAATATTTAAAATACCCAGAAAAATGACAATGTTAGAAAGGGGAACATTTCTGAATGATAGGTGAGGATGTAGGTCCCAGACTAGGAAAAATATGATGGACTTGCCTTCAAAAGTTAATATCAGGAGTATCCTATGATCTAAAAAAATCCCATTTCTGGGCATTTATCCAAGACAATCAAAAGTAGGGTGGTGAAGAAGATGTTGTGACTTCTATGTTCATAGTAGCCATATTCACCAAGTCCAAGAAATGGAAAGTAACCAAGTGTCTATCAAGAGATGAATAGATAAGCAAAATATGGCATGTGCATTTGGTGGAATATTATACAGCTCTAAAAAGTAAGGGAATTCAGATACATGGTGCTGGGTTCATGGATCAATCCTGAGGATATTGATTATGCTAAACAAAATGAACTAATCACAAAAAAAGATGATGACTACATGATTACACTTTTACAAAGTACCTAGAGTGGTCAAATTCATAAAGCAGGGGTTTTGGGGGTCTGGAGGCAGAGAGAGAGGGGAATGGCTATTATAGATATACAGAATTCTTGTTGTGAGATAAAAAGTAGTAGAGACAGGTGGCACAAAAGGGTTTGAGTGCCCTTACAACCACTAAACTGGGCATTTTGAGACAATTAAGATGGCAATTTTAAGGTTATGTATATTTTACCACAATTGGCATCTTTTTATTAATCCATTTGTGCTACTAGAGACGGAACCCAGGGGCACATTACTACCAAGCTACATCTCCAGCCCTTCTTAATTTTTATTCTGGAATCCCTGAGTTGCTGGGACCACAGGTTGTGTACCACCCCACCTGGCAAAATTTTTAAAATTGTGAAAATAATTTCTGAACAACCCGGGCGTGGCGATGTACACCTGTAATCCCGGTGGCTCTGGAGGCTGAGGCAGGAGGATGGCGAGTTCAAGGCCAGCCTCTGGAACTTGGCAAGGCCCTAAGAAGTTTAGCAAGACCATGTCTGTATAAATTTAAAAGTCTGGGGATGTGGCTCCAAGGTTAGTCACCTCTGGGTTCAATCCCTGGTATCCCTGAAAAAAGAAGAAGGAGGAGGAGGAGGAGGAGGAAGAGGAGGAGGAGGAGGAGGAGGAGGAGGAGGAGGAGGAGGAGGAGGAGGAGGAGGAGGAGGAGGAGAGTTTGTAAATATCAAAGGAGATTTCTCATTTTTGTTGAAAGTCACATGCAGAATATCTTATTCATCTGTCTGAAGTGTAAATTGGAATATTTTCATCAAAAATAATAATTGGATGGTTCCACGGTAGTTGGTCTCTTTTCCTGAAAGGTTTTCAAGCCAGGCAGAAGTGTCAGGGGCTGGCGGGACATGCCGAAAGCTGCCCTTGTTTGTCAGTCCTGCTTTGGAACACCACGGGTAGACTTCCTCTAATACCAACCTGCTAGGCACCAAAGTGCCACTTGCCAACCGTGGTTGTCAGCCTTCAATTAAAACCAGCATTAATATTTCATCTCGTCAACGTGTTTTAACTGGGGATCGGAACGGAGGGGAAGGGACAGTTTGAGGCGTGTGTTATCTCTCTGAGGCGTGGACGAATATTTCAGCTTCAGGGAGCTGATGTTTTAAAAGGAGACTTGGTGGCAACATTATTTGGTGTTGTCAGCCAAGATATCAATCTGTGGTACCCATCTATGCGGATGGGTGAGTGGGTGGGTGGTGCATGGATGGATGGATGGATAGATAGATGGATGGATGGTTTCCCTAGATGAATAGATGGTTGGAGGGATGGGTATATGGATGGAGAGATAGATAGGTAGATAGATAGATAGATAGATGGATAGATAGATGATAGATGAGATGGATGGATAGATAAGACAGATGGATAGGTAGCTACATAGTATGGATAGATAAATAGATTAGATAGATAAGATAGATGAATAGATGGATAAATGGATTAGACTGATAAAAGAGATTAGATAGATAAGATACTTAAGGTGGATAGATAGATTAAATAAATAAGATAGATGGATAGATGCACAGGATGGATGGATAGATAGATAGATAGATAGACAGATAGATAGATACATAGATACATAGATTCAATAGGCGATTAGATGGATCGTTGAAAGAACTGGTAGATGCATAGATAGATAAGATAGATGGATAGATAGATAAGATGGATGGATGGATGGATAGATACATAGATACACAGGTGAGATGGATAGATAGCATGGATGGGTGGATGGATGGATGGATAGATGATAGATGGATAGATAGATAGATATTCAATAGGCGATTAGATGGATGGTTGAAAGAACTGGTAGATGCACAGAGAGATAAGATAAATGGATAGATACATAGGGTAGACAGATAAGATGGATGGATGGATAGACACATAGATACACAGGTGAGATGGATAGATGGCATGGATGGGTGGATGGATGGATAGACGATAGACAGATGGATAGACAGATTAGATAGATAGGAAGGAAGGAAGGAAGCATTCTTAGGTATAACCCAGTGTTTGGAGAACCCGAGTTGACAAAGTCCTTCACCTACGTAGGATCAGATCTCTGGGGGCCGAAACCTTGGCTACAGAGACCAGACTGATAGTGCCTCATGCCCGGGTCTCTTCCTGGAGAGAGGATGTTGCTTTACTCCCTGGGAATGACTTTTGCTCTGTGAAGATTGGGACCAAGCCTTGTTTCCTAAGGTTTCTCGAATCCAGGGACCTTGGAGGAGCTGCGGTCCCCCCGGTTACCCTCTGTCCTCCACCTCCAGCGTCCCCCCAATGTCCAGGAGCGTTCTGCCCCCTCCGGACCCCCGAGGACTGCTGCGTGATCCTGTCCGCAGGCTGTGGCTGCATCTGGCTATGCCTGAGCCTGGTCCGTCTTCCCAGACCCCTTCCCAAGGGAGACTCATAAATAAACATAAGCAGTAGCCTGGAGGGGGGTCCTCCCGCGGGGAAGGAAGCGCTCTAAAATAACAGCTTCAGTGTGGGGGGGCAGCTCAGCATCAAAGCCGAGGGCCTGTGGTCAGTCTAATGGACCGTGAAGGATTGCATTGAGGAAGGAAGGGATTTCCTCATCCGCCCTGACTGCTAAGATGGATTAAACCGCTTTCCTGAAAAGAAAACCATTTCTTTGCTTATTTGGAAAAAAAAAATCTGTTTGTTCTCCCCCGGAGGATAGTAATTAAAAACCATGCTCATGCAAGAGGGTCCACGGGAGAGGTGGGAATATTTTTCTGCCTGTATTTTGTATTGTTTTCATGGAGCTAGCATGCCCAGAACTTCCAAGTTTCCTCCGATGATCTCTAGGTCATTGCTCGGGAGCCTTGCAGATAGTTCTTGATAGATATATTATCAGTCTGGATGCCAGAAACCATTAAGGTAAGACAAACCTCTCTCCACGGCGCTTATTGATATACATAATTCAGAGTGAACATGGCTCGGCTTCCAAGTAATAATGGTCCGCAGAAGAAAAGAGACATTTTATCCAAGTGCCCCCGCAAAGAAAGGTGGTGAGTTTGGTAAGGAAAGTCTGACGGCTCATTCTGAATATTTCACACGGTGAGATTGGCAATATTATATCACAGAGCTCTGGGAGCAAAGGAAAAACCCTTCCCCCGGAATATCCGGAGATCTCTTTTGTCAATATACAATGTTGATTTTTATGGAAATAGTATAACTAGGGCTTGAAGGCCGTCATTTCCAAGGCTGTCTTTATGTTCAGAGAAAAAAAAAACAAACCCATCATTCAGAAGAGGTAGATTCAAATTATAGGGTATCTGGTGAATGCACCTATTGATATGCTCTATCAAAAATGACTCTAATAAACATATCATCTGACTCGGCAAAGTCTTTTTTATGTGTGAAGAGGCAGGAAGATGTAGCACACGATTCTCCAAGTTAAGAGCATCTTTATAATTACCCAAGACGGTCTCTCTCCCTCCTTCCTTCATTTATTTTCTGCTTAGCTCCAGAGATTTTATGTGACAGCGGGTGATTATTTTAAGTCACAATTTCATAAGTCTGAATCAAGATCACGCTTTCCCACAAACCTATCTGTATCTTCTGGCCACTTTTAAAATCAGATTTTTTTTTTTCAAATATACTGGCATGTAAGCAATTTCTTTATTTATTGGTGAGGGGGTGGGATCTGTGTGCATCTCCCAGACACTCAGGTAGCATTCGTTGTCCACAGCTGAATGACAATCCAACTGCTACACAACTGCTCTGCATATTTCCTCTTGGAGAGTTTCTGACGTGTGTTCAGATACACATGCCACTATTGTCTTTGTCATTTTTTATTCTCTTGCTGTCATTAAGTGCAGACAGAAGAAATAAATGCACGATACACTCACGATACACTAGGAGGATTGCTGCTGGCCCAGAGCACTCTATGGCTCTCTTCTCACAGTTAAGTGGTGGGGAGCTGCCCGGGGTTCTGACGGTGGACGGCTGTTCTGAATGTGCTCTAATTGGAAAGGGAGTAAAAATACTGTCACAATGTGAGACAGTAATTAACCCGCTGCTTGGTCATACAGAAAGTAAACACATCACATTGCATTTTCCATTTCTGCAAGCATCTTTGCGTGTTGCTGGACTTTAATAACCGTATATGCCGGGGACCGTCTAACAGTGCATTTAACAGGCAGAATTAATCCCAGATACTTCCCTGATGATGGAGCGATTTTAAATTAGCTTAGTCCTTATTTGGGTGAGTCTGGTCATATGTAGTTGAGCCACTCATAATTAATTACCTTAGGTTGTCTTTAGAATTTGGATCCCTTGACACTCCTCAGGGTGTGCCCGATCAGAAGCTATTGAAAATACTTAAAGTCTAGAAATCAACTTGGAATGGAACCACCGTTTGATTCAGCTGTCCCACTCCTTAACATATATCCAAACGATTTAAAATCAGCATTTTACAGGGACACAGCCACATCAATGTTCATAGCAGCTCAATTCACAATAGATAAGCTATGGAACCAACCTAGGTGCCTTCCAACAGATGAATGGATAAAGAAAATGTGGTACATATATACACAATGGAATATCACTCAGCCTTAAAGAAGAATGAAATGATGGCTTTTGCTGGTAAATGGATGGAACTGGAGACTATCCCATTAAGTGAAATAAGCCAGCCCCCCCAAAACCAAAGGCCAAATGTTCTCTCTGATATGCAGATTTCTCATCTCATGGGAATACACATAAGTTCTGCTCTAGTACTGCAGACCTGACATGTTGGGAGAGGGGAAGAATTTCCAGTATGGCAGTTCCATAAACAGTTAATTCAGCCCTAGGGGGATACAGACCCACATAATGGTTGCTGAATATCAGAAATGAAGAGACAGGATCGCCTTATCACAGAAGGCAAAAATTGGGACCAGCTATCACACAACTTGGGGGAGTCGGCAACCCTATCCAGAGAGCTGGGACCATATGCATGCTAAGTGACCAACTCTCCCAGCCGAGCCAAAGTGCCACAAGTATCAAAGAATTACCTAATTGGTCCAAATTCCTTCAACTTCTCATTGCAGCCGGACACATCTGTGACTGTTTGCAGCTTGCGCTTACCTACATCGGAAAACGCATCAGAAAACCAAGCACCGTGTGTTCCGCTAGACACCCATTAGTGGAGAATCCAAGCTCTCCTGCTTTGGTCTGTGTCCCCTGGGGCCATTCTATTAATTACGGAGGACTCTGTCATTAGACAGAAGTGGAAATTAAAACGGCGATCATCGAATCGGGTGCGCTTAGTTATTGGAACATGATGTTTAGGCAGGTATTGAGATGGAAAGGATTTTAAACTATTGAATCCAATTAGATTTTAGAATAGGCAGAGATTTAGCTTACATTTATTCCCCCTGCTTGTGATTAGCATACCTAGCAGAGTTGGGTTGGCACTCCAAGCAAAATGATCCTTCTTACCATGCCTCTCGCTCGTTTGCCCGGCAAAGATGATATGGACCTGAGAACTTTTGCATTTTCTGTAGCTTTTAAATTATTCACATTTTTCTTGATTTTTTTTTTTTTTTTTGGTTTAGTTAGCACACACTAGCTTGCTTATTAGTCAGGAGAAGACAGAGAATGAAGGCTATCCCAGTCAAATAGAAGAACGAGACAGATCTTCGACTCCAACCCCCTTGCACGCCGAGAGGAGGCTCTCTGTGGAGGCCCAGAGTGGATCCTGGAAGAATCACTTTTCTCCATCTGGAAGCTATTCGGCTGGCCTTCAAGGGTGAGAGGAAAGATAAGCCGTTGCTTTTCCTGAATCATGGCCTGCAAACCACGTATGTCCTAAATCACAAAAGTCTCCCTGTCTCACAGTAGAAAATGCCTTCTGAACAGTTGTTTGTTATTATTAGACATTTATTGAAAACTAAATGCATTAATCTTGCAAAGGCGCCCAGAAACGCGAGAGACGAAAGCATCTCTCAGGAAACAGCACAGAATTCATCTTGGCCTTTTGGAGATTTTAATCAGCTATGTGTGTTGCTTGTGCCTCCAGGGAATTACAGATAAAGGAACAATTCGTTACTGTAAAATGTATCCTTTTTTTTTCCCCATAACAGTGTTGGACAACGAGGCTGTGACAGTTTTTTCTAAGACATACCTGTCTTAAACATACAGGTCTCGAGGTAGATGCACTTAAAATCGTAAAAAGGCACACATGAAAAGAATTCATTACGGAAGAGGCAAGAAAGAGAAATTCCCAATTGGATAAAGAAAATACAGCTAGCCCAGTGCCGTGGCGCTCGCCTGTCATCCCAGCGGCTCGGGAGGCTGAGGCAGGAGGATCTCGAGTTCAAAGCCAGCCTCAGCCAAAGTGAGGCCCTAAGCAACTCAGTGAGACCCTGTCTCTCTGGCACTTGAACCAAGGGTTGCCTGTCGACATTCAAGTGGAAATGTTGAGATTAGAGTCGGAAGGTATAACTGGGGACGCGCATCATCTAGTTGACATTCAGAGGTGAGATGAGGCGAGACCATCAAGGTCGTGAATGTCGGTCAAGAAGGAAACCACCCAGATCTAAAATGGGGAGAGAAAAAATTGGAATAACTTGGAAAAAGTCTGGGAAAAACACGGAGCAGAAGGCAGAAAATGAACAGAGTCTGTCTTCTTGGGCACACTCGGATATCCCTGGTATCAAACGGTATTAATGGAGCAGATAAAGTAAGCGTCAGGACTTGTGAATCGGATTTAAGAAAATGAAGGTCAACAGTCCCCTTGAAGTTTAGTTGGGCTGTTGGTAGCAAAACCTACAAGAGAAGGAATTCAAGAACAATTCGTTTTTTTTAAAAAAAATATATTGTAAATATTCATGCTTTACATTTTCATCTTGCAAAAACCATGCCTTCTAGAAAAGAAGAAGATGTATTCATGGGCACAACTGGAATGCATTTTCAATCCCAGAAACAAGGAATCGCAAAGCCAAAGTCATTTTTCCTCTAAATCTTTACGCAGCAGAGAAAAATATACCCGATGACTACGTGTCTCCAACTGGAATTCAGGACCCAGGATTATTTGGTCATGCCAAATAATGATAATAATAAGGGATAGAACTTGCTGTTTTGATATTTCCGTCGGAGGACTTCTGGCAGCCTATCAGAGAACTTTTGCTACAAAAAGTTTGAAGTAGTAGATGGACCAAGGCAGGCAAAAAAGAGACGAGGTCCCCGGTCCTGAACGCTGACCGTCACTGTGGTAGGAGCAGCGTTGAGGCAGCCCGGAGTGAGCCCGGACCTGTCAGTTCTGATTTATAAGGTACAAGGCACTTGTGAGTCACCCTTGTCAGTCACCCGTGGAGCATACTAAGAGACGGGTGAACGGAATATTCCAATTCTCCTCTTCCTCTCCAAGGACGTCCGAGGCTGCAATGCTTCATGCCACCCTTGCATGACAATGAATTCAAGCCATACCTCCGACCAAGGTGTGGATGGCTTTGCTGAGGGGCTCTTCTCTTGTGACACTAAAATCATGGAAGGGACCTGCAGTTTTGTGTCAGTTTATAAAAGACTGAAATATCTAATTGGTTTTCAGAGAGGAATCGATCATTGTAAACCCCGGTGTCAAGGCATTAGAAAAAGATTAATTGCAGGTGGTCCTGGCTTAGGGCGAAGATAACAGCCCCAGTGAGCCGGTCCCAGCAATTAATGAAAGAGCCAGCCGTAAGGTTTACATTAGTGTTCAAAGGTCGATTCATTACAAGGAGCGAGTGCATTCATTAGGAAAAGGGAATCTCCAAGGGGATTCTGTAACCACCCCTGGATCCTGCGAGTTCATAGCAGCCAGGACACGGGAGGAAGCTCATAAACAGGACCTGACACTCCGGCATTAATGGAGAGAGCTGCTCTTTGCAAACCCAAGTAGCAATTGCATTGTCCTCCAGCTCTTGAAGTGGCTCTGGGAAGGCAAATGCATTGCTTTCCTAGGGTCCCCGTCCGCGGAAACTGCAGAGGACATTTAAATCCACGAGCAGATTTCCATTTCCAGTTCGGAAACAGAGAAGCAAAAGAGTATTTTTGCAAGAAAAAGCCCTCAACTGAGAAGAACCGGTGGTAACAGACATACAGCAGAGTGCAGATCATGGTATAGCTGCTACTAAACTCCAAGTGTGTGCCTTGACTCTTTTTTTAAACGGTTAAGGATATTCTTGTAACAAAATCCGTGGTTGCCAACTCCAACACTCCGCTCACCATCCAAATTTCCCCTCTTATTTCCTTTGCAATCAAAGTCTCTTCAAAGCTAAACACTATATTTTAATTGCTGTCATGGACTTTTTCATATTCTTGGAATGCATCCTGCATGAATCATAAAACCCTTCTGTGTAGATGCTTTTGTTCGACACAGTATCCGTGACATCCATTTGTCATCTTTCAGGAAGTGGTTTCTTTGTATTGTTATATAACTTCCCATTGTAAGAATATAAAACAGCCTCCATTACTTAATCATGGATGTTTGGGGACTTCCCGATGCTGAACAAAGGTTCTACAAACATCCTATTCATGACTTCGAGTGGGAAAGTACCTACCTAGTAGCAGAATTAGTATCTTCTACAATAGGCATGTTTTCAGTCCTAATTCATAATGTTCAATATTTTTTTTTCACAATTTACATTCTCATCAGTGATGTGTGAAAGATGCTTCTAGTCTTTCCAACATTTGGCATATTTAAAAAAAAAATTTTTATTCATTCTGATTGGTTAAAACACCATAACTGGATATTTGGTTTAATTGAGATGTTACAACACTTTTTGCACACCGTTCAGATTTATGAAATCGTGTTAACTGTGAATTTAACATCCTGACCTTGATACTACAGAGTCAAGAGCTGATGCCTTATATTGGAAAACACTTTTGAATTGTAGAGAACGGAGTTTGCAAGGTCTACATTGCTTTTCTTTGGATGTAGTATGGCTAGGAGGTGATTTCATATTTTTCCCTCATGTTCCACATTATTGGACTTTTCTAAGCCTGGCTTGTTATTATCTCGTCTTGTTCCCATTCCTTTAGGGATTTGGGAAATGCTTATTTATTTGTGTGTGCATGCTTGTATGTGTGTGTGCATGTGTGTGCGTGTGTGTGTGTGTGTGTGTGTGTGTTAAACCCAGGGGCACTTTACCACTGAGCCACATCCCCAGTCCTTTTACCTTTTTATTTTGAGACAGGGTCTCGCTCAGATGCTTAGAGTTGAGCTAAGTCACTGAGGCTGGCCTCAAAATTGCAATCCTCCTGACTCAGCCTCCTGAGCTGCTAGGATTACAGGTGTGCACCACCGCACCCGCCTACATGTGGATATTCTTAATTTGTACGGCTCATCACTAAGGTTCTGTGCCTGATTCCTTTCTGTTCCTGCTCTGCCCAATCTCCCTCAATAATTTCAGCTGCTCTCGGGCCGAAAACATCACCAGGATACCTAGAAATTCCCAACTTCTGCATTGAAATCGGAAGCTGATGTCCCACCTCAGTTTAGCATTTGAATTGTCACGTGCAACTTTAGTTTTTTTTCTTCTTAATTAAATTGTTTTGACACCTTTTCCACCAGAATTGGGAAACTTTATTTCAAAAGTTATACCCTTAAGTTTTTGTATCTTTATCACAAGTTTTTGGAGCAAAATTGCTTGAAAAGTTTTTATGGGTCTCGTTTTAAATTTTCAGTGATCAATTGTGCAAGGAAAGACAGAGGTGGTTTCTGTCAACATTGCAACCCATTATAATTGGGTTCAGTGGCGTGGGTGTGAAACTTGTAAAGCAACTCAACATGTTTTGGTACCTTAAAAATGTCTGTATACCGAGGGCCAATAATTCCACTTCTAGAAAGGAAAGAGAAATACGGGGAACCACTCATCTATCATTAGATTTGTCCCGTCAAACTATGATGCAAAAGTGTACAATTACAAAGCAAATCAGATATCAGAAGTCTTAGTAGGGCTCAATCAGCTTTATGGTATCTATATGATGAGATGATATGTATCCACTAAAAGTTTAGTTTTTGAAATTAAAAAAAAAAGAAAGAAAATATTCACCAAAAAGCATGAAGGGAAGAAAGTCTGGTATTCAGTGTTAAGAGCATCCTCACCCTGGGGTCCCTAGATAAGAACTTGAAAAAGGAGAAAAGCCTATGAACATGGTAATGGGGTGTATCTGGTTTGATGGGATTAAATGGAATTAAATGTGGGCACCATCGGGTGTTAATCCCATCAAACTCAGATTTATTTCTTTATTTTTCTATCTTCTGAAGGTGTTAGGTTTTTTTGTTTTGTTGGTTGGTTGGTTGGTTGCTACTGGGGATTGAGCCCAGGGGCGCCTAAACACCGAACCACATCTCCAACCCTTTTTTATTTTAAGACAGGGTCTCACTAGGTGGCTTACAGTCTCCAGAGGTTGCTGAGGCTGGCCTCTAACTTGCAATCCTCCTGTCTCAGCCTCCTGAGCTGCTGGGATTATAGGTGTGCACCACCACACCCGACTGAAGGTGTTGGTTTTATCTCCCAGCACACTCGACACAATATGGGGAGTATTTGCAAATTAGTCGTGTGGTACCAGGAAGAACTTTTCGGCTTCTTATAGAAAACATGAATATTATAGCACCAAAAGCAAGAGCATGCTGCAAAGGTGGGCAGAGATCATTTCTGAGTGATGTTTTGAACCTCTTGAACTTTTTCCCTTTTTGATTCAATCTTCTAATTTCTGTACAATGAGCAGGTGCCATGCTTAAATTTTACAAAACCTATGTGAACGTTTTTTGAAAATAAATTATTTAAAAAATGATGAATAACTAGTGTTGTGGGAGTCCCGAATGTCTACCTAGTGACCTTGATTTAGGTGTGCTTAACCTGACAAAGGGCATTGGTGGCTTAGGCTGGTGACAATGCGGAATATGCATGTGGTCTCCTATGTCCCAAACAAACCCAATCACGTGATGCAACAGACAAGCCTAATGTTTTTATGTATCCAAACCTTAGTGTATCTAAAATCACCACAGTGCTTTCCAGTTAAAATAATGCCTCTGAATGGCATTTTTGAAATGAACTAGAATATACACAAAAAGTTCCTAGTTATGTCCTGTACTCACTGATGATTTTACACAGATTGGGGAAATCTTAATGCAATATTCAAATATAACATTCGCTCACTTTTTAATTCCTTCATTTAATGGTTCTTGAACACTTGCTGGTGTCCACATGCAGAATTACGAAGTGTTGGTCTTCATCCATGTTTATCTCGTGATAGAGACAGGAATTCATTAAAAATAACCAAACACAAGCAGGGCACGGTGGTTCACGCCTGTCATCCCAGCAGCTCAGGAGGCTGAGGCAGGAGGATGGTGAGGTCAGAGCCAGCCTCAGCCAAAGCGAGGCCCTAAGCAACTCAGTGAGACCCTGTCTACACTGCACCTCTAAGATCATTCAAAGGTAACCCAAGGAGCTCATTGATTTTCAGACTTTAAATTAGACGAGGAAATGGATCTCTAGAAGTTTCTCCCAACATTTCAAATGGCACCATTCGGCTTAATGCATGCTTTTAGTGTCCGCCGACTGTTGAGAGCCTCGTGCAGAATGAAGAAATGGACACTCGTGGGCAATTTAAACGCTCCAGGTTGCTGATTGGGTCCCAGCAACACTGTCTTACAAGTGCCACTTTTCTCGGGGCGGCCATCAGGACAATGATTTCTCAACGCCATCTGCCTCCAACACCTGAAGTCACCCACGCTGGGCTTTTTCATCAGGAAAATGCAAAACGAAAAAGACAGCAAGCCGTGGCTTCTCCCTGGAAGTTTCTGCCGGCGCCACCGGTCACCGAGCCGGTGCTAGATGACTGTCACCTGCCACCGCGGCTCATTTGGGCAAAAGATTTCCTGGCCGGTTGGTTTAATCTGTGTTAACTCAGCAGCTTACGGGAAGAAATGTGTGGCGTGTTTTATGACAGCAGCCGGCAGCCCTCACTGGGAATTCCCTTGAAATCCAAGAGCAGAGAATCCAGACAGCCCTTCCCCCAGCTCATCACCCGCAAAAATCAGACGCTGCACAGAAGATAAAGACCCTCATATTGAACCTACTACAGGTTGGATTGGAAGAAGAGAGACTCAGAGTCCCCGCATCAAGGTAGATTGGTTCCGGAACCCTGCTGAGCACCCCCGGGGAGCAGGTCTCTTCCAGGGGACCGGTTCCTGAATCTGTCTTGATTAGACATTTTTGCTGCTACAGCCTGAATTTACTGTACCTGGCTTCTATTTCCCCCAGACTAGACTATGAGGACTCCACATCAGCAATGCTGTGTTCTATTATGATTTTATTTGAGATTTAATGCTGAACTACCTTGTTGCATGCAAAGAAGTTGGTTGCACAAAGTCCAAACATCAAATAAAAAAAGGAAATAATCCTAAGCAAGTCCTCTCATTAAGCTCCCACCCAGTTCCTAATGGATATTTAGGAAAACACATAACCTTTTTTGGAGCGTGTGACTGCACTTTAGAAAGCATTGAGAGGATAGAATCCCTGTTCTCCACCTGTGTGACTGCTGCATGAAACAGCACTCTTTTTTTATTTTTTGTCCCAGGGATTGAACTCAGGGGCACTCGACCCCTGAGCCCTATCCCCAGCCCTATTTTGCATTTTATTTAGAGATAGAGTCTCACTGAGTTGCTTAGCACTTTGCTATTGCTGAGGCTGGCTTTGAACTTGCAATCCTCCTGCCTCAGCCTCCAGAGACACAGGCATGCGCCACTGCTCCTGGCAGAACAGCGCTCTTGATGAAACAATTTTTTTCTTTATAAATTGCAGATAAAAAATACTTCTTGAAAAGCTAAAAGAAAATGCCAAACTTCCTCTGGAGATCCACTTACATGATGCAATACTCAACTGATCTCCGGGTCTGTAAAGTTATTCTGAAACCCACTAAACCAGAGGCGAGCAAACTATTGTCCAAAGCTGGGCTCCAGCCAGTCTTTATAAAGTTTTATTGGAATGTGGCCACACCCATTCATTTACTTATTTTTCCATCTTGCTTTTGGTTGTTCTTCTGCGATTTTAGCTGCAACACAGATCGTATAACATTTCCAAATATTTACTGTTAATTTTTTTTAAAAAAAAATTGTAGTTGTAGATGGACAGAATGCCTTCATTTTATTCGTTTACTTTTATGTGGTGCTAAGGATCGAACCCAGTGCCTCACGCATGCTAGGCAAGTGCTCTGCCACTGAGCTACAGCCCCAGCCCAACTGCCATTTATTTTTTTTAAAGAAAAGTTTTGTGTACACCTGAACTAGACACATCTTCTCGTTTATGGATTGAAAATGGAAGTCTACATAGATTCCGGGACCCTGACTTGCAAAAAGTAGGTGAAATTCAAATTTTACTGCCCATAATTATAGTTTTATGGAAACACAGGCACACCTATTGTGTGCTGTGTAGGAATTGTGTGTAAGGGACTTTTGTGCTACATGGCAGGGTTGAATGTCTGTGACAGAGAGAACCTGTCTGGATGCCCCCAAGTTTTACTATGAAGCCCCATACAGAAAAAGCTGGGGTCCTCTTATGTATGTACATAAGGATCACTGGCTAGGCACGGTGGTGCACACCTGTAATCCCAGTGGATCAGGAGGCCAAAGCAGGAGGATCGCAAGTTCAAGGCCAGCCACAGCAACTTAGTGAGGCCCTAAGCAACACAGCGAAACCCTGTCTCTAAATAAAATATAAAAATGGCTGGGGACATGGCTCAGGGGTTAAGTACCCCTGGGTTCAATCCCCAGTACCAAAAAAAAAAAAAAGCACTAGTCTCCAAGGTCTGAAGAGTTGTGTGTTTCCCAGCAGCCTGGCCTGCGTGGAGAAGAGATAACAGGAGTTGGTCATTCTCCACGGGAAATGGGGCTTTGGCACGCAGCAGTAGTCCAAAAGCTGTGAGTTTCCAACTTTGCATCCTTCTGCAAATTTCTAGTTGAGACAGGCTCCTAAAAGAACGATTTCTCTTCACACACTCCAGGGCCATTGTGCAAGAACCTCATCTGGTAGTAATGGACCCTGTGGGTGTAGGGTAAGGGCTTCGTGCTGCTGATGGAAATGCCAGGAACTGAGCCCAACAGGAAGAGGTCGATGAATGACGTCTGTGGATGGGAGGTGGTTCCTAAGGAGACATCCTGACATCCGCCCTTTGTTTTCTAACAAGCCTTGCAGAATAACTGAGAGCAATGCAAAGCCGTGGTGCTGACCCGCGACCCGGGAGTGTCAGTCCGTTTCCACGATGTCCGTGTCGCCCAGGGAAACAGAACCATCAGGAGATACCCATCTTTTTCTCTGCGGTCCTCTGTCTCCACCTGTGTCTCCATCTCTAGCCAGCTAGCTAGCTACTTTGGAAAAGTTGCAGTATGATTCTGCAACCTGTACACTCAGAAAAATGAGGAATTATATCCCATCTGATTCAAATGTATGATATGTCAAGGTCATCACAATGTGTAACTAATTAAAAAAAAAAAATTTAAATAAATAAATAAATAAAAAGGTCAAATGAAAAAAGAAAATATAGGCTTTAAAAAAATTTTATATGCAAACAAAATCTCTTATACTAAAAATAAAAGAAGGCAAAGATAAAATAAAGACATAAATTTTAAAAAAAAGATGCAGAAGATACATATATCCATGCAAAACATTTCAAAGCTGATGTGAGCTTTGGTTCCACTCAGGAAAAGACGATGGGAGAGATTTTTGGAAGACGACTTTGGAACTATATGGCTGAATCCTACAGGGGCCATGCCTACCAAAAGTGGGAGAGTGTGCAAGAAGGAATGGAATTGGATACGGTATATAGGAAGCGTAAAAATATGCACAACAATGTGACATTGAATATATCAATTGTGGTAAAGTATAAAGAATACGAAGAGCATAATAAACACCAAATTCAGTACATCAGTCACTTCCATAGGGACCGGGTGGAAGAAATTGGTGCAAGAAATTAAACCGAATAGAATTTTTTTACTCGCCAAATTGGTTTTGGCGTAGAGAGGTATATGTCACATTCAGAGCTATTTCAATAAATATTCTGATTATAACTTTAAAAATATGCACAAAAGTAATAGTTCCAATAAAATAAACTCCTAGATATTCCTCTAATGCATTCCAACATTGTGAGAAGGTTGTCTCATGTGCTTCAACTATGTAGTTCTTTTTTACTCCTAGAGCATATTTTTAAAGCAAAATATGGATAGATATATATATGCACATTTGTAAAACCAACATAATATATGCATATATATCCAATTAAGGTATATAAGGTAGACAGACATATGGAGAGAGAAGGAGTGTGAGGGAATACCATAAGGAATTGACTCACACCAGTCTCGGAGGCAGACAGGTCCAAAATTTACCAAGTGTAGACCAACTCCCAGTTCAAGTCTGCATGCTGACTTGAGTCAAGGCTGGATGCTTGAATGACAGCCCAAGCCCCCCGTTCGAATTCTGTCTTCCTGGGGGAACATCAACCTTCTCGTCCATTCACACCTTCAACTGATGAGGTGAGGTCCACCCATGTCGCTGCGACCGGCAGTTTGACCAGATTTACTGATTTAGATGTTAATATCATCCAAGAGCCCCCCACTGGGACATATTCCAGCAAAGTATCTGGTCACCTTGTGGCCCAGTCCAGTTGTTACAAAATGATCCACTTCAGGAGCAACTAAGGATTCCACAACTCCAGTGACACAAGAGAGATTGTCATTAAACTCAGCAATTCAACAATTCAAATGACGGACTACACGGAGGCCTGGAGGTCATTAATTGTGTTACTGGCCAAAGCCCATGGAGCAAATAGACTTATTCTACCTTGGAACGTATTTTATCTTCTCTCTAAGCTTAAGGAGAATCTCAACTCACATTTTATTTAGGTAATAAGCTGCCTAATCCGTATCTCGAGGTATAAAACGTAAGTTCTGTAACAAGCAGGTGGCCGTAAGATCACTTCAAACACTAATTTTGCCATCTTCGTATTTTCACTTTTTTCTCGGTTAACGCATCTAGACGGGGTTTTTGAGATATTGATGCTTTTATTATTACTTGTTCTTGTTTTCTTAACTTCCTCCTATCTGTGCCTTCATCTGTATTTGACTAGACACCACTAGGGGAAATTCCGTATCCAATGATCTCAAGGTTTAACTTGCTTTGCTGATGCCTGATCACCTTGTTCCATTTATGAACTAAGAGCAACTTACGAGGTTCCGTTCAGGATGAGAACCCCAAAAGATTCCCACAAAGGAAAGTGGGAGAATTTTTTATCTCAGGGCATGAAGGGGTGTTGCCGGGGAGTTCCTGCCTTTAGGGAGATGCACCATGAAGCCTCCTCTGCCTGGGCCCCAGGCAACCAACCCAGCCATTCTTTCCCTGAGTATAGAGAGCACCTAATTTTTAATGCCTACCTAAGGGAGAATGTGGGTTAATTTTATGATACATAGATAAATAAATAGATCCTGATTGATATGGAGGTGCATACAGGCAAACATTCGTGTAGAAATCGTGGCCCAGCCAAGTTGTCACGAAAGGATGCAACCAAGGTCACTTCCTTATGGGAGGTCAGACATGCAGGGACCCACCTGTTCAGTCGTCCACAGATGGAGAGCCGTGGAACTGTCTGGCTCGACTGTCAATCATTCATACACCCATCCCTCCCACGCTCTAGAATAACAGGAGGGAGATCACCAAATGGCATCCAGAGAGGCTGCATCTCCAGATTACAATAAAGCCCGCGTGACGGAAGCCAGCTTCCAGCAAAAAACCTCCGAGCCCGCAGACATCCCGGTTCCCTTTGCTCGAGCTCAACAGAAATCTGTTAAGTGATTCATCCTGGAACATTGAGCATGGAGGATTACAGTCCAGTTCACCGATTTGTCGTCTCCATCATGTTATTCTCACCTCAAGAGGACAAAAAGAAAAAAAAAAAAAAAAAACTGGGTCAACATTTACCCATCCTTCATTTTTAAATATGTCTCCTGGTGAGCAGGATGACCCAAGGAGCATCAGCAAATATGCTTTGTGAGATATCATTTGTCTGAGTTTGAATTCATTTTAAAAAGCTGTGCCCTAGCTGGGCGCAGGGATGCACGCCTGTCATCCCAGCGGCTCAGGAGGCCGAGGCAGGAGGATGGTGAGGTCAAAGCCAGCCTCCGCCAAAGCGAGGCCCTAAGCAACTCAGGGAGACCCTGTCTCTAAATAAAATGCAAAATAGGGCTGGGGAGGGGGCTCAGGGGTCGAGGGCTTCTGAGTTCAACCCCCAGTACCCCCCCCTCCAAAAAAAGCAAGCCCTGTCTTTGTGTCCTTAATTAGCAAGAGCTTCAATCCCTCCCCACACCATTAGTTTCAACCTTTAAATTTTGAAGGCCATATTTTTGTGTAGAAAGTGAAAGAAGGACTGGATTTGAAGTCCTGGATTCTCTTTCTCAACTTCCCACCTGCTTTCAGCAACGAAAAGAAGTTTTTTTTGTATTCCCCTTTTTTTTGTTGTTTTCTTTTTAACCCTCAAAGAATACTTTTTGATTTTTCCCCAGCATTTTCTGCAAGCCTGAGTTTCACTGTTGTTAACTTTGCTTCATTACAACCCCTCTGCTGCACATTTTTTAAAATGTTCTTTTAATTGTCAGTGTCAACAGGGAACATCTTGCAATGCCACATGCTGTCCCCGAACACCAGACTTCCATCACTCCTGTCAGCATAAAACATTCTGCAATTGGTCCCTCCTTAATAATAAAAAATGCCAGCGACTGTTCCGTAGTAGTTCTTCCCTTTAGAGCAAAATCGGTATGTCTTTTTTTTTTTTTAATTAAAATGATTTTTAACTTTTTACGGTGGAGATTGTCAAACATACAAAAAGCCAACAGAATGGAATAATGATTCTCCATCGGTCCATTACCTGACCTCAAAAATCATCTATGTTCTTTCAATTGCATCGTTGATAACCTACAGGGTTCCAGGTAGCCCTCTGCACCTGTGGGTTCCACAGGTACTGATTCAGCCAACTTAGGGTCAAAAAGAGCAGGACCCCAGCACCTCGGGAGGCTGAGGCAGGAGGATCGCGAGTTCAAAGCCAGCCTCTGCCAAAGTGAGGCCCTAAGCAACTCAAGGAGACCCTGTCTCTAAATAAAATACAAAATAGGGCTGGGGATGGGGCTCAGTGCTCAAGTGCCCCTGGGTCCAATCCCCGGTATCCCCTCCCTCCAAAAAAAAATAGTGGGACAAAAATGTCTCTGTACTGAACCTGTAAAAATAGACTTTTCCATTCCATTACTTTATTCTCTAAACAACACCTTGGAACGACTGTTTATATCACGTTCACACGGTTTGGGGGTATTGTAAGTCATCCCGAGATGATTCATAGTTAAGGAGAGAATGAATGTGCGTTGGTTCTATGCAGATTCCACACCGTTTTATCTAAACGAACCTAAAGCCAGCTCATGTACTCTCCCAGCACGCATTTGGGGTGGCTTCCAGTTTTTCTGCAGCTGAACATACAATTGCTATGAACATGCTTGTGCAGTCTCCGTGCCTGGATACAGTCCTGGGAGTGGAATTTATGGGTCAAAAGGTTGGCGCATAAACAATATATATAATCATCAGTGTTATTATGACTGCCCTTTCCTAAGTAAGATAGCAGCATATTATAGAAAGACCGCTGGCCTTCGCTCTTCCACATAATACCTTTCTGGAGATTTTTGCATGTGAGTACTGACAGCACTTTTTGGTCTCTTTTATAACCACACAGTATTTCTTCATCAGAAGGTACTCTGGTCTATTGCCCCCACGTGTATTTTTAAAGATTTTCCCCACCCTGACATTTAGGAGAGTGATTTTTTTTTTTTATGATGGTGTTATCAGAGCCACACTTTGTTTTTAGTATTTCTGCTCAGAGGATCCTAATCAGGTAAGTTCTAAAGTGTGAGGTTGACGTTGCTGAACTTGGGCCTACCTGCTCCAGGGGCGGCGCAGGGGAGAACCTCCGGGCGCAGGTGAGGAAGATGTCGGGGTGGGGCACGTCTTACCCCAACAGCATTTCTTTTCTCTTCTCAAGCTTAGTTTCGTATATTTTTTTTTTTTTAAAGAAAATGTATTTTCATTAAAACTTAAAAGTCCTACGGGGAAGAGGCAGTGTGAGAAGTCTCCGGGGCTTTTCTTGGGGTTGGGGGCAATGAACGTTCACTCAGGAGAGTGTCCGACGATGGCACCATCAAATGCCCTACTGTGTGAGGCATCCCTGTGCATCTGCCAACATTTTCAATACTAAGCGATACGAAGAATACACATGTGTATTTGGGGTAGTGCACATCCCTGGGATAGAGGAGCACACACGCGTGGCTTCGTTCAATACCAGCATGAATTTTAAGAGACAGACTTCTCCTGGCCTTGATCCCCACCTCTGCTTGGTTGCACGACTTCTGCGTGTGGCTGAGGCTGGCTGCCCCTTCCTGGTTCCAACGCCCACATTTCCATGATCCCAGTAGGCTCCCCTCATAATGACACCCCAAAACCTGATAGGCCACACCCAAGTCTCTGTCGGCAGGAGCCAGCAGAGGCCGAGATTTCCCTTGGAATTCCATCAAGAGCTGGAGAATTGGGACCGTTTTTTTTAAGACGCTATTCTCAAGTCAGTGGGAAACAAGACTTCAAACCCACTGTCTCGCGGCGTCGTGTGGCGGGGGACGAGTGGCCGTCCCACTGTTTTCCCATTTATTTAATCACTGGAAGGTGGGGGTCCTGATTGAGCTGAAACAAAGGAATACGTTCTCCAGCCGAGATGGATTAAACTCTGTCTTATTTTTCCCCCCCAAAAAATGTGCAAATAAATGACTGGGACCATTTGATTTGCATGAATTAGGAGACGTCGGAGTAAAGCACTTGACTGAGAACACCATGTAGCGGATAAATCCCCTCCAGGTGGATGTGCTTTTCATAGGTTGTTAAAATTATTAGAGTGCTTTTTGCTAGTTCTAGAAAAAAAAATCCTATATTGGCTTCCCCAGCATAAAAGCCAAGAATAAGGTCAGCAGGTCCTTCATATGGTCCTGTGCGGTGTCCTCCCCATATGCATGGGTTCTTCCACAAGTATTTATTGACCACCCCCTACCTTTCAGGCTATTTATAGTCATGGACACCACCCGAGACCTGGAAGACACCCTTCGAGAGTCACAACCATGAAATTCCATGCGTAAGGACAAAAGGCAAGTTGAACTGATATGAAGCTAAGAACGGGCACCTGCTAATGCAACCCACTGCACGTCGCAGAGCAGGGTGGGGAAGATGGAGAGGAGACCCCAGGTAGGGGGTAACCTGGACCACCTTTAAGCACCGCCTGAGATTGGTGGGACCTCATGCTTCCCACCCAAATTCAGGCTGGTCCACCTCACTCTGCAGTTTTTAGTTGGGATGGTCCCTAAGGAGACCCCCATGAATAACAAGGGGCCCACACGCCCACGTTTGGTTTACTTGTTTGCTTGTTATTATTTTTATCTTCTGTATTTGCCTAGAAGGATCTTCTTTCCCATGTCCTTCATCCTTATAAGAACAGTAGCTGCACATCACAGAGGTCCCCCCCCAAAATAGCAACTTAGTAACCCATCAAGGACTCACAAATACCCACAGTCCTTTTCATTTTTCACTTAGAGACAGGGTCTTGCTAAGTTGCTTAGGGCCTCGCTAAGTTGCTGAGACTGGCCTCCAACGTGTGATCCTCCTGCCTCAGCCTCCCGAGCCTCTGGCATTACAGGCGTGCAACCTCTGCACCCGGCTAGTTCTGTGTCTCTTTAAAGGGCTTTGCTCAAGCCACAGGGATCTTCTTGGAAAAGGCAAACCACTTCAACCGATGCAGATAAATAGCCTCAGGGAGAATGGAGAGCAGCGTATGACAGAAGCAGCCCTGTGGCTGGGCTTTGATACTGAGTCGAGGAGATTTTGCTAGCAGAGAATCTCCCTTGCATAATTCCAAAGACTTGCAACACCAACATCCCACAATGTCCTGCAAAGAACTCGGTGGGTTTCAACCTCTCCGCCAGGATTTGACCTGTGCCAAATGCCTCAATGTTATAATTCCCCCCACCACCTCTTCCTCGATCCCTATAGAAAGGAGGTCATTCAGGATAAAAATCCATCCCATTATTGAATGTATTTTCAAACTCCAATATATGCACATGTCCCTTTCCTTATCCATCCCTTTCACCATGCACACATACACAGATGCCCCCTTCCCCCCAGGGAAATGCAGACCCTATTTATAGTCCTGCTCCGTGGCCATGATCCGAGGGTGGATCCTGAGCTCCACACTCAGAAATGAGATGTGCAGAACAAGGACACAGACGTCAAGACAATCAGAAAGGAGAAATCCAGACAGCGACAAGAAAAACCCTCTGGATGCTTCCCATTTGACCCTTTGCGTGCCAAAGACTGTTACTGAATATACAAAGTCTAATCCATGGTGCTTGCTAAGGGACAACAGTTGATGATCCTAATAAAGAGATTAATTAGACGTGGAAAATAAAGCAGGGTGAAGAGGCAGGCTTTGGGCTCATGAATGTACTTGCGCTCTTGAGACTTAGGAAAATGTGGGGACTGGAGATGTACGCCCCTGCACCCGGCTCCTGTGTGTGTAGTTTTTTACCTTTAGCCTTAAGTAGAGGAGCACTTAAACCACTCTGTGAAGAGAATCCGGTGTGGCCTGATTCCTGGGTACCATGTCTTAGTCAAGACCGTTCCTCGGGTACGTGGCGCCTGTGGAGCAGCCGAGAAGGCAAGAGTCAGACTGGGGGGTTTAAAGAAATCTTCTCTCTGTTTGAACGACTTCGTATTTTTTTCATTAAGAATTCAAATGTCCCCGTAGGACTTTTAAGTTTTAATGAAAATACATTTTCTTTTAAAAAAAATATACGAAACTAAGCTTGAGAAGAGAAAAGAAACGCTGTTGGGGTCAGACGTGCTTCCACTGGAGGCCACTGGGCACGTGTAACTGCAGAAGGAGGCTTTTGATCTTCATGCTTTTGTAATCTGTTTGGATTTAAGTAGCCAGAGGCGGCCCGTGGCTTCCGTGTCAACCAGCCCAGGTCCACGTATCTTCCTGCCACTTTGGGCATGCGAGGGCTTGTCTCCGGTGTCCAGCCTAAGCAGGACAGCCTCCGAGGGGAGCCTCTGTCCTGCTTTGTACCACACCCAGGGTCCGTCCCTCTTGGTGGCATCAAGCAACCTGGGTCTCTTCCCGTCTTTTCTCCATGTGCATTGAGCCAGATACCTTTAAAATGACATGCTTTCTCCCTGATTCATCAACTGGGTAATAAAATCCCCATAAAAGAAGGGATATGGGGTCAGGAAGGAGAGTAGGGTGAGACAGACGTCATGACATTTTGTGTACTGACGACTGCATGACCAGTGTGACACCATGCACCGTCAGAGCAATGAGAGAGCATGCCCCGTCCACATACGAGACATCAAAGGGGCATAAGTGCATTCTACTGTCACGTTCAACTAATTAAAGCAATTTTTTTTTTTTAAAAGGAGACTTAAATAGCCAGTTGCGCGGTCTTTACTGTATCAACTGAACCGTGTCAGATCAGAGGGGAAAATAAACAAAAGAGATTTCGAAGAAGCGTCGGATTAATCAAAGCTCCCCCCACGTGCAAAGCTGATGTGCTTTAACTCGACGTGTTTGGTCTCGTCTGTGACATAATCGAAGTCAGCCTCTTTCTGGCCAAGAGTTAAATGGCAGATTGCCCTGCCAGCCCTCACACGTCCAAAGTGCATCCAGAAGGTGCGATGGGGGAGGAAAGGTGATCATCTTGGGAAGCATCCTCCGAAAACCCAGTGCAGGTTGGAGAAGCAGAAGATCATGGCTTATTTCGTAGCAACGAAAGAGCCCAGAGTTTAACATTTCAAAGTAAATAGGCTCTGTGCCCCCAGGTGCTCCACGGCAGACCTCCTACCCAGCGTATCCGACAGGGATCATGTGTTTTTCTCCTGGGATCCCAAACTCCTGCTATTGACTACAGCTTGGGTTTTTCTCTCAAGAATTTAAGGGTGTACAGCAAGGATCTGGTGCAATTGTTTTTTTTTTTTTTTCTCAGAAAATAATCCAACGACGGAATCATGCAATTGCATAACTATCTCCCTGTGTTAGGGTGTGTAAGTGAAGCTGTGTTTCCAATCATTAAAAGGGACCCTAATAAATATATTTGCAGCTCATCATCTATTTGTACCACAGGCTGGCCAAGACTATTTTGCATTTAAATGTTTGTAAAAACCTTTTCATAGTAAAGAAAAGGAAATCAGTTTATACGAAGAAAATAAAGAAGCCCACTCCCGATTTTTTTCCTCTTACACATACAATACGATTTCCAAATGGAGTTTCCATTTTCGAAACACATTTAAGCACCTGGGATTTATTTTCTTGATGATTTGAGAGGTTAGAGTGGGGATGAGATTTTTCTCATAAATAACCAAAGCCTCTTTCGCAGTAATAAAGATTCCCCTCTGAGTTTTTTTTTTTTAATGAGTCACATATTAAACCAATTTTCCCTAATGCAACCAGCACTATTATTTTTTTTTTTCTTAGAAGAGTATTATTCATGAACAAAGGACACCATCCGATTCCAAGAAAAACCAAGATCTCCAGGGAGAATGAAGGATCGTCCATTTGAATGTGTTGAATGGTAAAGAAAACACAAAAGCAAAAATTGATGTGACTCAAGTTCCAGTCTTACCAGGGAACCAGACAGCAGGTGAGTCTCTCTTTCCTGGGCTGCCATCTTGGATACTGGGGTCCATTGGAACTTGGAGATGAGGAGTGGAGTTGAGGGCAAAGGGCACCTTCCACGTTGAACTCCTGCAATTTTTAGCGGGTATTAAAACACTAGAAACCAATAAAATCCTTCCGGTCCTTTCCAAATGCACTGCATCAAGATGATGTCAGCTTCCACTCTTTATTGGGTGGAAGATGATTAAATCTCAGAAAGGATCACGGTGTATTCTTTCAGATGGCTGACTCCATCTTTCCCTCCATTGGGTCTGAACAACATTAAGAAACAAGAAATGTGGCGGACGATACACAAAATTCGACATTAGATTCCAAAGCCACAAGCCGATTGTCTATGGCAGAGGTGTTCATGAGGAGAACTAGGCGAGAGGAGACAGGAACTTCTCGCAGTAGCCATCACTCAGTCATCGTGGCAACCAAGATCCGTGATTGACAGCCCGTCTTTCCATTGAGAACTTACCTAAGCATCCTCGAATTCTGCTGAAATGTCCACGCAGAAGCATATGAAGACATCAGGCACATCTTTTTTTCCTTCTTCTTCTTTTTTTTTAAGTGTGAATCTTAAATAAGCAGCCGTTGAGGATGATTCGAACGGATGCTCAGGAGTGAATCTCTTAACTGGCACATCATCTCTGAATTTTAATGCCATCCTCCACGGTGGGTTCCTGGGTTAAATGACTTTGTTCTGACTGACTGGGATTCCTGTTCTCTGCAAGTTCCAGAAGCAGGATGTGACTTATGACAATGCGGCTCTAATTGAGACATCGCCAAGGACGCATCGGAGCTACTTGTGAACAGAATGGTTTTCCAACGGTGCTCCCAGGGTGGGAGGCAGGGAGGGACGAGGGGAGGGCGGGGAGGCTCGGTGCTTAATCTCTCTTACATCCTGGCCATTTTCTTCGGAGATTTCTGTGCAGCGTAAACCCTCAAAGGATGTTGCAGAAGCACCTTCTGGTTATTCTCTGAGCAGAGAGTCTGATTATAGGATTCCAAAATAGAGGGTGCAAAAAATATTGCCTTCCACTTTGCTCTCTCTCCCTCAAATAAAACAGGATGATGAAGTCAGGAGGGGTCTCAGGATGATCAGGTGAGGAATTTGCAGGCCTGGTTTCCCGACGGGTCCCTCTGCTGACTTTTGAGATGGGTTTAGCAACATCTGTCCCAGATTCCTTTGCATAAAGGTTTTCAAGACCAGATGAGATACGAATTCTGAAAATGCTTTATAATCTGAAAATGACTGTCGATGGGACAGCGTGATCCAAGCAAAAATCCCAAAGAGTAGCCAGTAAATAATTCCTTTCCCCAAAACTGAATCCTATTTTCATGTTTTTGTATATGGAATAAATTTTTTTTTTACATATTTTCATGGTTAGAGTGCAGTCATTTTCTCAGAGTCATTTACAACAGAGGAAACATTCTGAGAGCCCTGCGTGTGTGTTTCTGTGACCTCTGAAATTAATGGCACTTGGTGACGCTTGGCCTGGAACCATTATTTGCACAGATTCCAATTCCATGTTAGGTGAGCACCCTGCCCCCCGGGTTTTCCTAGACACAGGATCCGTGGCATGGAATGGGAAAGATTTTGAAATGATACCCACCGTTGAGAGCCACCTGGAAGCCCCATGACTCTTGGAAGACATCTCCTGGCGCTGCCGGAAAACTTCCTGTACCTTGGAATGTCGTCAAGAAAATATGCATTTTGAAAACCTTACTTGGAGGATTTGCTGAAATTGCATACTTTAAGAAATCAATAGTGAGAACATTCACTTTTGATAAATGTGAATATCACCTTCCTCTTGGGTGATAATGGAGGAAAAAAAATATCTCATGTTCATTCATTCCTTTAATAAATACGGTTAAGTATTTTCTGCACGAGTGTCAATGACCCGTGAGCTAGAAATGTACGAGTGCGCGAAACAGAGAAAACCCTCCTGAAAATTCATGCAAAGTTTGACCTTGTGAGGAATCACGTGTTACAGTGCCAGAAAAATTTTTTTTGAAAGAGCAACATTGATTATTCTGGGTTGCCTTGTTACGCAACCATATACCATCTATGAACATTATGGCTTCACCTGAAGATCCTTCTCTCCTACTATACAGAATCCCGACACCTTCAGAGGGCTATAAGACAGCCTGCCCTCCATATCCAAGGGTCCTGCATGTTTAGATTGTACCAATGGAAGACCAAAATGTTTCAGTGCACGAATAGATACAGACTCAGCACTTTTATCTTCTTTTTTAAGAATGGCACCACTGGATGGCTAGAAATCCCACCTTGACCTTCTCTCTCTCTCTCTCTCTCTCTCTCTTTCAGAACTGGAGATTGAACTCTGGGGTACTCAACCCCTGAGCCCCATCCACAGCCCTCTTTTGTATTTTATTTAGAGACAGGGTCTCCCTGAGTTGCTTAGGGCCTCACTTTTGTTGAGGCTGGCTTTGAACTCGCGATCCTCCTGCCTCAGCCTCCCGAGCCCCTGGGATGCGCTAAAGAAACTTCCTTCGCCCACCTCTGCATACCGACGTGTGTGCACACGCTCATACCATCTTCAAACCACGCACTGCACACGTACCTGCTGTAGGCAGACAAAGGATGACGTAGCAGGTGTGTGAGTCTGTGCCGTTAGCAAACGGTGAGACTTTAAACAGCACTTTGACCTCTCTGGGTTTCTGTTACTCATCTGAAAGACCAAACCAACAAGCTCTTGCATCCCAATATCAGTCTCAGGTAACACGATCCATTAGAGTTTAAGCAGGAGAGAGTTTATGGGGGACGCCGGTATCTCACAATCACGGGAGGAAATGCACCAAGTAGATTCCGAAATGTTGGTGCAGTATTTCCCCAGGACCTGGGGCAGAATTGGCCCCACAAGGAGTTACTCAATCGCTTTTTTTCCTGACTCTGAGCCTCCAAGGAAATGTCTATTTCTTGCCCGTCCAAGATCCAAGCTAGTAGAATAAAAACTCAGCCTCTGACTTCTACCGGTTGCCTGTTATTTGCAGAGAGAAGGCGCACAACGAAGAGACATCACTCCGACGCTTTCAAGATTTTCAGGAGCCCCCACGGGCAAGTACTTGTGAGCATTGCAAAGTAACTATCCGTCACTCAGCGCCATCGCCTTCAAGGTGGTAGATTTCAAGATGAACAGTGGATGCACTTTTCCTGGTGGGAACTTTCCGTGAGAAATGATTGGCTGGCAAGAGGGTGATGAATGACTCTCTGTCTCTCCTGGAGAAATGACATGTCCCGGGGAAGTTGGTGGATTTGGCATCTGACCTTGAGAGAAAGCTGATGGAAGGATAGCTAGAAACTTAATTGCACCTCGGGCCAATGAAGAGACCCTCCAAAATGCGTAGGGATTTGTAAGACAGAGAGGGTTTTGAGATGTCTATCCCGTCCATGTGAAGACACAGAGGGGAGGAAATGCACCAAGTAGATTCCGAACTGTTGGTGCAGTATTTCCCCAGGACCTGGGGCAGAATTGGCCCCACAAGGAGTTACTCAATCGCTTTTTTTCCTGACTCTGAGCCTCCAAGGAGAGAAATGCGTAGGGATTTCTAAGACAGAGAGGGTTTTGAGATGTCTATCCCGTCCATGTGAAGACACAGAGGGGAGATTTTGTTTTTTAAGAAACTCCCATCTTACCCAATCTCTCCAGGGTCCTGCAGCTGCGTGCTCATGAAAATTCTGCTCTAGGTGAAGACTGTTCCGCTTTAGCCACTTTAACCGCAGACCACACCAGTCTCTATTGCCCTGCACCGGGCCCTGGCATTCAGTGACGCCTCCTGCCCCGATCCTGGAGGTGCCGCATCTGTGACCCTAAGTGTTCTGCCGCAAGACCTCTTTGGAGTTCAGATGAGACTGCTTGGGGCTGGACCACCCTTGGTTGTGGCGAAGGGGAGGGTGGGTGTCCTGTGCACTGTAGGGCACTGACCCGCATCTCCAGCCTCACCCCCAGGATCCCAGCTCCCTCCTCCATGTGGTAACCCCCCAAACTGAGACAGGCACCGCTAAAGGTCCCCCTGGGGGCGGTGGGAGCCAGGGGGACCCTGCCCCGTCCTGTCTGGCTATTTTTTTTCTAGCTTTAACACCCCAATTTGGTATCACATCCTGAAAATAGAGAACTAGTCAGAGATTCTTTTTGTGTTTCTTGTTTCAAAACCATCACCCAAAAAAAATAAAAAAATCACAGCCTTCTCCCTTTCAAGACCTTTCCCGTAAAATGATGGAGATGGAGCGGGTTCCTCAGTCGGCTTCCCGGGCGCCCTGTGGAAGGTCGATGGGGACGATCACCTTGTCAGGGCTCCGTGCACACTGGCAGGGCGGGCAGGCAGCCATGCCGTCCCACCATCTGCCGGCAGCTAATTCACACCACGTCCTCCTGGGCACCTTCTCTGCCACATCCAGCCAATGCCTCCTCTCATTTTTTATGATCATTTTTTTTTTTTCAAGAAGGATGCAACTCACTCAAACGTCAGCAGACACTTTCCCGGCGCACCATCAGCTACAGTGGTAATTCCATTCCCAGTGACACTGCCACACGTCTTGTCGGGGACCCAGTTGCTTCTCTCTTAAATGCTCACGCAGCCTCCTGCGATTCGCGAGTCCATAATCCGTGGGGCCATCACAGACGTCTTTGACCCAGGATGGGACGCTTTTCCTTCTGGGTCCTGGCTGGAGTCGGCCGTGTCCTTTAGGAAACCCGTTTGGGTCGTCCTAAACACGGCGTCCAGGGGGACAACACGACGTTTTCCCATCTGCACGGCTTCCCGCGGGCCAGACGGAATCAGCCTTGTTGGCCCACAACGTGGCTGCTCTGCCTTCAAGATCCACCCCCAGCTCCACCTAGAGAAACACGGGGCACCGTCTGGGGAGCCCTGGAGAGTCCGTCCACGAGGACGTCTGTGTCTTGCCCTTGTTAGGAAACCATTTGCAAAGCTGTTGGGAAGCCAAGCATCTGTCCTTTGCAATCAGTTCTTAAAGACTCCCACCCTCCCACCATCCTGTGCCGCCATATGCCTGAAGTCCAGTGTGTCCCAGGGAGAGGGCACGAGACTGGAAGAGAGACCTTAGGACGTGGTCTAGGGCTGAGGCGGGAGGATCGCGAGTTCAGCCTCCGCCAAAGCGAGGCCCTCAGCAACTCAGGGAGACCCTGTCTCTAAATAAAATACAAAATAGGGCTGGGGACGGGGCTCAGGGGTCGAGTGCCCCAGGGTTCAATGCCCAGTACCCCTACCCCCCCAAAAAAGAAACTGGTACAAAAAAAAAAAAATCTCAAGGAAAGACCACTCTAAATCGCATCTCCAGGAAAGTCAACCAGGCACAGAAAGATGAATGTTGACTATTCTGTGTGTTTCCTCCTGTCACTCAAATGCAGACTCTGAAATTCAGAGTCATACAAGAAGAGGGTAGAATAGGAGTCCCTTCGTCACCAGCGGGACAGGGACGGGAAGAACAGAGACGTCGTTGAACAGGTCCCCAGGCTCAGCCGGGAGGGAGACATTCTAGCAGATCATCTATTTCAAACTAACTGGGGGAAAGAGTTCAACGTTCCCAAACACGAAGGGATGATAAGTGTTTGAAGAAAATGCTAATGACCGCGATTGACCATTACCCACCGAATGCCGCAGGGGATGACCACACTGCACCCCATTAGCCCATGCACAATCACGTGCTCATTAAACTTAGAAATCATACACACTATAGGCAACAGATTCCCATGTTCGAATACGTCTGGCCAATGGGGAAAGAGATCTCATCAGCCATCTGAGTCCGTGACTTTGGGTAAACACGTGAAGGCTACTCACTAGACATCATGGAGACTCTGCTCCTATGGTAGGTGATTACTGCTGAGTCCTGCATTTAGCACTCTCTCGGAGGGTGGTCGTGATTTCTGACCCTTGGGGCACATTTATAACGTGCAAGGCATGCCACGTTTGCCCACGATCGGATCCTTAGAACAACCCCTAGTGAGTGTGTTCATTTCCCTTGAGGCCCTTGAACAATCAGAAACCTGTGTCCCTGAGCTAGAAATAGAAGACACGCCACGAATGTTTGGGGAACGAGTGAATCCATTTCCGCCATCTCCTATCCGACCCCCAACAACGAGGTCTGGATCTTTAAAAGAAGGAATGGAACTTCGTTTCCTACTTAATCTCATTTTCTGAAAAGATATGTTCGTCCTTTGACAGCTATTCTTTGTGGATCTATCTGCAGATTGTGGAGGTCTGGATATGCACACAGGTGTCCCGATATTGGTGTATCCATGCTGTTTCTGCCAGTTCCGGACAATTCAGCCACAAGGTGACTCTGACTTTGTGGATTCGAGGGGGTGCCTGTTGCACTCAGAGAGATCTAGAGTTGCTGGTGGACACTGCCTAGCTCATGTCTATTTTTCTGCTCCCTCAGGGCAGGGAGCACGTCCACTCTCCACTTGGTTTTGCAACCTGGGCCACGATGCCTAAAATAACAGCACAGGTGTGTGTGTGTATAAGTGTGCAAGAGTGTGCACGCATGCATACACACATACCTGCATAGCTAAGGACGTCCTCATCTTTACCAGTTGGTTTATCACTGAGAATAGTGCCAGGCATGGGAGAGGGCCCAACGTACGCATGGAAAGAATCACTCTTTTTCTGATCAGGGTAAATGCTCAGTATATATCTCTACGTGAGGGAAGACACGAAAAATGGGCCTCTACTTTGTGTACCACCAGATAACGCAAGATTGTGCTCTATATGGTCTGCTATGAACTGAAATGCATTCTGCTGTCCTGCGTAACAAATTAAAATGAATAAAAAATATCATGCATCTCAATTATGGAGCTAAATTCTGCACGGAAGGAAAGTGCTCAGTAAATAAAAACTCATTTGCTACACCCTATCCCCTGGCCCTGTCCCCAGGCCCCATAAACAATATTCCATCAGAATGGTGTCCATCAGCTCTGCCTTCTCTAAACCTCATCATAGACATGGTCTCCAGGGCACATGATCACCCCTCGTTTGCGCCACGTTGGGGTCTTGGCTCTGGTTACTCTGTAAGCACTTTACGGATTGGGAGTAAGTGCTTTTACACACCACTAACCCTGCTTCCAAAACAACGTGTTGGTGCTGTAGAATTGTCACGTGGTCTCTAAGCATATCCATTTATTTTTAAAATCGAAAAACCTAGAATGCAAAATGAAGCACCGTGAGTTACCATAGTTATGCACGCCCCCCCACCACCCCCCGCCCCATTTCTGGTCGATACATAAAGCTTGGCCTTAGGATGGTATTGAATCGGAAGGTTTCTTTTTTTTTTTTTAGAAAAATCCACTGTGTGTGAATTTCACAGATTTTTAGCATAAGGCGAACGCGGGTATTTTTTTTTTCCTTGGCAGATGAAAGGAATATACAACAGCAGATTGGTTTTCTGGGCATGTTTCTCAGGATGAGAGAAATAGAGAGTCACATACTGTCGATGGGAAGGGAAAAAAAAAACACAGAATTCTCATGAAGCTTGTGTAACGTTCAAGTGCTCACCGACTCCAACTTCGTTACTGGAAAACAGTAAGCAAAGGTTGCACATTTGATTTCCTTCACCTCCTTCTCATCAAGCTGCATCGGCACTTTAGGTGGATCATTTCAAACCTCCCGACGAACAGTGCGTGTCACATCGTCGACGTGATGCAACGTGTGAAAGACAGACTCAGGACCAGAGTGGTTCATACCGAGGGCGTGCCTGTCTGCATTGCAGAATTCCTCGTGATGAGAGATGTTGCATGCACACAGGGAATGACAGATCCAGGTCTCCGTTCTTCTTAGTTATAGAGGATTTCTTGTATTTCTCTATTGGTCTCTTGGTCTTTTGTTGTGCAAAACTTCTCTTTCCTTTTGCTCTAACATAATTGTCTCTCTCTCGTTCCACACTCTCTCCGTTGTTCAATACATAACTTCTCCTTTATGGTCAATCCTGCAAGCGTCTGTGAAATACCTGCCCCCACTTGCCCAATCCGCGATGCTCATCAAATACCTGGGAACGTATTCAGATCTGCACCCATTTAAAGGTGCTCAAGGGCCAGGAGTGCACTTGCTACTGGTCATCCATTTCTTTCCATCTGTCCACGTGGCTTTCTAAAGGGTCTGTTGATGGTCAGTTGGGAATGACTCACCCATCTGAGGACGGGTAGCTCCCACAGCACTCGAAAACTCAGATAGCCTTATATGAATTCATTTGGGATGGCCCCAACCATCGGCCACTTAGGATGACCCCCACGGTGGTTCTCGTTGACGCAGCAGTCCTTGACCAACTCTACTTCAATGCCCGATTCTCACGCATGGACAGGAGGATTTTTTGGATACCTGCTGAATTCTTTTTCATCTCTCCCATCATTGATCAAAGACTTATTACACATTCATTGTATCAACATCGTGTTAAAATCATCATTATCTTTTGCTTTATGTACCCTGTTCACCCTTTGTCTTTTTTTCTTTTGACCCCGTGTTCTGTAAGTTACCAGAAGAGGTATTTGCAACAACCCTGTGCTTTGGATTTCCTTCTTCTGAGCAATACTGTCAGTGGCATGTGAGGAAAGCTTAGATTTTAAGATATCTTCCTACCGAATCAAATGCATGGTAAGTGCTTTCCTCTCTCTCTACTGAAAACACGGGCTTTAAGTTCCCTTTTCTCTGAAAGTAATACGGCTGCAACAGATTCATCTAATGATAATCATCTAGTACGGAGGGTCCCTGGCAGACGAGGTTTGACTGACAACCTTCTGGCTTTCCGGCGGGGCAAGAGGGATATGCATTCGGTAGGAACCATAATTTGAATCATCGTGATGTTGTCCTTGGCTGGAGAACATGCCGTGCAAACGATGTTCTTTCACCACCCAGAAGTTGCACACCCACGAAGAGAACAAACCCAGGGCCCCGTGCAACTCAGCTCTGAGCCGTTAGGTGTCTTAAACACTCTGCAGCGTACGACGCCTTTATCATGGTCGGATCCCACCCCACGTCAAGGAGCGTCTGTGCATCTTTCCCCAACCCTCTGGTTCCATTATAATGCATAACTGTGTTCCTGAGAGTTAGGGGGACAGTCATTACTCAGTAAAGTCCCACTAGACTGCAGTTAAATTTTTAAGAAACATAAAAAGGGAATGTCAGATGACCATGTTTTTCAGAGCCCCCGCAAAAATGTCCCAGAACTGAACAGTGTTTTTGGAAATGACTCCAACCTAGCCACTCCTGAGTGTCCTCAGTAGGCGATGGCTACGTATCCCAGCTGTAGGCAGCCGGTGGCCGGCTGGTGCAGATCACCAAGGAGTCCCTTGATTGACGGGTACCCAATACCCTGGTCCAGTCTGGGAAGCCTGGGCCAGGAGAATAGAGTGTGTTTGGAGATTGATGTGGGGTTTCTGTCTTCAACTATCTCCCATATTGTCTCGCTATCATTTTTGGAATTAGGAAAAAAATTGATAAGTATTCAGTTTACCTATTTATGTGAATATAGAGAAGGAAATTAATACACTCGAAATACTTCCAAAAATTCTATTAAAATTCTTTGGTGGGAAAAAAAGGTAAATGTTAGTTCAAGGAGGAAAGAATAAAAATGTAAAATTTCCAACTGTTTAAAGAAAAGTCTGGTCATGTATTTTGATGATGGACAGCAACGTACCATTGAATACGTTTATAAGAGAAATATGAGTCTTATTTCAGCGAAGCACAACTAGCAACTATATTGTTTTCAAATATTTAAATTCATAAGGAAAGACTTGAACTGATAACTCAAACGTAGGGCCATGAATAATAAAAAGAATATTTCAGACCAATATCAACGGTGAATACCGACGATGCTAAAATACTAGATAAAGTATTTTCAAACAGAATTCAACACTACACTGGAAAAAAAAATTACTGTGAACTGGTGGGATTCATCCTGAAAATGAGAAAAAAGATGCAAAAGATCTGCACTGCAATTCAATATTCTGCTGAAGGTGTTGGATAATGTGAGGACACAAAATAAACTAATTAGAGGCCCACGGAATAGGAGAAAAATTAATTCCTATTATTTTGCTGATGATTATCTGGAAAAGCCTCAGAGAATCAAAGTTATAATTAATTCAAGAAATAAAACAATTCAGTAAATTAGTTATGGGACTAACACACCAAACCCATTCATATGCCGCAAAAATAACACTTAGGAGGAATGTGAGAGAAAATTCCATGTACAACAAGAACAAAGGAACTATTGGTAGCAGTAAGTGAAAGAGCTAATATATAAAAACCTTTAAATCCTCTGAAACAGGGTGCCTTTAAAATACACAGATGTCAACTTATGAAAATTAACATGCTCATAATTTTTAAAAAATCACAAACTGTCTTAGGGAGCTAGACCTGTTGATACTAAGTTGGATTATCCAGAACGGACAAAAATAGGCAGAAAAAAAAATGGTAAAGTCAAGCCCCTATAGATTTTATACATATTGTAAATTATCTATATTTTTTAAATGTGACTTTTGTTTTTGGTCTTCTTCTTCTTCTTTTTTTTTTTTTTTTTTTTTTGCAGGTATATGAACGACAATGAGATGAAACACTTAGAAATAGATTGAAGTCCCTAAGGAAGTTTAGTACATCATAAAGGAGATGTCTCAAAACATTGGGCAAAGATGCATTTTTAATAAATGCTCTTGGGACAACTGACAGCCATTGGCAACATGAAAAATGTTAAGTCCATACACAAGAGTAAACCCCAAATGATTCGAGCATCTAAGCTCACATACTGACACACACTTAGCTGCATACGAGTCTGCATGCATACACCAAGGTCTTGCAAGAAAATGGCCTTCCTTCTTCCACAACCTGAAGCAGTTTCTGTCACTCCAAACCCAAGTGCAGCCCAATTTAAAAAATTTAACATAGGAGTTTAAAAGAAATAAATTCCTTGGGGTGTGGAATGCCATAAAGAAGCCTCAAGATACCAGAGAAACTGGAGGTGCATAGTTAGCAACTGCATAGATTAAAAAGTAAAATGTGAACACACTGAAATAATAGGAAATTGAAAGTTAATGGAAAGCCAGCTCCAGTAAATTGTGAAAATTAGCATAACACGAAATACAGTCAGATGCCAAGGGTTCCCTATCATTCAGGGGAGGAAGCACGCTTTGCAGTCCCTGAGCTTTGGGGAGCACCCTCCTGAGCTTTGGGGAGCACCCCCCTGAGCTTTGGGGAGCACCCCCCTGAGCTTTGGGGAGCACCCCCTGCATTCCTGGTTGGGATGCAAACTGGATGTAACTCTAGGAAGAGGACTCAGGCATGCCTGTGTGCACAAGGGCACATATATGCTCAGATCTGTACATGTGCATGTAAAGTACTGTGATTTCCAGCAATGGCATGGAGAGCCAGGGAACCAGGTTGGTCAAGAATGATCCTCCCCAGCCAAGGAAAAGCAGTCAATGACCGAGAAGGTCCAGGGAGCCTGGCAACCACCGAGTCAGTCCAGGGAAAACAGCCGATGGAGGCAGACCAGGGGATGTAATCGATGCCTGAGACCGTCCAGGGAAGAGAGTGGATGACCGAATGATTGATTAGGAAAGGCCCAGGATGATGCCATCAGTCCAGGGACAACTTTCTGTTACAAAGAAGCCAGAGACAGCACGGATGACAGGACAGAGGGGAATGCCATCCCAGGGGAGACTGTGAATGACTGAGTTACTAGCAAGGAAACGGGTGATGATGACCACGTGACAGGAAGTGACTCCCGCAGTCCAGGGATCACAGTCGCTATCCGGGTCACTCCAAGGGAAAAGAGGTGAGTACCGAGTAACCCGAGGACAAAGAGTCGATGACCGAGTCTCTCCAGGGAAATAGATGACCGAAGTAGTTCAGGAAAAAAAGATAAAATAAAGAAAATGCAGAGAGTGCGTGGAGGATGGGAAGGGGGGGGGTGCCCCTGGCATGGAACTCTGTGGACGACTGACTGAAAACTGGTGATGACCAGGTGACAGGAAGTGATTCCTTTAGTCCAGGCATGACAATTGATGGTCGAGTCACCCCAGGCAAAAGAATCAATGACATAGTTGCTTCCGGGAAAAGTCAGGGACCAGGGAAATCAGTTGACTATTGAGTCAATCCAACGCACAGGGAAGATGAGACGAGCACAACAGGAGAAAAACAGGCGATGACAAGTCCAGAGAAAGGGACTCCCTAAGTTCTGGGAAAACCGGTGATTACCGAGTCACTCCAGGGAAAAGAGTCGATGACCGCCTGCGCCTGTGTCAAGAGTCTATGCATCAGTTCAGGAAAAACAAGTGACAATCAAGTTAATTCAGAAAAATGTACTGATGACAGGGCACCCTGAGCTTGGAAAGTAGTGAATGACTAAGTCACTAGGAGGGACTCAAGAGGAAATGATTACTTCACTGCAAGAAAAAGAGTTGATTGTTGAGTCACTCCAGGGAAAGGGGTGGATGACCAGGGAAAAGAGTGGATCCCTGAATGTCCAGGAAAAGCAGTTGACCACCAAGTGGATTCAGGCAAAAGTAATAGATGACCGAATCTTCACAGGGAAAATAATCACTGACTGAATGTCCAGGGAAAGTAGTCGACTACGGAGTCAACTCAGGCAAAAATAATAGATGACCGAAGCATCCCAGGGAACGGAAATGGGGACCAACATTCTAGGGAAAGTAGCTGACTATGAATCCAACACAGGGAAAAGTGTTGATGGTCGAGTGGCCCCAGGGTAAAGATTTGTGATTGAAACTCTCTAAGAATTGACTCTAGAGCGAATCCAGGGAGAAGAGTAGATGACCGAATTGCTCCAGGGTCAGGAGTCAATGACTGAAACAATCGAGAGCGAACAGGAGTGAGAGTCAATAGAGAGTCATTGGTGACAGGACAAGTGGGAGGGCGCCCTGAACGTGAAGAGCAGTAGATAAGTCGCAGGGAGGGAAACCGGTATTGACAAGATAATAGAAAGTCACTTTCTCAGTCCAGCCAAGACAGCTGATTGCCGAGTCACTCAAGAACGGGGGCGGAGTGACTCCAGGGAAGAGCACCTGAGCCAAGCCAGGCAAACCAGTAGATGGCCGAATCACTTCAGGGGATGGAGTCATTGACTCAATGTCCAGGGAAAACAGTTGAGTACCGAATGAACTCAGGCAATGTAGTAGATGACCGAATCTGCACAGGGAAGGAGTCACTGACCAGCTGCCCAGGGAAATGAGTGGAATACCGAGTCAACCCAGGAAGAGTCAATGAGTTAACCAGTCCAGGAAGACCAAGAAATGATCCAGTCAACACAAAGAATGCATTAAAGACAGGCCAACCAGGAGGGTGTGCTAAGCTTGGGAAAGAGTCGTTGACTAAGTCCTGGAAGGGAAAGAGGTGCTGACAACGTGACAGGGAGTGATTCCCTCCATCCAAGAAAGAGTGGAAGAGCCTGAGTCTTCCCAGGGAAAAGACTGGTTGGCCTAATCACTCCAAGGGGGAAATAATGGATGACCGAGCGACTCCAGGGAACAGAGTCGCTGACCGAACGAATGCAGGCAAAACAGGTCGATGCCCGAATCAACTAAGGGAAAAGAGCAGATGACCGAGTTGCTCCACGGTAAAGAGTCGATGGTTGACTCAGTCCGTCCTGGGAAGTCAAAAAATGAGAAGAATGATCAAAATACTCCAGAGAAAGCACTGTTGGCAGGACCCCCAGCATATGACTAAGTCACTAGGAGGGAAACAGGATGAAGGAAGGGACCCCGCCTCCATCCAGGGAGGACAGTCGATTACAGAGCCTCTCCAGGGAAAAGAGTCAATCACCGATTGAGTGGTCCTAGGGGGGGCAAAATCAGAGAGGGTGACATAGAGCAGTGATCATGTGGTCAGGAAGCAGAGAGCAAGAGGATGCCACCAGGGACAGGATATAGTCCCCAAGGGTGCACCCTCATAGACCCACTCCCTTCAGCAAGGCGCAACCTCCAACAGATTTTGCTCCCAATGATTCATGTGGCTCTGAATCCATCAATGGATTAATCCACTTATGAGGTTGCAGCGCTCCTGACCCAGTCACCTCCCAATAGCGCCACCTCTGGACATTGGGGACCAAGCCTCCAACAGAGGAGCCTTTGGGGAACTCTGCAGAACCAAGCCATAATATTGACAGAGCCATTTATTAAGGAAATGAGTCCAACCACTTGTCCTACTGAATGACATGACTGTTTAGTATGTAGTACATGCTAATTTAACATGTGTGCACATGTGTGTCCCGTGTCCTCTGATGGAGTGACACGTCTATCTATATAGTCCTTCACTATGTTGAGGATTTCATGAAATGTTTTCATATGTGTGACACAGGTGTACACACACACACACACGCACACCCCAACACTATTATGCAAACACTATGTTTTCCGTAAAGTTCTTGGTTTACTGCTGGATCTCGAGAATATTTCATTTCTCCCCACTCACTGGGATTTTTTTTTTTTTTTTTTTTTTTTTTGGTAATGCATTCAATTTACACCTTTGTGCTTCATACAATCTGAAGTCTTCAGATTCAGGACGATTCGCTCTCGCTACCTGTGCTCAGAGTTTGCCTTTTGTAGTTGGCATTTTGCAGATTTCTCCACACACACAATCCAATCCTTTCTGATTAAATTTGTTTCTGTGAGTTAATCATTTTGAGCATTGCTGTGGGTGGCGATTTTAAAATCGTTTTTCAAAGAAATTATCATGACTAGAGAAAAACAATCGATTTTCCTATGTAACCAGATGGATGTTGCTAACTCACGCCGGCAAGATCTGCTTAACTCTACTTGTTTTTTGTTTTTTAACTAGTCTTTAAATAATCTGCAAATAGAAATAATTCTGCCTCATGTTTCAATATCAACATAATTTTTTCCCTTTTGGTGTTCTGTTAGATAATCGTATCAGAAGTTTCCCAGAATCTCACACTTTGATTGACACTTGTTATTGTGGTTGAATGACGTCGATCATTTTCACACATTTTTTTTGTTTCCTGAAGCTGCTTCACTTAGGTTTTTGCATTTGTAAAAGCTGTTTTATTCGCCAAATACCTGTGTGCCATTTTTTGGGTGGAATTACTTGGGTTTTTCTCTTTCAAGTTGTGTTATGAATTATGCATGTCGATATGATTCCTTATGTCGAATCTGTTTTCATTTATGGAATAAATTTTACTTGATCATAACATAATGTTCTTTGGCGCCGGACGTGCCTACGGTCTACCTGCATTTTATTTAGATTTTTTCATCTTTATTCATACGGAGAATTGTTCTTTTTTTCACTTTACCACCCATTTTGTGGTGGTTAATGTAATATTCCTGTGTGAGCTTGGAGAATTTACCTCTTCGTATTGTCTTCAGTATTTTGAAACAGTGCTTCTCAAACTTGGCCACGTGTGAGGATCAACACAAACGTTTTTTTAAATGACAGATTTCTCCCCCCACCCGCCCACTCCCGAAGCTTCTCATCAGTGCAATACGGAGAGGATGAGACTTTCATTTCTTACAAGTTCCCGGCAATGCAGATGCTGGTCGCAAACCAGCATTTTATACCACGTTTGGGAAAAAAACAGTGTGAAATATATTGGAATTACTGATCACGAAAATCACTCATTGGTAGATTCAAGTTTATTGGGATTGGCTACATTGTGCTGGTCATTTCTGGAAGTTTCTATTTTCCTAGACAAGAATCCATTTTTATTGTATTGTAAAGTTTGTTACCAAGTCTGTAGAATATGCTTTTATAATTCTTCTGTTAATCTTCATTTTTTTACTTTTATATTTATTTTTTGAGGGGGTTCAGGGGGTTGAACTCAGGGCCCTCGACCCCTGAGCCCCGTCCCCAGCCCTATTTTGCATTTTATTTAGAAACAGGGTCTCCCTGAGTTGCTTAGGGCCTCGCTTTGGCGGAGGCTGACTTTGACCTCGCCATCCTCCTGCCTCAGCCTCCCTGGCTTTGGGGATGACAGGTGTGTGCAAAACCATGCCCTGCTCTTCTGTTAATCTGTATTATAAACACCTTGAATTAAAGCAGAGCTGCTTTGGTTGGCTTTGGCACGGTTCTAAATATGTCAGAGGGCCTGAAATACTTTCCAAAGCGTAGACTTGCGGGGGGGGGGGGGGTGGGTGGGTGTGATCTTATTTAATTCTGCTGTTTTCATGGATAAAGTCTCTGTTTCCCAGTGAACTCACGTGTGATCATAGGAAGGTACAAACTCAGTCAAAAAGTTGGGGACACATTTCCCAGTGTCCACTCCACAAGGACCATTTATGACCCCCAGAGGTCAGGTGGTCTGGGGAACCTGGCTTCCCGTGGAGTTGGTGTCACGCAGCCAGACGGGGCGGGCTCGGCTGGCTTTCATTGGAGATTTCTCCTTGTTTCTGTAGCTCAGTGCTGTTCTACGTCACAGTCAGAGATCCTTGCAGGATATGTCAAAGTTGTGTTTGACGCTCTTCAAATCTCCGTCCTTGCCCTAGATTGCAAATTCCCGAAAAAAAGAAAATTTCCCTGCTGTGCGCATCGGTCACAGTCTCGGGCTGGAGCACATGATAGGTGCTCAAATCTTTTCATCCAGTTTAACCTCGGGTCGATTCTTGTTTCTAGCTTGTCTTTTTGCTTCTTGAAAATCATCCATCTCCTCTGTTTCCTCTGTGAATGCAACTTGAGCCTCTCGAAGGACTCCTTTTCTTGTCGTTAAGTATTCTTTCTAGATTAGGAAGCAAATTGTTCATGGCTCATTCTTCTATTTATACAGCCCCCCCCCCCATAGAGAGGTGAATAAGGGGAGTCACGAGGCACCTGTGCCTTTGGAAATGCCCTGTGTCTTCTTCCATGGGGATGACAGCGCTGAGCGAGCCGTTCCCGATGCGGTGGAAACGAGTTGGATAAATGACATTTGTGACTTTCGCCTGGTGGTGGGCAGCTGTGTTAGGATCCGGGCATCGGTTCCACTTTTTCAAAGGATCTGTTGGCTGCCGCGTGAAGGTTTGCAAGAAACCGATGAATACACCAAGCACCATCATTCCAAGCCCGTGGGAAAACAAAATGAAGTAAAAAGTGCCATTTCGCTGATACAAGAAACGGGTCTCTCTCACCCGACGGCCAAGCCCCAAGAACAGCAAGAAGAGTTCACTTATGGGTCCCCCAAACAACACCCAAGTCCACGTGTATTACAAGATCCGAAAAACAGTGGCCTAGGAAAGAGAAATCGCCACTTGCTTTGAGGTGTTTTTTGTTTTTGCTTTTTAAATGTGCATTTTGTAAGAGACTTCAGTTTGAAAGTCGGTCACCTGACTCACGCCTGAAACACCAGTTAGTGCAGGGACTATAGCAAAAAGCAAGGACACATGGCCTCAGCCAGAGCAAGAATGACAAGTTCGGGGCCAGGCACGGTGGCAGGCACCTGTCATCCCAGCTGCTGAGGAGGCTGAGGCAGGAGGATCGCGAGTTCAAAGCCAGCCTCAGCCAAAGCGAGGCCCTAAGCAACTCAGGGAGACCCTGTCTCTAAATAAATTGCAAAACAGGGCTGGGGACGGGGCTCAGGGGTCACGTGACCCCAAGTTCCATCCCTGATTCCCCCCAAAAAATAAAAGCTAAAGATTATGGAGGATCCTAAAGAACTCTGAAAATCATCTTTTTCAAATGGTCACTTACCCCACTTGAAATTAAAACTGAGGCCCTTCTGTTATATTTATTTAGGAGTGCTGTGATAAAAACGTGAGTGACGAGTTTGCGGGAAATCAACATCATTATTTCACAAAGCAAAATTGAAACGTGAAAAGGGTTTTATGGTCTTGTAAATCCCTTTAATCTCTGGCTCCATGCAGCATTTTGGATTCTAACATCAGTGCCTGCATTCAGTGTATTGTGTTATTTTGGTTGGAATCCAAGAAGAACATCCCGTCCCTGCACAGATATCTAGCTGGAAATGACAAGAGGTATTTTAATATTCTTTTCAGATAATAGCGGACATGTTTCTTGGGCAGGTATCCAGCCTCTAAGAAGGTATAGTTTCTTAAAGATTGCTTAAAATTTGGAGTGTGTCATCACTACGGATGAGGGTTTTGTAGGCTGCTGTGTTAAAATCCATGCCCCTAGCCAGATGCAGCGGAGGCATATGCCTGTGATCCCAGGTGCTCGGGAGGCTGAGGCGGGAGGATTGCAATTTGGAGGCTAGCCTCTGCGACTTAGGGAGGCCTTAAGCAACTTAGTGAGAACCTATCGCAAAATAAAATATTAAAAAAGGGCTGGGGATGTGCCTCAGTGGTTAAGCACCCCCGGGTTCAATTAATCCCTGGTACCAAAAAGAAAGAGGGAGGGAGAGAGGGAGCATGGGAGGAAGGGAAATCCATGCATCTGTCTTGCATTTGCAACGGCTCTTGCAACCACTGCATGGTTTTGTAGGAGAACGATTATGAAATTACAGAAGATCATTTCAGTCCGTTACTCAGGCCTCCCGAATATTCACACCCTTTATTCTGCAGTAGTTAAAAAAATATCCCGTTTGTTGAAATCCACCACGAATCTCCCAAGAAAGAGACTTTAGGAGTTGGGAAGCTGTCAAATGTCATCGGGGACAACATTTCCCGTCAATCATTATCCTTGGGATGACCAACTTGGTCTCGTCACTTTGCAGAAACTGTCCTCGCATCTTCCAATCTCCAAAATGAGTGACCTCGGTGGCTGTGAATTATAAATTCATGATTGATAACACAATGATCGATCTCCCCGAGGTGTTCGGTAGGAAAAAAAAATGGCTCCCCGGGAGAAATTGAATCAAGTTGGGCCCAGGAAAGTGCAGAATGAAAGAGAAGCCGGGTGGAGTGTTGGTGCCAACCCGTCACCAGATGTGTTTGGGGACACTGGTCGTTTCAGCAGAAACTTCTCTGCAGGACTAAGTTCGAAAGGGGAATCAGAAAGGAACGGAATGTAGCCCAGGGAGGAGAAGTTCAGGTGAGAGAAAAAGCAAATACCCTTGACTAATACCTTTTATAATCACTCCTTTGAGCCCCAACAGGTCAACTAACAAGGTGCATAAAAAAGGGTCTCTGGAGCAGCAATAGGTCTTTTCTTTTGCATATTCTTGAATCACATGCCTCTGGGGATGGCATGAGACATCGAGCCCCCTTAAATACAGACACTCACAGGGATCCAGACCTGGTGACCTTTTTCCATGGAGCTGCTGAGAACGGCTATAGGTGGCCTTGAGACCGATGCTCATTCCAGAATCGAAGGGCTCCCGAGTGACTGTCTAATCCCCTTCCACTGCAAGACCTTGCCCGAGTTATTAATGGAAACTTTTTACACAACCGTCCACATTTGCTGTCTTCCAAAGATGTCACCCCTGAAATATTTAAATTCAGTCAATGGGGCCCAGGCTTCAAGCACCAGAGGGAGCAGCCAATGCAAATCCAAAGTGGCCCGGGGGCACCCCCTTTCCCCTGTCAATCTTGAGCTGATAATTGTGCAAATGAAGCCTTTTGGTGAAACTCATCCTTCACGCCCTAAGGGCCATCAGTCAACAACTGTTTATTGAAAAACTGCCAAGTGTCCAGGGCTCAGCCAGGCCCTTCCCATCCAGGACGTGACCGGCTCTCAAGGGACGTGCATGAGGAATGGACAGTCAGGGCCCACAGCAGGAGGGATTCAGGAGAAAGGAAAGAGCGCAGTGTCACCAAGTGCCACGTGGAAACACAGCGGATGGGTGACTGCGTTCATGGGGGGGGATGTTGGGGGGAGGAGGGTTAGCCCCCGGGCAGAAACTGAGGCTCAGGCTCAGCTCTGTGGCTTGGGCGAAGTCAGTGGCCCGTTACGGCGCTGACATTGAGGGGACGTTGGGTCCCATTCTTTGAAGTCCCCGCCGGTGTGCCATCTGGAGTCTGCAGATGCCCAGTCAAGGATGCTTGCCGTCTTTCCCAAATCAAGACGCCTTTGCACGACAGTCACCAAGCTGAAGAGTACACCCAGCTACATCCCCGAAGCACAATGGCCGTGGGTGGACTCGTCTTGCAGCTAGAGAAGCATCCCACCAGAGCTGGCTTCCCTCTGCCATCGTTTCCCTGCCCAGACAAAGGAGGAAGGGAGGCACATTTGCACGGCTAATTGGGCTTCTCTCAGGCACGAAGCAGCCTACGGAGGGGCATGGTGTGGGTTGGGGGCCATGATTCAAGTCATTTGGTAAGTGGCTCCTGGGAGTCTCCTACGCGTCAAGACACGCGTTGGGTGCATTTGTGATCGTGTATTTGGGGACCGTGAAGATGCATCGGGAGCACCGTATGGTTTGTCCGCACAAACACCTTGCAGGCTGCTCCGCGGAGATCTGCAGAGATGGATGACCGTGACACGGTGCCCTTCTGCTGCGATTGACACATCTCCGGAAAGCCCGAGCAACAAGCGGAGCCTTGTATGTGTTCACAAGACAAGGCTAAAATATGCCACGCTGGAACCTGAGAGCCACAGAAACAGAGTAGAGGCTCTTTGTGAAATAAGCAACCCAGGATTCCCACGGGAAAGGCAAATTCAGCCACATTGGGGTAAACGGACAGGCAACCGTTTTGTCAACTCGCCACAATGAGATGTAGGACACAAGCATCGCATTTCATAGAAACGAGTCTCATCTCGACGGTTGGTCATTGTCTTGATTCCATTCCCATAATTTTGGTAGAAACCATTCAGAATACTATACCTTGGTCAGTGTCACAGTATACACGGGGACAGGTGACTTTGTACCTCAAGTGTAAATCTGCTTGCATTTCTTGCTAATGACATATGCTTGTTGATGGCCATTTTACCAGGGTGGTCACTCAGTGGGACGTGGAAATGTTCATGGTACAGTAGGTGCTGGGCGAGTATGGTCATCCTGCAGGACAGAGTATAACACCTCGGTCCCCCAGCGTCCCCCGTCTCCTCTCCGATTTCAGCACCCGGGACGGTGGACAGCTCCACAGCCAACGGAGTATTTCATTCCATTTGCAAAATTCATTTTCTGCAATCCAGAAAGTCAGAACCCCGGAGATGAACTGCAAACCGATCAGGTATAGGCAGCAGTGAATACATTTCCCAACTCCCCGTCATTACTTTCCCAAGATTTGTTACCAAAACCAAACGTATCAATGGGTTTTTTTTTTTTTTTTTTTTTTGCAACAGATTGAACCATCTGTCTGGTTTGCCTTCACGGCTCAATATGAGCCCAGCTAGCCGTGTAGAAACGGACCCTGGTGACCAGCCGGAAATCTCTTTTTTTTTTTTTTTATAAGGAAATACAAGATAAATACGTTTTTAGGTTAACTTTGTCTATGAGCAGCGTTTCAAAGGCTGCCGACAGGTTAAGAATTTTGTCTCCGGAAACTGGTTAAAAGTGAAGGCCAGCCCCACTGTAATTTGATCTGAAGAAGGGGTTGAAAGAGGGTTGGAAATGGCCATCCGGCGCAGGAGATTGCTTTCGTGCAATTTTCCGTTTTATGTTCAAAAGCTTTTATTTTCAGAAACACTGTCTGCCTTTCCCATTCCGCCGGATCGGATCCACAACTTGTTCCTGAGTGTGTGTGTCTCCCTCTCCTTCTCTCTCTCTCTCTCTCTCTCTCTCTGTCTGTCTCTCTCTTTTGCTTAAATTGCCTTAGAATCGCACTGTACAATGCCCTGCCTCTTCAAAGCTCCCCCCGTGACATCCCTGGAGAGACCAAGGGTTGTGTCTGAGAACAGAAAGCACCAAAGGGCCCTCATTAGTTCCCAAGAGAAACGTGGGTGGCGCAGACACATCCCTCAGATCTGGGCTCTGCGCTTTATGGCTGCTCTTCCTTTTCTTACCAGCGCCCACAGGTAGGAAACCATGTCACAGGGGAGAAAGCTTTCAGAGGTCGGTGCCTGGGATCACATGACACAGCAGAAGAAAAACCCAGACAAAATAACGCCACACAAAGAACTCCCGGGGGTGGACGACCCGCCTCCCGCGGCACCCTGAGATGCACAGATTGCAAAGAACAGCTCCCATTCAGCCACGTGTACTCTTCCCCCCGTCTCCTCCCTTCTCCAAAGCCACCTGATAAATTGCCTCGCAGTTGCTTGAAATTTCCCCTGGAAAGGAATGACAGATCCCCCTCGGAGCTTGTTCCCATACAAAAACCAACTCTTCAAGCCGCTGACCACTCAACTTCTGGCTGCTCTATATTGTATCCATGTTGTATCAATATTGTATCCACATTGTATCAATGTTGTATCCACGTTGTATCAATATGTACCAATATTGTATCAAACATGTACTGATACTGTATTCATAGACATCAATATTGTATCAATGTGGGTAAAAATATATGATTTTACCTATGCATGTGTGCATAAGTTATTACCATGACGATTGCCCGCTAGAGGCTTCCTTTGGAAGAGGTTGCAGTGTTATTTGGGTACTTAGGGCCATTTTTTTTAATTCTCTAAACAAGGAAACTGAGAACAGAGGTCAATGGGTTTGTCGAAGGCCATCCAACCAGAAAGCAGGGTGCAAACCCTCCCCACGCTCCATCCTTGGACCATCCAATGACAAAGCTCTCTTTCAAACGATTGTCTTCTCAAGGCGATTCCTTGTCATCTCGAGCTGTATTTTAAATAGTAAGTTGGGTAACCCTGGACTCCCAAAAATACATAAAGCTGAGCTTCAAGGTTGGTTTCAGCCTCGAAATCTACAAGTTAAGTTTGTGAAGGCCGAAATCCAAATCATACATCAAACGTACCTGGCATGCCGTCCCTCGATGCAAACAGTTTGACAACTGAATTCAGTGGTAATGTCCAATTGTGCCTCAAGAGGCCATTCAGCAAGTAGACAGGGGATATAACATGTGTGCTGTGGTCAATAATAACACGCAATACAGGCCCACGGAAAGTTTCCAACTTCAACATGTATTTCAGGTGCTATAAAAGCAATGATTCATCAGCTGTATTCGATAATTTTATAGAATAAAAGGTGAACCTGATCTTATAATTAAAGCGTCTTCAGATAAGTGTCTACGTGTGGGGGGGTTCTTGGTGGTTTTTTTTTTTTTTTTTTTTTTAACCATTAGGAACACACTCGAGTTCCTCCTTTGATTTAATATGCATCTTCAAAGAAGCCGACTCTCTTTCTAGGGCTCTTGCAAACAATGATCAAAGTGTAAATGTATGCAAATACAGTGCTTCACCTTAATTACTCCACCAGCCTCTTGTCAGCAGTCTCTTCCAGGGCTTTGCTGATTAGCAAGCTGATCTCAAATAATTATTATTTCATCTACAATTACAATGATTCTGAGCCCTGGCTTCCGGCCCAGCGAGGGCACTGCTCACCCCCTTCCTGCCCCTGTATCTGCTCTTTGAGAATCAGGCAGCATCTGTGCTGTGCAGCCCCAATTACCAGACAGCCCCCACCGCATTTTTAAATAAATCTCCATGAACTCCTTTAGGATTTGGCTACAAGCAAAGAATCTACATAAGGCAGGTGAATAGGGTCTTCATGGGGCAAAGGGACCCTTCTGGGTGCTCCTGTGATTTCTATCACTCACCCATTGCCCTGGCTTTTCAAAACTTCACGTGTGCCGAACGGAGTCAGGAATCCTCTGAGCACTCCCGGGAGAGTTCCAAGAAAATAATTTCAGGATAATGGCAAGATGAGACGGACGGGTGGAAATGGCGAGAATCGGTGCCTCGTTTTCAGAGACGCAAAAAGGGACGATAACTTGTATTTCAAGACCTGCAGAATGATCGATGGGCTGAGCAAAATGAGAGGTGATTTAGGAAGCCTGACACCATCATTAACTAAAGCTGGTTAGAAACCAATTCTGTGGTGGGGAATGGATTGCTAGCCATTGGAGAGAGATGCCCCTGGTTACAACAAATCCTGGTTTCAACCGAAAGGAGAGAGAGATGAGCCTTGATCCTGGTAAGCATTGAATACATGGTTGTTGAATGAATTAAGAGAACGCTGTATAAATGAATAACTAGAATAAAAACTGATAAAAAAAATTTAATGATAAGTGTCGGCTGCATGCATTGCTCACCATGATCCTTCAGTATGGCAATAAAGGGATATAACTGACATTCCTGCATCAGCAACAATTGTCGACAATCTTTATCAGAACTTAGAAACCCTTGCATGACCTCCTACGGGTCTGCCAGGTACATATTCACAGTCCAAACTCCCACCTTATCATCTGCTGCTACAGAGTGTGGCTTAAAAATAAACAGCCAGAAGTGGCACCAATAAACACCTCCTACCTCGTGAGCTTCCTTTTTCTCAACTGTATAATGCAAGTCATCATAAAGGAAAAAAAAAAATTCACACTGCCGTGAATAAAATCTCCTTTCTCTTTTGGTATTGGAGATGCAACCAGGGGTACTTAACCACTGATAACCACTGAGCCCCATTCCCAACCCAACACTCTTTATTTTTTTTTTTTATTTTCAGACAGTTTTTAATAAGTTGCTTAGGGCCTCACCATGTTGCTGAGACTGGCCTCGAACTTGTGATCCTCCAGCCTTGGCCTCCGGAGCTGCAGGAATCACAGGTGTGGAACCCCATGCCTGGTGGGATAAATCTCTATTTATGGACACAGGTGACTCAGGAGTTTTGACATCTCATCTAGGAATGGGGCACCATCTTCTCAACCTGAATAATTAAATGGTTGATTTATAATGTACTTTTTTCCCCATGAAGTTCTTTAAGACTTTTTTTTCCTTATTGAAGTATAAGCCCGAAATATCTTTAGTTCCTCCTGAAAATGCACGCGAACCACCTTTTAATATATAAAACATCTATTTTCTCATGGAGTATTCTATTTGCACATTGGAGATATTGACATCTCACTTGTTTATTAATAGAAACATCCAGGGGCTGTGTTCTCACCCCCTCTCCCCCATGAGATTTGGTTTCTGAAGACTGTACGGCTCTTCAGTAGCACCGCATTTGTCTCTACGGAAGGACGCACCGAGACAGGAAATGTCAATCGGGCCCTGAGCAGGACATTGCTCGTTACCAGGCAACCTGATTTATAGCAGGTTTAAAAGAGCCCTTTAAACTCTGAAAAGTAGGATTGAATGTAAAAAAAAACCCCGAGCTCCCAATGAGATACCATCCACGGAGAGGTATCTGAGAGGCATTGATAGGCAGTGACGGATTTCAGATCTTTTGAAACAGGGTTCTTCACCGAGGATTTGTGGGATCCCTTAAGGTGGTGAAACCAATTGCACCTCCCCACCCTCAGAAGGCGAGGTCCTGCAGTGTGATAAATGAATCCCTGGGTGCTAAACGGTGTGCTCGAATAAAACCCCATTGTGTGTGTATATACTCCACATTTTCCTTATGCCTTCATCTCCTGATGAGCCCTGGGCTGGTTCCACAGCTTGGCTCCTGTGCATCGTGCTGCTGTGGACACTGATGTGTCTGCACCACTGAATCAGCCAGAGGAACGGAATCGACAGGAATCCACAGAATCATGGGGGAGAGGGGGATGAAATAGGAGAAAAACTAATTTCAAAAAGTGGCAAATCCCTGGTGAGTACGTGTTCAAGTGTGGCTATCCTTGGTGAAATGAAATCAGGATATTTATTCACGATGGGATAGTTAATAGACTTTTCTCTTGCTCAAATATTCCCACTTCTAGGAAACTCCTATCGTCTGAATTGAGCCTGTATTTTGCTCCATTGGGGGAGATGTTCTGACTAACTTGCCATATTACGTGTAATGAGGCGTCACTCTAAAGCATTTTTATAAAGATCGATTTGCTTTAAGTGTTGTATGGCCTTATAAAAGGAATAGGAAAAAATCATCTATTTTAAATGTGTGCCCTTTTATCTATTTCAAAAACTTCCTGACAAAACTAGAGAGTCTAACTGTGACAAAGAGCTGGGTACGTCGGAGCCACGTTCTTCTGGATGTGCGAATGGAGGGTAAGAACTCACAAGTGAAGTGATGTCGACTGTTACCGTGAGCGGCAACAGGATCGGCCTCAACAGAGCACGTCAGCTCCCGGATAAAGACGGGGTCAGCCTTCTGCTGCTAAAGCAAGAAATACTCGTGTTCTGTGTGTGCCGTTGGGCTGGTAAAATAGAAAAATAAAATGTTAGGTGGATGGACGAGACGGAGAGAGAGAGAAAAGAAGCAAGGGAGAGAATCATGAAGAGAATATTTGGAAATCCAATCCTGGCATCCAAAGGTTGAAGAATGGCATCTAAGATATAAATTGAAAAAAAAAAAAAAAAGTAAGATAAAGGTCCACCTTCCAAAGGGAGAAATTTGGCCGTGGTCCAATGTGCTCCGATGTGTTTTGGAGTCAACATATACAAAGAGCTTTGGGCTGGGGACGTGGCTCAGTTGGTAGGGTGCTTGCCTTGCATGCACAAGGCCCTGGGTTCAATCCCCAGCACCACCCCAAAAAAATCATTCAAACAGCTTTGGATTAAAGAGAAAATGTAAAATTCCCCAAACAAGTTTTGCAAATAGGGGATACAACACAAGCCCTGTTCCTCTAGTGGGTGAGATAAACAGCTTGTAAGGAGTTTTAGGAGGTGTCTGTTGGGAAGCCTGGGAAGTCAAACGGTAAAGTCCAGTTGGATTCTGATCCAGCAGGGTGATTGGGGACCTGTGTTGGCCTTCTTCCCTCGTGGGATGCTATTGAGATGGCAATCGCGTAACATCAGCCTACGGTGCAAAAGGACAAAATGCCCGTGCAGCCTCCTGGGGCATTGGGAACAGGTAGCATTGATCCATCGTGGCCCGAGTCAGCATCCTCTCTCCCCCTGGGGGCCTGTGGGGGTCACAGTAGGCAGTGCCTTTGCTTCTCCCGCAAAGGGACCAACGCTCAACCTTTTCATCTTGTTGCTGGTGACTCCGTTCTGCTCTTGTAGTGAAAATGCATCACGGTGGACGCTTAGGATTTGGGTACATTTCTGTGTCTTTTATCAGAAGGTGAATTTGACTTAAAATGAGGTAAAATGGGTTGCCCTTGACGCACATTTGCAGAATGAGGAATGAATACCCAGCATGTGGGGAATGACCACTCTGGAGGGTTAGACCCCTGACCAAAGGCTCCTGGGAAATACACCAACCCTTGGCCGTGTGTCAGATGGCCAGGGGCGTGGACATCATATTGGTCTAGTGGACAGTCTCTTGGCAATCTAAAATCAACATGTTCGAGACACATACAAGAAGGAGCTTTTGAGATCGCTCTCCATCCCAGAGGAGTCCCACCCGGGTGGACTGAGACCTCTCAAACCGTGAATCCCCAGGTAATCTCTTCCTTCTCTAAAATCCTTCTGGTCCTGTCTTGTGGTCACATTAATGAAAAAGCTGACTAAGGCGCCCGACACAGATCCCGGAACCGTGGATCACCAGCATCCAGGACTAGAGGAAATAATTCGTTTTTTTTTTTTTTCCCCTTACAAAACACCCAGTCTGTGGTATTCCGTTACAGCAGGACAGAATGGACAGAACTTACCATTTTTGTGGGGTGAGAACACTTAAAAGGGCGCGCTCGGCCATTTTCCAGTATGGCTATCGATTCGTGTCACCGGGTTGCTCAAGAGATCTCTCGAACCTCTGTCTAATTGAATTGTTATTTTGGGGGGTCGGCAGGGATGATTTCTTTGGATCCCCATGGTAACAGGATGAGAGAGAGTCCGCCATATGTACACGTTCGGGCACAGTGTGGCATATGGTGGTGCCGTTACTCAGAACAGCTGCTCCACAGTGGCCTCCCGACTCCCAGGCTCACGGCTAAGAACAGACACAATGTGCTGATGCCAGATTAGAGGACGGGAAGGGGCATGTGACAGGTGTCCCCTTGTCTTCTTTGCACAAGGAATGGACGTCTCTCTAATCCACATGGGTCACGGTGGCAGGTGCACCTGTCTCCCATCCACAGATATGGTCCAGGACCCGAGGTGGGACTCCCAATGACAGGTAGGTCTCATATAGAAAGGTCTGCTAGGGTCACTGAGCTGCCAGGGGTCATCTGCCCAGGGGTGCAGAGGAAGATGTCTCTGTGCGGGAAGAGGATGCCGGATGGCAGGACAGGTCAGGAATGGACCCATGGGGCAGGAGGAAGAGAATGGTAACTGACCACCTCCCAGAGCCCTCAGGTCCAGCTTGATGTGAGCGTTCTGCCTCCAAGAGACCTCAAGTGTCCTATTCTGATGGGAATTCATTGATGGCTGTTACAGTTGCATGTCTCTGCAGCCCCGTGGTTGGAACAATGTGACTGTAATAACCTGGAGTCTGTCCTATCATGATCCCCTCACTGGGTGCATTTGAGACTTTTTTTTTTTTTGCAAGATACAGTTTCCATTCCCATATGTGCACTGCTTTTTTAAAACACAGAATATGTTTCAAGGTATTTTAATTGCAAGGCGATATGGAAATCGGAGGCTAAACTAGAGAGAGAGAGAGAGAGAGAGAGAGAGAGAGAGAGAGAGAGAGAGAACCCAGGGAATTATGAAGATTCAAGACAGGTTTGAAAGCTTGCCCAACCACCCAAGAGCAGAAATTAAAATGCAAATGCAAAGTTGTAAAAGCCGTCTTAAAAATCCTTGAGTCACAGCATTACTGCAACTACCTAGAAAATGGCGATTCGTGATTAAGATCATCATCATCTACACCTGCGTAAATAAAACTAACCTCCTGGGCACGCAGAGGTGTTCCTTCTGGGAGGCAAGGGTTTTTGTCTGGGTGTGCCTTGTTGTATACGAGGCCTGCTGATTATAAAGGTGTTTGCACATAGTAGGCGTTCCATAAACGTAGGCTGAACAAATAAATCCTATATGATTCCCTAAGGTGGTTCTGCATTTTCATCAACTCATTAATTCATGAGTTCTGCAACAGGCCCGGCGGCTTCAAAGGCTCTGGCATGAAAGTCACGTGTCCTCCAGGAAGACAAAATGTACACATTTACGCACTTTTAAACCCCAAGGGTACCTGGAAGACTCCGAGAAGGGTGTAAGACATGGGTCGTCCCGGATGCCAAGACATAACGCCGCTGTGCCGACAGATTATCTATCGTGTGTGCCGTGGAGTTTGGAGAGGGTGGGTTTACGTGCGGGGACCAGAGAGAGAAAATTAAATCCCAGGCTGAAGATGAGGAGCGCATCCAGAGAAGGAGGAGGAAGGGGGAGGAAGCTATTCTTTGGGAACTGACAGATTTTATTTCTTTAGCTCAAAAAAAAAAAAAAAAGGGACTCACAAAAGATGCAAGAGGATGAGGTTCTCCTGTCAGCCTAGAATGACGTGAGGAAAGGGGAAACATTAAATTTGCATCTAACTGAGAGACAATGCCTGATACCAAATCACTGCTCGAGGGGAGAATAATTATCTGCAAGAGCTGGCCCCCGCTCACCCTTCCCTGATGCTCTGATGCTCTGCCCCCCGGGTGCACATGGAAGGGTGAGTTATAAGGCGGATTTAATATTGATGACCAGATCCATCAGGGGCTGTGCCTCTTGCATGGAAATTGAGCTCTTCTCTTGAAGATCCCTCTGTATTGGATTCCGACATAAATGAAGGGAGCGGGACTCTTTCAGGTCAGCAGCTTGACTGTCAATGAGAGTGTCCGCCGGCATCGGAGAGCAAGGCTGCACCTCATCCCCTGCGCGTAACTCGGGAGATGATCACCATTCCTAATGAGGAATGTGTTTAAAGGAACTAACGACAGGTGCTCACTCCATCTCCTTTTATTCTAAAAGGTACAGTGCAAAGGCAAATGGACCCAGGAATAGCCTCCGCCCTTGATAAGCATCTACCTGCAGCCAGTGCTTCCCCAGGAAGGAGAGTTGGACCCGGGCATAACTTCCCAGGGGACTCCGGCTGTGGCCAGCGGTGGCCTTCAACTGCATCTCCAATGGGTACCCAGGCAGGGTGTTCCATACCACAGCACAAATCCCAGCGTGTCCTCCGCCCAGCCCAGAGACACCTCTTCACGGCATGCCACGGAGGGAAAGGTGCTACCTGCGTCTCCCCTACCTGAGTCCCAGCCCACCTGGGTGACAGTGCGGTGTTTGTGCATGTGCTTTGCCTAACAGAGAAGAAAAACGACAGGGAATTCGGGATAGAATACAGTTCAGAGAGAATCAAGTCCACACAAGGAAGACTCTTGTGTGCATATATATAATAAAGCCTTCTGGGGGGGGGGGGCGTGCATGAATAGATCTTGCTTTAGAACCTTCCAGAATGAATCCTTAGTTTATCTTCAGGTACGAGCTCAGGACTTCCAGCTGTCAACTCAGAACTGAAGTCGATAGCCCCCCGAAACAAGCCAAAAAAAAAAGCAAATTTCCTTAATGGCCCATTTTGGGGAGTTATTGACACATTTATATAAACTGTTTTAATGATGACTACATCTAGACCATGGATCAGCTCAGCTAACAAAAACTGGGAAAGACGTTGCTTTTGGCCATGCTCAGGATTCTCAAGTGAAAAGTCGTGTGTATACGAACATGTACCTGTGTGTGTATGTAAGGTGCTATTTATATATAAACTTATGCTATGTACACAGCATTATAATAGAATCCAAAGCCTCATATTACGTATATATATATTGCTATAAGACAAATATGCAATGGATAACATGTATCATTATAGTAATTCATAACGAATCTGTTGATTGACAGATGATATGTAGATAGATAGACAGACAGACAGCAGTTCTACAGTATACATGAAGGACCGGTTGGTTTCAGGACCCCACCCAAATCTGGGCATGCTCAGATCATTTACATACATTTGCATATAACCAAAGCACACTCTCCTGTCTGTCATAAACCGTCCCTAGAAGACTTACAACACCTGATACAGTGTCAGAGCTATGTCCAAGGTGGTCACACTGTATCATTCAGGGGACAGTTACAAGTGTGTATGCATGCAGCACACTTGAGATTTTCTTCTGATATTTTCGACCCACGGTTGGTGGAACCCACGCCTACCGGAGAATGAATGCAACTATCTCATCTGGAATTTCAGCTTCTCTCCGGTGCCTTTCGAGAAGTTCTCTGACTCAGGTTTGGCCATTTCTGCACATAGCTCAATCCCGAGGAGGTTTATGTCCCCATTATTCTCGGTACACACAAGCAATATCTTGTTCTCAGCACTTTCACCGAAGGGAGTCAGGGGCACAAAGAGAAAATCCTAATAAAAATGTCTTTCTTCTAATTTTATTTTTAGGAGTTCCAGCGTGCAGCCAACTTTAAATCTTCCCCCCAAGCTGAGGACATGCTTCTCGGTGGCCTCCGCTGACCTCATTTCCCCACAGTGTCTTCCTTTTGGGTTTTGAAACAAGCACAGCTGATACTATGCACTGAAAAAAGAAGGAAAAAAGAGCCAGGCAATTTGTTCACCGTCTTTGTTCTAAGGACAGTGAACACATCTCCAGAGGAGCTTAAAAAATGCATAGATCCTTGAGGCAGGCCTTCCCATGACAACATCAAGGAGATGGTTTGAGAGTGGGGAGAGAAATAAATCTAAGCCATCCAGGTCGAGATCAGACAGTCACACAGGGGTGCAGGCTTGGGGGTGCAGCCCAGAGTCCCAGCTACTGGGGAAATTCAGGCAGGAGAATCACAAGTTCAAGACCAGCCTGGGTAACGTGGAGAGGAGGGTGGGGCCCTGGTCTCTTTTCCACCTCTTAGCCTCATGAGATAACACCCCACCAACTCCCACCTTGTCTGTAGCACCCCCCATCAGAGGCCCAAAGCAATGATTCTGCCTGGTCTTGGACTGAGACCTCCAGAACTATGACTCCCAATGAACCCTTTTTCTTTACAAGTTAATCATTCCAGGTATTTTGTTATAGTAACAAGAAGCTGACCAATACAGCTCTCTTGACCTTTCATCTAATGATGGTCTCCACTTGGAATTCCCATCCTTCTCTGATTTGGGAATTCATCTCTAAGTGCTGAGGCCGGCTGCTTTTCTGTACCTTCCCTTTAAAAATCATACTTAATTCTTACGGAGCATAAAATTGCCATGGGTGCAGACGCGCCTCCCTTCTACCCGTACAAGTGCTCATGGGTTTAATCCTTCAAATATCCCCTTGCCTGAACTGCCACCACTTTCTTTATTTCACATCTGAGGAGCAGACCTGCAAAAATTTTCGCAAAATCGCACATGCACAAAGAATGCTAGTCTGCAGAGATGTGAACTTCCCAGAGAGCTTTCTGTGTCTTAATGCATAGGCTGCCTTGGAGATGCCCGAGTTTGTCAACTAAGGAATCCCTGTCCCCTGCAAGGATCCAGACCACAATTAGATTGGAAGCCCACTCTCCCCTCCGACCCTAGCCCAGTCAGGCTTGGGAGATGCTGAGCAGAAGAATACAGCCCACTCTCCTTGGAGCTCCAAGATACAGAACTGTAAGATAATAAATTGAGGCCACTGTCAGCTGCCACGTGGGTAGTGATTTGTTACACGACAGCAGCTAACAACAACATCTAATGACCATGTGGAATTGCCCGCTATTGACAGATGCTTCCACCAGCCTGGCCTTGATTCGGGAATCACATTCCACACCCTGAGGTCTTGGTCTTCATTTCTTATTTCCTGATTGTCAGCGCAAAAAAGAAAGAAAGAAAGCAATATGTCCTCCTCGCTCCAACTCTTCTTTCTTGATTTCTTGCAGGTGCTCATTTTCCAAGGGCCACTCCCTTCTGGGAAGTATTTGCAGAGGGGATAAAAAAAAAAAAAAAACAGGAACCTGGGTATTTCTGCCTTGAGTTTCGGTGAAATCCCTCGCTTTCCTTCATCAAGGTTAAGAGTCAAGCCTCATGCTCAATCCTCTTGTCTTCCCGGAGACCTTGTCCTTGATGTCACCAAAATTGATACCGTCCCCCATGAATTTTTCTAGTGGCCTTCCCGTGGAATCATAACCTCGTAATCTCCCGGTCTCGGCTTCTCTCTGTCAATTGGGTAGTCTCCCCCTCTACGCACACATGGTATTTGTGATTAAAATAGGATTATTGGAGACGAATATTTCAGAGCAGTGGATGGTGTCTTATTTCTATCATGGATTCTCATCCAGCCGATGATAAAGTCTAAGCTCCTTGGGACAAACAACTACAGGGGCTTCCGAAGAATTTTCTTCATTCCTTGTACCACAGTTATCTTTGTTCTTCTTAAGAACCGTACACAGTCGGGTGTGGTGGCGCACACCTGTACTCCCAGTGGCTCAGGAGGCTGAGGTGGAGGCTGAGACAGGAGGATCGTGAGTTCAAAGCCAGCCTCAGCAAAAGCAAGGTGCTAAGCAACTCAGTGAGACCCTGTCTCTAAATAAAATATAAAATAGGGCTGGGCTTAGTGGCCCCGTGCCCCTGACTTCAATCCCTAGTACTCCATCCCTCCAAAAAAAGAACCATACACAGAAATATTTGTAAGTAAATAGACATGATACCTAACTTACTTTTTCTTGGAGGGCGGGGTCCTGGTGACTGAACCCAGACTTGCTCTACCACTGAATTACATTCCCCCTTCTTTTTAATTTATTTATTTTAAAATTTTGAGTCAGAGTCTTGCTAAATTATCCGGGCTGGCCTCCAACTTTTGATCCTCCTGCCTCAGCCTCCCGAGAGCTTGAATCACAGAAAGAAAGAAAGGAAGAAAAGATGGAAAATGTAAATAATTCGCAAATCTCTATAAAATGCGTACAGAAGGGCCGCATCTCGTTCCTGGGTCTTTCCTGAGAGTTCAAAATCATCTTAAAATCAGACTTTTCTGAAATATTAAATGGTTGGGACCTCACCCCCTCCCTGCCATTTTTATTTTTAGATTGACATCCACCAACAATAGATTTTTCTTTTGACTTAAAAAAAATTTGTATTTGGCAAGGACACAGGCCTTCAAAAAGAGAGAGAGAGAGAGAGAGAGAGAGAGAGAGAGAGAGAGAGAGAGAGAGAGCAAAATGATGTAATGCATTATTGATTCTGTGAAGCCCAAATTTTGCATCACGAATTTTGCACATACACATTCAAAGATGTGTATACACTGAAAATATGAAGAATCACCACAAGCCACTTTTCCTGTGCCCACAAACGGTTTGAGGTCCCAACCATTTAATATTTCAGAAAAGTCTGATTTTAAGATGATTTTGAACTCTCAGGAAAGACACAGGAACGAGATGCGGCCCTTCTGTACGCATTTTATAGAGATTTGTGAATTATTTACATTTTCTACCTTTTCTTCCTTTCTTTCTTTCTGTGATTCAAGCTCTCGGGAGGCTGAGGCAGGAGGATCAAAAGTTGGAGGCCAGCCCGGATGATTCTCAATTTTCACAAATCCTTGGAGCGATATGGGGGATCCACAGGTGTTTCCAACTCCAGTTGGAAATAACCAGCGTCTTTAAGTCAGGGAATTTCTCTTTCAAAGGTGTTCCTGTAATTCTCTTCCTTGATGGACCCAGTTTGGTGGATTATTTCTCACCCCCGGTCAGATCCCATCTGTCCCCCTCCGCTGGTTTGTCTTAGGACCCTTTGAGGATGGGGCCACTGTACCTGATGAGTTCCATTTTATTTTATTTTTTTTTTCTGACTTTCCAATGAATAACTGAAATTCTGCCGGAAGATTCTTCTCTGCCAGGGGTGCTTTTCAATCTTCCACACCCTTGGGATTCAGATTTCATGTTAAGTTGCTTCAGGATGGACACTAGAATCAAATTGTCTCCCGGGCTGGGTAGAAAGGATTTCACACGCCGGTCTCGGTGTAAGGATGGTGAGGGAATAAATAAACAATGCGTTGCCTTGTAATGCCAAGACAATGAATCCCCCCGGTGCCCGTGGTAAATAACTTTCATCATATGAAACTCGAAGAGAAGGACTCCCACCGATAAAAGAGTGTGGTTTGGGAGATACAAGGAGCCTCCAACTGGTTTCTCCTGAATTCCACCTCAATCTATTTTATAACATCTTCGATATCAGATTCACAAGTTCAAACCCTCCTTGGGGGAAACCACCATGATTGAAAGGATGCTTCAGAGCTTTTTGGAAATGGAGTCTGAGATTTGCTTTTCTTGGCACTTATACTGCGTCCCACTTATATTAATGAAATACATCAGAGATTCCAGTTAGATTGTGGTAAGAGCTCACTAAGTTGAAATGACATGATTTTAGGTTTAGCTCTGCGAGAAAAACGCACGGAAAATCAACTTATCCTTAAAACTTCCTCCTGCACACAATGGTGTGACCCCCTGCCCAGCCAGAGGGTTCCATTAGAACCCGGGCCCAAAAAAGGGGGCTAATCTGATTCTTCCAAAGTCTCCTCCAGTTATAAAATGAACGTGTTAAAGGTTTTATTGGCGTGATGAAGAAAACTGGAAGATGTTAAATTCTGTCGAAAAATAAATGTCAGCAAGGCACGCAGAGGGCAAAGAAACTCGATTGCAAATGGCGGCCCCAGAATGGAAAGGAGGAGAAGGCTCACCCTGAGGAGGGGCGGTTTGTATATCCATCAGTGACCTTCAATTTGGAAAGAGACACAAAATAGCGCAGAGACCGTGAACCGTGCCAGAATCAGATGCACTATATGCAAAGATCTTCATTGAAAGACACATTTTTTTTTTTCCTACAGACTGACTGAGAGAAAAGGAGACCTACAAAGAACAGAGATCCTTTTGCATCCCACACGGTGTCTCAGTGCCTGATTCTTATCCTGCAAGAGCCTCGCTTTCTTTTTCTGCATGAGATGCTCTTGTAACAAACAGCAGTTCTTGTTTTTGTTTCCCCCCCCCCCCCCCCCCCCCCGCGCTGATTTGAGTCAGGTTCTGATGTTCGCATCCTGGTTGGAAGTGGTCTCCAGAATCCATTTGCAAAGCCTGTTTGCGGGACATCAAGGTCCCCTTCTGCCCTGTGGATATCCCAATTCTCCCAGGAATGTCTGAGTCGCCTGTGGATCTGACTCTTCGTCTGGTACAAGAACCAGTCTTAACCAGCAAGAGTTCATGCACACACAAACACACACACCTGTGCACTCCTGAGAACTTCCAGAACATTCCAGCACACGGAGCGTAATGAGCCCAGGGAACACCGCAGTTGGCGCTGGAGTTCCATGTGCCTCTTTGTAGCAAGCATGACATGACACGGTATGGGCTCCACATTCCCCTGCCCATTCAGAAAGAGCAAATGCAGGACACGGGAAAGACGAATTCCAAAATAAAAGTAAAATCAGGACTTTTATTCTGATAAAAAAAAAATGAAGCCCATGTTAAAGATTTTATTTTGCTCATTAATCCATGAGACAACCCGACAGATATTATAAGTGGTTCAAAGGGGTGGGGGGCATGTGTACGTTCATACACAGCAGAGAAATTGAATTACAAATGGGGATAAGACTGTTGGATTTTTTTTTTTTTTTAAGAATCAGTTCAAACTCTATTGAAGAAGACAGACGCTGTGTACCAGTCACCTGCAATTGACAAAGAAAATAGTTCAAAGACAATAAACAGTGCTAGAACTTACAGCCTGGAAAATTGGTGGTAAGAGCCAATGCCGTGTGTGTGTGTGTGTGTGTGTGTGTGTGTGTGTGTGTATCCATGATTCCTTGCTTCAGAAACAAAACAAAAAGCCACCAATGTTTGCCAAAGGGACTCGGTGAACCCTCCTCTGCTGGATACAGGGTTCTCAAAATTATTTTGGTTGAAGCGAAACCCAGGGCACCCGGGAGAGAGAGACACATTTTGACTTAGGTCTGCCCTGCTGGGCTGCTGGTCCAGGGTCCACGCAAACACAACTCACCCCAGCAAGGCGACGGTCTGAATAATGGTACTTGGAAAACAAGGGGCAGAGTGATGCCCACCTACCTAAATAGTGATTTAGAGGACCAAGCAAGCCACGTGTGACGGCGGCTGATCCCAGTGGCTCAGGAGGCTGAGGCAGGAGGATCTCGAGTTCAAAGCCAGCCTCAGCAGTGGGGCCCTAAGCAACTCAATGAGACCCTGTCCCTAAATAAAATGCAAAATAGAGCTGGGGATGTGGCTCAGTGGTTGAGTGCCCCTGAGTTCAAACCCTGATACTCTTCCCCCAAAAAAGTCTTGAGATGTGGCTCAGTGGTTCAGCACCCCGGGTTCAATTCCCAGTACCAAAAAAGAAGAAAACCAATCAATCTCTGCACAAAATAGCATTACTTAAATACATTTCAACCACATAAATCAATACTTATGAAATCTCTGGGTTCAATGCCACTTCTCATCACGAGGACGAGAAAGCTTGTTCTTGAAACGTATATTTAGAATGTTAATTTCGTTTTTCTTTATAGGGCCTCACTTTCGTGTTCCTTCCGAATCACTCTGTCTCTTTCAAAGAACGATTGAACCACCTTGATTCTTTTTCCTGTGGACAGGCTTGATTAAAATTAACAATTAAAATAGCTGAAATGGCCTTTCATCACTAGAATCAGAAGTGTGTCTGTGGCCCTAATTGATATGTCTGCTTCAAAGTCATCAGGCACCGAGGACAGAATATCAAACATACAGACGTCTACGTTTGAACAGTATTAAAATGTTTTTTTTAGATTCCTAGAGTCAGATCCAACAGTCACAGTGGAAAAGAAACTAGGTCTCTGGGCCTCAAATACGTTATGATTCTTTATAATGGATTCCAGTTTTTCAAATAAAATCTATCCAAACAAGGACACAAGATGGAGTATAAAGATGACAGAAGGCTCAGCGCATTTTGCATGTAGGGAAACCAAACATGGGTAAATCCAGTGACCTTACGGCAGGTCTAATTGTTACCAAAGAACTTAGATAGCCTCTCTGTGCCAAGTTGGAATTGAGGCCTCCTGCGTGCGTGCGTGCGTGTGTGCATGCACATCTACCCAGTGTCTTGTGATTCTGTTTAGATGCAGGGATCTCAACTGTACTTCTTACAAGAAAGTAGCTGGTGTTTGGTTTGCATTCATTCCTTGGAAGACAAGAATGCTGAACTACCTACACCCGGGGGGTTCAGCCTCAGGCTGTAGATCACAATGGAGACCCTGCTGCAAACAGATACAGGAGGAAGCAGGTTCAAGAGCAGCTTCGGAGAAGGTGTGAAGTTCTCCTGTGCGGAGGCAGCATTTGTGCACGAATGACCTTGAAAATCACTCTTGATTTGATAATGTTACCTTGGGCAGCCTGCAAAACAGACTAACGTTATACAAGGAAAAAAAAAAAGACCTAACTTAAGGTGTTGATTGGAATTCACCGCCCACCCTTCTGCACTGTGAATATGCACGTGATGTTTAGGAACAGGTGAGGCTGGATTTTTTAAAATGACAACTTACACCCCCCCCCCCCCCCCCCCCCCCCGTTAGCCAAGCCCGCTCCCCAGATAAAAGCAGGATGGAATCCCCATCCCACAAAAGCAGGATGGAATCCCCATCCCACAAATGGGTACCCACAGGATGGTTAAGCCAGTCTTCCAGGGTTGGCAGACGCCAACTTAGATTCACCATAGATCAAGACAGACAGTGAAACCAAAATAAATCACCAGAATTACTAGAGAAAAGAAAGAAAAATGGCCCCTTGGCAAAGAAGGAACCCATTTCACTTAAAAATTTTGAAGGGTTGAATTTTAAAGTTTGCTTCTGAATCTGGATGGAAAATGGTCTTTGTCTCCACTATGCAGATAGATGGAGAGGAAGAGCATCAGCAACGGCTCGCATCTATATCCAATCCTGCACAGTGACGTTTCAGCCAACAAGAGACCACCTCTACATCACTGAGCACCATCGCAGCCGCCGCAGTTGGTGTGAGTACATTCTGGGGTTCACACAGCCTGCAACACATCTCTCACACTGCATCCCCGTCATGAAGGGACCCGTGACGTACCACGTCAGTAACTGCAGAAGAGAAAAAAACAGAAACAGGGATCAAAACCCTCAACTGTGTACCCCCTTCTACTCAGTGATTCCACTTTGGAAATGTATCCCAGGAAGCAACGCCGGCGGGTGTGCGAATGCACGCTTCACATTTTGGCTAAAAATAGTGAAACTGGATGATCTCCATCTGTCAATCAAGTTGGGTCAAAAATTAAATTGCAATGAAACATAAAGGAGTTATTTAAAATGATGCTAGATAGAGGCAGACTACCTGCGCTATTGATTATCGGCAGCGGTGACAGAGATGAAGGGTAATCAAGGTTTGCATTCATGCATTCACTAGCACTGATCATGATCTCTGTCCTGTGCTGGGAGGTGAACCTCTGCGTTGAATCCCAGTAACCACAGATGAGTGAAATAGTATTATTGCTAACATGTTGCAAATGTGTATGCTATAAGGATGGGAAGGAGCACCATGCTCCTCATAATGGCTAGACCAAGTATTTCAGCAAAGAGCATCATGAGCAAGGTAGCGATTCAAGTGGGCTCTTGCTTCATGGGGAAAGAAGTCCTTAACTTCTTACCTATTTGGATAGATAAATGTTTGGAGTGACAGGTCACCTCTCATTCCTTAGGAACTCAGGAGAAGCAGAATTCTGGCTGGTCTTTGGAATCATCTGGTTAATAGGTGGATCTAAGCTCCATGAGACAAGTCCCCTTTTATTGGGGTGGAAGGTACCAGGGATTGAACTCAGAGGCACTTGACCGCTGAGCCCCATCGCCAGCCCTATTTTGTATTTTTATTTAGGAACAGGATCTCTCTGAATTGCTTAGCGCCTCGCTTTTTGCTGAGGCTGGCTTTGAATTCATGATCCTCCTGCCTCAGCCTCCCGAGCTGCTGGGATTCCAGGTGTGCACCACTGCACCCAGCAACAAGCCCCCTTTTAAATCCTGCTTCCTTCTCCCCGCCCCCTATGACTGGTTTGCATGTCATGCGGCTCAGACGATTGCATGACATCAAACCCCAGAGATAAACCCAAGGAGCGTGATTTCGGAGAAACCGTCCTCATCTCTTGTAACAACTAAAGGTGAGTTGAGGTCGAATTCATTAGATTCAAAAATAAAAGAGTGACACTCATGCAAGGTGACACAAAAATGTACCCGGGAGCAGCCTGGGTCGTTTCCCTGCAGGATGAGCCAGAAAGGCCTCACTCAATATTCTCTTTCAAGTGAGGTTCCCTTTCTTTTCCTTTTGGTGAACAGATGGAGAGAATCATGAATTTTTCCTTAGAATGTCAAATTGTGTTCCTCCAACCTTTATGCAACTTGCTGCCTGGGAGTCTTTATTAGACGATTTTGGAGTCAGACCAGGTGCATGAGATCCACAGAATGAAATAGCTCAAACGGACTGTGAATTCAACGATCACTGCCCCCGGCAAAACCTAAGGAAGGTGGTTGAAGGCTAGGGATGTCTGAATGCTGAACTCCTCCACGGATGCTTGGATCCCTAACTTAGGAAAAGCAGCGAAACCAGACAAAAAAACAAAAACATAACGAAACAAAACAAAAACCACGCTCATGTCAGAAAGGATAAGTTTTGCTATCACAGTAAGAGCTGTCTAAAATGACCCCTACTTAATTATCTCATCAGGTGAATCCAGAGTGCATTCTTTCTCCAAATATTTTGGCCGATTCTCTGAATTCTTGTGAAAAACACCGGACCATCTAGGCTGCCCGTACCATCTGCTTCCACGCAGAGTTATTTGCCCAAGATAAACCCTTTGCTTTGATCCCACACCTGTTCATTCTACCTGAACTTATTATTGGAATTCTGAGATTTAATTCGCCATTTATGGGACTTCATAGCACTTCAATGCATCAAGAAAGAGAGGTATTTTTAAAGGGGGAGCAGGGGATCAAATTCAGGGACACTCGGACACTGAGCCACATCCCCAGCCCTATTTTGTATTCTATTTAGAGACAGGGTCTCCCTGAGTTGCTTAGGGCCTTGCTTATTTGAAGCTGGCTTTGAACTTGCAATCCTCCTGCCTCAGCCTCCCGAGCCTCTGACATGACAGGCGTGTGCCACCCCCCACCCCAGCAAGAAAAATAGTTATTATTTTTAAGATTCCAGGGGAAAAACACGTGAAAGAGAAGTAAATATCTCCATTAAATTAGATGTGGCCAATATAACTATAAATCCTTTTACAAAATCATAGAAACATAGGATTCTACACTGAGATCACATGTGTTGTAATTTCTGCCTCTGCTTGGAAGAAATCAATATTACCAATGTTATGTGATCAATTACCTATTTATTAGAGGTTAACTGATCACCGATAAACCTAGTAGCTCAAGAATACACATTTATTGGTTTCGGTTTTCTATGGGTTAAGAATCTGGCCCTCAGTTAGCTAGCTGCTGCTGTCTGTCAGTGTCTGTCTCTCAGCTAAAACTAAGGTGTCACCCAGGGCTGAGGTTTCATCTGAAGGCTCGACCGAGGTTAACCCACTTCCAGGGTCTAGAGGATTAACACTAGGGCCATCTTACTGTCAGCCAGCCACTTGGACATAAAGGATACAAACAAAGGACTCCACTGAACACACACTTAAAGACTTGCTCATTTTTCAAAAGGCTGATACAATGAATGAATACAGATGTATAGATAGAGCCAACCATTCTACTTAAGGCACGCATGACTCGTTTTATATGATTATCCACTTTATCAGGCTGTTTATGAACCGAGGGGTTATAAACCCAGATCTCTGACTAAGCAAGCTCATGTGAATCCTAAGAAAAAAATGTCCCAAGAAATATTTTCCTTCTGGGAAAATATCCTTGCGGTGGTAAATCTCAGCTGTGTAGTAATGACTAAATTCGTTCCTATGTCTGTGGGCCTTACTATGTGTTCAAATCCAGAGCATAAAACTATGATTCATCAAATAACATGATTTGCATATAAATTGTATTAGCTGGGGGTTCTCCAGAGCAACATCATCAACAGGAAGTATGGTATAAAAAGGGGATTTGTTAGAGTGGTTTACACCACCAGGAGCTGGACAGTCCACACTGGCTGTCTGCAGGATGGAGAGCTGGAGGAGCAGGTAGATGCACACTACCAAAGTCTGAAGCCTCAGAATAAGAGGGACCAGCAATGCTACCCAGTCTGAGATGGAAGGTTCTGGAAACTCCCTGGAGAATCACTGGCAGCGTCCACTTTGGAAGAGTGAAGAAGCCAGAGTCTGAGGTCCTCAGAGGATCCCAGCAGCAATCAAGAACCCCTTCAAGAAGAACAGGTTCTTCCCATTTTTATTCCATCCAAGCCACCATCCTATTGGACGCGGCTGCCCACGCTTAGGGAGGGTCTCCACTCCGGTTGGCTAATTCGCATGCCCATCATTCCTGGACACACCCTCATGGACACGCCCATGAGCCCTTTAATCCACAGCATCTCTTCATGCAATCAAGTTAACAATTCAGATTAACCTTTACATGAATGAACCTAGCATGACTTCTACAAATCTCAAAGAATCTTGGGGAAAAAAAAACATAGTAGGTTTAGATATAAACTCCATGTTTTTAAACAGCTTCTCCCTGATATCAATTTTCAACTCTAAAAAGAAATTAAAGAATTCACTTTCATGGGAGAAAACTCAATATGTCGAATACCAGATGTCCCAGGAAATACTGCAGTAAGACTCTGTGTACCCTAGAACCTACTGGTATTGATAAGTATCCTAAGAAGTGTCTTTGTGGGGTTATTTCTCAATGAATCCAATGGTTTCATTCACCAAACTCTTCAAATTGATTCGTTTGGTGAGCGAGAGTTCCGTCTTGAAGATTCTGGTCTCCATTCCATGATGCATTATTTTGCACAATCCATCCCAGAATGAGATTCCTGATTCCCTCGTGGGGCCAATGTATTGTAGGGACGGAGAGTGACAGGGACCCGCTAGCCCTCTCTCTCTCCTACCTTGAACCTGCCTTAGACCTGCCACTGTAACACATTCCACTTTGCACCTCAGATACAGAAGCGCAACCCACTCAGCTATGGATTTGCTGAAAATATTGTGTTTACATTAAAGACAATTTCCCCCTTTGGCTCTCTAGTGTGAGATCAATAATTAGCCAATTCCAGTGCCGTGCACGTCGGGCCTCATAACCACACTTCCTGAACTCCAGGCAGAAATCCGAAATCTAGAAATGTACACCCTCCACCTGCAGCTGGTACCCACAGTTTGACTTTTAAAAAGTCATCTCAGCTTCTACGTCTGCATCTTCAAGCTGCGGTCCCCACGGCAGGAACACACCGTCCTCATCGCAGAGAAGAATGACCAACCAAAGCAACCTGGGTGTGGTGGCGTGACTGGCAAGGGTCAGCGAATCCTTGACGTCCTTTTTGGGGGTCTGTTTTTTTCTTTCTTAGGTGTCTCGCAAAGGAAGAGGAAGTGGATTTGTATTCTGAGCAGGAGGAGCCAGCTGGTGGCTTTAAACCAATCTGATGGCTGCCTCCCTTCTTCATTGGAAATGAATGAGCTTTCTGGTGCACGCTTGTGCAGGGCGGAATTTAAGCAGGGCGTGAGGTCCTCCTTGGTTAAGACGACTGCAAAGAAAAATTGGCCCAGGCAGCACTGAAAGGTCTCACCCTGCATTGACGGAAATGAAACAGAAATGCAACATAGAACACAAAGGTTACCCATCTACCGTGAAACACTCCCCCACCGGCTTTGCAAGCCTCCCTCGAGCTGGTCCCAACTTGGATTCCCCTGCCCAACCTGCCATTTCCTGTTGATCAGCTCCAGCCTCCTAAATTACTGGCAGGAAGCTCAAATACACAACGGAAATTTACAACTCCAATGGGCTCGCTCTCTTCTCTTTGAATAGTCTTATCAAACTCTATTCTCTGATAAAATGCAATTGGGCTCCTATGATCACCCTCTCTGATGCAATTAGATACGTAAATGGAGGAGGTAAGGAGAGGCATCCATCATAGGAAAAGAGGGAGAGAGAGAGAAATGGCAGACAGTTAAGAAACAGACTGCATGCATACACCTTTTTTTTATTCTAATGTTGCTTACCAACATTCTCCTTTGATATTTCACAGTCATTGCGTTCTCACTAAACATCAGGAGCTCTGCAGAATGTCCACTAAACCTGAACATCCCTCTAGCCTTTGCAGTATTTCCCCGGGGGTGGGGTGGGGTGGGGGGCAGCTCCTATCATGCAGCTACTTGCTCTTTCCAAGAGTGACACTTGTATCCTGGGGCGGGGCTGGAGGCAGCTTTGGGTTCTGAGTCACTCTGAAAACAGGTTGAGTGCCCCTGATGGGGAACGCTGAGGACCGGAAGGAAATCAGAATGCTTCGGATTCTGGATGAGTTGCATATTCACAACGAGAGATGTGACCCAACTGTAAATTAGAACTTATTTATGTGTCCCGGGCATCTGTTCCAGTTTGGCTCCTAGTTGTGTCTCCCAGAGGTCCCTACTGGTAAAGAAAGCCTTGATTATGGTGCTTGCTTTTGGGAGCTGGCGGAGCCATTAAGAAGTCAGACCTAATGGAAGGTCCACAAACCACTGGACGCAGGTCCTTCCAGGGACAGTAGAACCCCAACCTCTTCTTCTCTTTCTCCTTCTAACCACTCCCTCTCACTTCCCTCTGTGATGTGCTGTCTCAACTCCAGCCCCAAAGCAACGCGGCCAATCCTCCGGGGACAGGAACTCCCCAAACTATGAGCTCCAAAGAAACTTTTTTTCTCTTTCTAAGGTCATCATCTGAAGTATCTGTTACAGTAACCAAACACTGACTATCAGCAGATCACACACACATGCCCCTAAACCTTCAAGGGTCAAAAATCCCACGGCACTTGGGATTTTCTTCAGGCAGCAATTTTTAGGGGCCTGGGGTTCTGTGCAATACCGCCAGGCCCAGGCCGAAGGCACCAGGGTAAGACAAAGCGTGAGCTACTCCAGATCGCCTCCCTCCTCAATCCAAGGTTTCTCCTCCACTTTGGCACAACATACACCTAGCCTAGATCTCTCTTTGCTACAGAGCTAGCTGATAACACTAGCAGCATCCCTGGGCTCTAGCCACTGGATGCCAGCCCCTGCCCACTTCCAATGTGACAATCAAAAATGGCTCCAGATAATGCCAAGAACATGCTTAGAAAATCAGTGAACTGGTGCCCGCTCCAGAATACCCCTCTGTTAGTCAGCAAAATACCCAACAAGAACAATGTAGGGAAGTAAAAACTTCTTTTGGTTCATGGTGTCCAAGGTTCATTCCATGGCGGGCCGACTCCATGGCTCTGGCCCAAGGGGAGGCAGAACAAGATGGCGGCAGGGCCTGGAGGAGGAGAGCAGCTCAGGACAGGGCACCAGGGAGCAGAGAGAGCTCTGCTCACCAGGGACAGGACAGAGACCCCAAAGGCACAGCCCAGGGACCCCCTCCTCCAGCCACACCCCACCTGCTTCAGTCACCACCCAGTGAGTCCATTCAAACCAGGGTGGACTGACCAGGTTACAGCGCTCATGATCTAATCACTTCACATTCTGCCTTGACCCAGAAGCGTTTGGGGGACACCTTCCATTTCAGCCATAAGAATCCCCTTGGCAAATAACTTTGGTAAAACCTCTGAAGACTCTGGTAGTGCAAATAAAATCAGGTTTCATTTGCTAAATGCATTTAGACCTTTGCTAGAGGACACGCAAAACCATGTCACCCAGCCAGCCTTGAGCAGAAGGAAGTCACCGAACTCTACTTCCAAAAGAGCTGTTTATTGACCCTATTTTAAGAACATGAGGATAGCACCTGACCCAACGTAGACACTTATGAAAATAGAACCTGTAATCAAATGTCTATTAAAAGCCTTCTTATTATTTACTAATGAATATTAATGTCTGCCTAATAGACACATTTGTAATGGAGATTACTGCTCCAAAATTACTTCAATTACTTTGTGATTCATCATTATTAGCATATTTATTTTATACCTACCTATATATATATATATATATATATATATATTTTTTTTTTTTTTTTTTTTTTTTTCTGGTAACAGGAAGCATGTCCCAACAATAGCGCCTTATTTTACCCTTTGCCACGTAAGTTATATATTATTGGCTTAATGACTTATTTGCCCACACACCTTAATGCTTCTAATTCATTTGGCTCTGGATGATGTTTATATAGGTGACACACTGGATGGACCCTTGAAGTCAGCTGTCTCTCCAACACTCTTCTTTCCCTACCCAGCACAGCGGTGGTACTAGAGAAACGTCTCCAGCATCCTGAGGGAAGAAGAGTAACGTGGAATTCAGAAAATTTTTTTGCCATGCCTTTAGGAGAATATGTAAAATTTTCTTAGCACTGAGGATGCTTATTAGTCGTGGATTTATATGCAAGATACAACCCGACTGCTAACAATTAAGGAGAAAGTAGCTTCTCTGAGATTTTTTGCAAGGATGTAGAGTTTTTAAAATTTGATTTTTTTATTAAAGAAGGTGCTACAATTTTGATCTTGAATGTACCCCAAAGACTGGCCCCCCAGAGTGGTGGTATGGGGGAACATGATTGTAGCTTATAAGAGGTGGAATCTACTAGGAGGTGTTCAGGTCATTTGGGGACATGCCCTTGATAAAGGACTATGGGAGCCCAGTCTCTTGCTCTTTCACATTTGTTTTCTGGCTATGACATGAGGAATTTGGCTCTGTCATGTGTTTCCACTAAGATTTGCAGCCACACCACAGGGACAACAAGCTCCAAAATGGCAAATCCCAAAGAAACCTTTTTTCTTTATAACTTGACGGTCATGGGTATTCATTATAGTAACAGAAAGCTGATCAACACAGAAAGTACTTAAATGCTTATTGTCAAAATGTATAAATGTCCAAAGTAATTAAGAAAATAAATGGCAGTTTATCTGTTGCTTTATTACCTGGAGATATATCATCATTTAGATCTGGAGGTGTTTCACCTTTTTTTCCCCTGTTTTTGAACACACTTATTGAAATTATTAGACAATAGAACACACTTTCTCTCCTGAGATCCATTCTGACATTATGTGCTCTCTTAGGATGTTGAATGTGCTGCTCACTGTCACATGAGTCATATGATTTTCCTATAAAGCAGATGAAGGAGGAAAGAGAGGCTGTGGGTTTTGGAATGCACCCATACCCTAACACAGAGGAAAGCAAATTTTCCCTTCACAGAGCCACGGATGAGACATGGATGAATGGCTATGTTTGCATTCCAATGAATCTTTATTTACAATTAAAAAAAAAAATGAAGGGCAGGTTTCAGCCTGTGGATTGGAATTTGGACTTCCTGTCTGTCCTACTTGGTCCAATATTGCCAGACAATGGACGAGTGACAAACTCCAGACACAGATCAGCACTTGCAGCTAGGTGCTAGAGTAGTCCTGGTTCTGTTGAAAAAAAGGCCGAGACGGAGGAGGAGATCAAGGGAAAATTTATTGTTAAACTATCAAACATGTAAGCAAATAAACATTCATCACCACTTTTCATCAGGGAGAACAGTGTACCTCTGAATTCTTTTCAGACTTAAAATGTTGCATGGGCTTTTGGAGCAGGCTTCACGGACCAGAGCTTCTCTCTGCACGGGCAACCTGTTCGCGGGAGTATTGATCCAGCCATAATCCCTCCAGCTCCGCTTTATCTGGCTGCTGTCCAAGTTAGAACCATTTCTGCCACTACATAAATCTCTTCAATAATTTCCCCCGAATTAAGTCCCCCTCTGTCTTCTCTGATCAACCCATTTCCCTCCCACAAACTCGAGATTCGATTAGCCACACATGGCTGACAGAATCTATTTTTAAAAGGACATTTTGTGATTAGGCAATTTTCTGTAAGGATGATTGCTGGGAAAAGAATAACCCACCAACAATGATGCTATTCGCCTTGCAAGAAATGCATTGGAGGTGGAGATGGATTTCTGCTTTCTCCTTTCTTTTTTAAAAGTCTCCCGTTTGCCACAGACTTGAGCCACTACAGAGTTTATAGGTAAATGCATTTTCAGTTCCGCAAACACAATGTGCCCACTGAAGCCAAATTTGGAAGAGTTTTGTCAAATTCCCAGAAAATCGTTTGTACCGTTTTCTGGGTGCCAAGCGCTCACCTCTTCAGGGCTTTCTCCCGGCACTTTATCAGGGCACCCGTTGGTGCTAGAGGACCGGAGCGTGGAGAAAGGGAAGCAGCCGGTGGTCCTATGTCACTCCGCATCTCCATCCTGTGACCGCACCAAGCCCCAAAGTGCGGCCAGTGTGCAGAGCAATGGAGAGTGAGGGTGGTGAGGATGGGGAAGGTCTCTTGCTTGCAGGGGAGGAGGAAGGGGAGATGGAGGAGGAAGAGAATAGGAAGAGGAAGAGGAGGAGATAATGAAGAAGGAGGAGAAGGAGGAGGCGGAGGAGGACATGGAGGAGGAGGAGGAGGAGGAGGAGAAGGAGGAGGAGGAGGAGGAGGAGGAGATGGAGAAGGAGAAGAAGGAGGAGGAGGAGGAGGAGGAGGCGGAGGAGGACATGGAGGAGGAGGAGGAGGAGGAGGAGGAGGAGGAGATGGAGGAGGAGGAGGAGGAGGAGGAGGAGGAGGAGATGAAGGAGGAGGAGATGGAGGAGGAGGAGGAGGAGGAGGAGGAGGAGGACATGGAGGAGGAGGAGGGGGAGGAGGAGATGAAGGAGGAGGAGATGGAGGAGGAGGAGGAGGAGGAGGCGGAGGAGGACATGGAGGAGGAGGAGGAGGAGGAGGAGGAGGAGGACATGGAGGAGGAGGAGGAGGAGGAGGAGGAGGAGGAGGAGATGGAGAAGGAGAAAGAGGAGATGGAGGAGGAGGAAATTGCCACAGTCCGGCTGCAGCAAAATAACCGGGGGGTGACGAGCAACTTGTGTAGATTGGTACAGCAGGAGTGGGAGCCATTTATTGCAGGACAGGAGGGGTATAGAGACATAACTGAATACACAGCTTAACTTAATTAACATAAAGTAGATACAGCAGTCAACCAATAAGGAGTCATCATCTTAATGATTACACACAGCTTGACCCAATTGACATGATCTAGACAGCAGTCAGTCATTAAGGAATCTCTATCATCTTAATGGCTCACTTCTCAAACCACTCCCTCTGGGAAAATGCCAGGTGCCATCTTGACTTGGTTGTGGTCCTCATCGGGAAATGGAGAAGGAGGAACAGGAGATGGAGGAGGAGGAGGAGATGGAGGAGGAGGAGATGGAGGAGGAGGAGATGAAGAAGGAGGAGGAGATGGAGAAGGAAGAAGAGATGGAGGAGGAAGAGGAGGAGAAGGAGGAGGAGGAGATGGAGGAGGAGGAGGAGGAGATGGAGGAGGAGGAGGAGATGGAGAAGGAGGAAGAGGAGGAGGAGGAGGAGGAGGAGGAGGAGGAGGAGGAGATGGAGGAGGAGGAGGAGATGGAGGAGGAGGAGATGGAGGAGGAGGAGGAGATGGAGAAGGAAGAGGAGATGGAGGAGGAGGAGGAGGAGGAGGAGGAGGAGGAGGAGATGGAGAAGGAGGAGGAGGAGGAGGAAGAGGAGGAGGAGGAGATGAAGGAGGAGGAAGAGGAGGAGGACGAGGAGGAGATGAAGAAGGAGAAGGATGAGAACAGCCATGGCAACTGGGGAGAGGAGGAGAAAGAGGAGGTGGAAGAGTCCTGGAAGCCACTGTTTAACCTCCGTGTTCCCAGGGATGAGGGTAAGCCTGGGCCTGGGCAGCCCCCAGACGCCCACTCCCCCTCTGTCCTGACCTGCTCCTTGCTGGACCCAGCCCTGGGCTGCTCAGAACCATCCTGTACAATGTGTCCCTCAGGACTGGGACCTAGGTCCCCCGGCTGTGGCGGGCAGTGGGCTGGCTGCCCAGAGCTTTGTATCACCTCCAGGTTCTTCCTGTCCCTGCCGTCCCAGCGAGGACACCATGACCTCACGTGGACATCTGAGTCCATGCACCAAGCACCTATAGGTGAGAGCCGCGGGTCGTGCATGGGACACAGTGGGTCTGTCCTTATTTATCTTCTCAGGGCTTCCAAAACGGGGTTCCGGCCATCCATGGGGCGGCCAAGGGGTTAGTCAGGGTCCAGAGACTCGGACAAGTGAGTGGAATAATTCAACATGAACCTAAGCCTAAGAATATGCCTCCAAGTTCAAGGCAGAAGATGACGAAGTCCCTCCTTCCTCTGATCCTGTTTATTGAGGTCCTCCATGGATAGGGTGAAATCCCCCCTATAGGGAGGGCCATGCGTCTTACAGAGACTCTGCGGATCCCAGCGCCCTCTCCACCTCCACATGCGCACCCCAAAATAAGGGTGCCACCAGATTTGTGGGCATCTCCGGACCCAGCGAGTCAGACACGTGCAATTAACTGCCACAGGAATCGCGGGTCTCTTACCATGCACCGTGAGGGTCGTCTGGGCTCCTAACGCAAATGTCTTTCAACCCCACGATCCTCACATCCAGGTTGGCCGGGGTGTCCAGATGGCCAAAAGGGGACAGCTGCCATCGACCGACCGCTGCCATCGACCGCTGCCGTCACCTCCGGTCTCCGATCAATGCGGTCAGGACCGACTCGAAAATCCCATTTTTTAATCTATTTACCCACATTGATCCGGATCTGGAAATGGATTAAATGGATGACGATCTGGAATAATACATGAAGCAAAAAACGCCAGTTTTTATAATAGCTACGAAAACAGAAATGGAGCTTGGGTAGGGGGGTGCTGGCGTATGGGTCAGCTCATCTGGGCCAGGGAGCCCATGCCTGGGAAACGGCGGTCACTGCCATCTGAATTAAAGGGAAGTGGCACAGGCAGACCTCAGCTGGACCTCAGCAGAAGCAGGCTGAACCCTGAGCAGCATTCAGAACCAGCCCACAGCTCCCTGCCGTGGACGGCCACTTGCAACATGGTGGGTATGGATAGCCACAGGACAGTCACAGAGATAAATAGATACAAAGTATCATTCAGTTAATTCCAATTTTCTACAACAGCTAGGCAATGGTTTGCAGAGCGTCATTATGTAAAATTCCGTGCCAGGCATTATTTATTTAGTGGAAATAATAAAGCCACTTTCTCGCAGGCAGATACTAGGTATCTGAGACCAGCCAAGTGTGCCCTGGAGATCTGGATTAGAGCCAAAGAACCTTCCCTGGGTTCTGCTCCACTTCTGCCAAATTGGGCATGTTCTTGAGAGTCAAAAACTAATTTCAGGCCACTTTAGGCTTGTCATAGCTGATAAGTTGATTGTCTTTCTAGAGTTAAGAATGAAATACTAGCTGGGCTCAGTGGCGCACACCTGCAATCCTAGTGACTCAGGAGGCTGAGGTGGGAGGATTGCAAGTTGGAGGCCAGCCTCAGCAACTTGGTGAGGCCCTAAGCAAATTAGCAAAACCCTTTCCCAAAATAAAAAAAAAAAAAGGGGGTGGGGATGTGGCTCCGTGGTTAAGCATCCCTGGGTTCAATCCCTGGTACAAAAAATATATATATTTAATTAATTAATAATACAAACAAAGAAGATACTAATGAACCCAGAGCCAGCATCTTTGTCTTACTCTCTGTTAACATGCCAATCTCCTCACAAGGATCAATTCCAGAGAATGAAGGGTTTCAATTAGAATTCAACTTCTGGGAATTTATTTTCATACACTTGATTGGCGGTTTGGAGAATGTCATTGAAAGTTTGGCCAGAATTCTGTTGCATTTTTTTTTTTTTTATTCACAAGGTCGTGTTGAGGAACTAAAGTCCCATCGTGCTCCTCCTGAAGGAAATCCAAACTCAAAGAATCTTCATTCAGAGAAATACGTGGAAGAGAGATTTTTTTTTCAAAAGAAAGAAGCAATTAGCTTTCCTCTCTGTGCAAATTATTTCCGGGAACCGCTCTGAAAAGGTCAGTGAGCTCTCTGGATTTAGAGAAAGACAGTCCCTGTCATTTTTTAACTTTCATAAATCTCACAAACACTCCTAGACTTATTAATTGGGTAGTCAATATCCCAGATTTTTTTTTTTTTGTACCGGGGATTGAACCCAGGGGCGTTCAACCCCTGAGCCCCATCCCCGGCGCTAGTTTGTGTTTTATTTAGAGACAGGGTCTCCCTGGGTTGCTTAGCACCTCGCTTTTTCTGAGGCTGCCTTTGAACTTGCCATCCTCCTGCCTCAGATTTTTAACGAACATTATTTTTGAATGTGCCCTTGACAAATTTTTGACAAAGGAGCCTGGGATAAGGCTATACCAGGCACTGGAAGGATACACGGGCCTGGAAGAGTGTCCTCTCTGTTCTCAAAGGAGGGGGCCAAGGTGATGCCCAGGAGGCTACGCATTAGCAATAGGTTTACATAAGCACCTCATCTCAGGCCCAAGGGCAACTGGGCGGAGGGACCATGCATGGAAACCTCTGAAGCATGAGCCCCAATTAACCTTTCCTCTTTATAAGTTGACTATGTAAAGAGTATTTGTTACAGTGTCGGAAAACTAACCAACACACATCTGAAATCCAGGAGTGTGCACATCTCATCTAGGCATTGAACAACCAGTTGCACGGGTACCTGCACAATGCATGTGACCTCAGAGAGTGTACCCTTCTGTGTCCGTGCCCACTGGGCAAGGGCAGTAGAAACCTGCTAAAATATTGGCTGCGTCAACACTGTTACTGTAACATAGAGCCCAAACCAGGGGGCCGTAAAGACGCTGTGGTCTTCCTCCAAGAAGGGTGCTGCTCAGTTTTTGTAAAACGCCAAACTAAAAGTAGCTCATTTTGTGTATCTCAATTTATTTTTAATGCAATTTTAAAACCGGAAGGCTCTATCGATTTTAATTTACTGCTTATGAATGGCCCTTTGTACATAATACTTTTATGGAGTCTTTTCTGCGTAACTTGAACAGCACAGGTGAGATAAAAGGATTTTTTTTTGTTTTTTGGTCACATCTGTTAACAAATTTAAATTCAAAAAATCTTCCGAGAAGCAAATCCCGGCAGTAAATTTTTTCTTTAGCTTTGCAAGTATCCATTTTTTTTTTTTTTTTAGTTAGGTGCCCCTATTTCTTTTAATGCTCCCGTGTTAAAGACAGGAGAAAATTATAGGAGAAAAAAGAATCAATAACCGTGTGATGTTCCATTATGTAAGTGACGGATGGTGAACTTTAGAAACATGAATTAGGGAACATATAGACTTTTGAAGGCCGCAGGGCCCATTTGCAGTATTATCGTAGATTAAATGTGGTAGCAACGGCTCTTGGTAGAGACCAATTACGGGTAAAATGTAAACACTCTCTCTTCTTAAAAGCAAACCTGATCTGGTGTATATCTGAGAATCTGATTCTGGGAAGGAGCCCGGGTTCTTCCCCTCCAGCCGCCTGGCAGATCCTAAACCTCTCAGTTAAGCACCAAAGGGTTGAAGAATTTGGCCGGGACACTGGAAGTGCAGTTTGAGACCCCTATGCAAAGCCAGGATTCTCAAGTAAGGGCCACCTCAGGGCAAGCTGACCTCCTGAAAGTAGACTCCCTGCGTAGCCACGTCACCACGTCTTCACCCCATAAAGCGTGCATAAGTGTGTGAGCAAGCCGTGCAGGGTTGAAGCAAGCAAGACGTGAAGAGATCACTGAAAACACAGACAGCAGGGGACTTTTGCAGATCAAGTCCCACAGAACGCGAGCACTTATTCGCTTTCCCTCTCCCTCTCTATCCAATGCACACACAAATCTTGGCACGCACAAGGGATCATGAGCGAATCCATCACTTCTGACAGCTTAAAAAAAAAAAAAAAAAAGGAGAAGATGGTACTGAAATTTAGACAGACTCAAAGGACCCAGCACAGCCAAGGATTCTGGAAGATAAAAATTTAAAAGGCTGCCCTTTTTACATGACCGCGTTTTGAGATGCAGTTGGGTGTGTCTCATGGAGGGTGAACAATCTAACTCTGCGACGCTCAGGGTTCTATTTTCCTATATAATCTGGACACCGTTGGTTGATCTTCCGTCCCTCAATATGTCACTATGATAATGAAGGTGATGGAGTCATGGCTCACAAATTGACCAGCAGAACACCCAAAGACAGTCGAGAAAAATCTCCCCCTTGACGTAGGTCCAAGCTAGCCCTGTGATCTCATCTGGGAGGAGAGGTTAGCTTTTTTTCAATAAATGGCGCGTTTAGCTCTTCCTAGGGAAAAAATACCAGGCAGGGATTCACTGGGGACTGTAATAAGCCAAATGTGCATATTAAAAGAATAAATCCAGAGTTTATGATTTCCAACGGTATAGAGAGAAAAGGTAACGCAGGGAACGAATATTGAACCCAGGGCATTGTATAAATGGCTTTTCGGAGCTATATTCTTTGTTTTCTCCTGGGTATCAGTGAGGGTAAAATTCATGTTAAAACAAAACTGTAGGACATGCGGGTTAATGAACTAAATTTAATTATTAGGTGCACCAAATAACAATAGCAATAGCTAGGGTAATGAAACGGCCTGTATTTTTAAAGACAGAGCAATAAAGGAGTGTTCAATGCATGAATAGACTCACAACTTGCAGTCTCCGAGAGGGTTCTCCCAAGTTGTAATGTCACAATGGGTTTGTTTTCAACCAGATTTGCTGCATAAGCAGGAGGTGGCTGGGGAGCACCTGGGGCTCCCCTGTTGAGTTTCAGTGTTTTAAAGGTTGCAAGTATTTGCTCGCAGATGCATGAGTTAACGGTGTGGTTACTGTAGTGCCTTTTCCCGTTATTATTTCCCCAAAGCTTCTGTAGCGGACTGCAGGCGCATCTGCAGAGCAGAACCTCACCAAAGAAATATTGCCCCGACTGTGTTGTATATGATGCACAGGAAAGAACCAGGTAGAACCCCTGGAAGGGTGGATTAAAAAGAAAGTCTCCATTTACCAGCAAATGCCATGATTTCATTCTTCATGGCTGAGTAATACTCCATTGTGTCTATGTACCACATTTCCTTCATCCATCATCTATGACGGGCACCAGGGCTGGTTGCATAAAGTGGCTATTGTGAATTATGCCGCTATAAATATTGGTGTGACTTGGTCACTACAGTGTGCTGATTTTAGACCTTTTGGATAAATACGGAGAAAGAGATCTGTTTCATATGGTTATTCCCTTCCTAGTCTTTTGAGGAATCTCCATGATGCTTTTCAAAGTGATTGCACTGATTTTCAGTCCCAGCAACAATGCACCAAAGTGCCATTTCCCCCCACATTTCAATGGATGGAACTGAGAACATCATGCTGGAGGGAAATCAGCCAGACTGGGAAAGTCAAGGGTTGAATGTCCTCTGTCCTATGCACAAGTTGGACAGCATCCCTTCCATTCCTTTATGCATGCAAAGTCTCTGAGAGTAGGTCCCCACGGTAAGGGAAAAACCTTCGGACCCAGGGCAAACATGACTGTGCCTTGCTCACCTGCTGCAGGCTGCGCAGAGCAGAGGGAGGGAGATCAGGCGACCAGAACTTCCCGTTAAAACGTGTCCAGGCATCCGCTGCAGGAGCGCAGAGAACCGCCTGGAAATGCTGTCGGGAAATTTAATTAAAAACCAAAGATCTTGTAGCACAGAAAACTTCTTCCCGCAGCAAGTGGAGGGATAAAAATAAAATAAAATAAAAGCAATTTTACGAGGGCATAAGCCTTCGTTTGGAACACCATGCTCATCTCAGGGAACCGACTGAGGACTTCCAAAGACCAAAATCCAAGCCAAGCAGACACAACCCATTCCGTATAGGGGCTCAAGGCAGACAATAACCAGCCCTCAAGTAAGAGAGCTGTGTGACATTATTTAGGACAGTCACCAGAGCCACCTTGTTCATAATTGAGGTGGACACGGATGTTAGATAATTCATTTTATATGAAGGAAAAAATAAATTTATCTACAAGAAGGGAGGGTTTGGCAAGTGGTAGCCCCTCCAAAATCACCCGCGAGAGATGCCACATCTCTTGATGTTTCTGCTTCAAAGAGATGGCCCCAGGTCCTCAGGAAGACATTCTTGGTCCTGAATCTGCTAAAAGACTTCTTTAGCTTTTGAAGGAACTTACATATAATTCAAAGGAACTTATATTTCAAAGAACAGAGAGATTTTTAATATAAATGGTTCAAGAAAAGGGATGGATGTCTCTGCTTTTCATTTTTTAACTTTTTTGGGGGGGACGGGGGACATACTGGGATTGAACTCAGGGGCTCTCGACCCCTGAGCCCCGTCCCCAGCCCTATTTTGCATTTTATTTAGAGACAGGGTCTCCCTGAGTTGCGTAGGGCCTCGCTTTTGCTGAGGCTGGCTTTGAACTCACGATCCTCCTGCCTCAGCCTCCCAAGCCGCTGGGATGACAGGTGTGTGCCACGGCACCCGGTTCGGTGCACGTTCACTAGCTTTTAATGAACACTTGTAATTGCACATATTCACTGAATACGCTGTCATGTATACTTCAGTGGAAGTGCATGAGGTGCATTGACCAAAATGAGATACTTAGCTCTTCCGTAATTGTCACATTTGCCATTTCTCTGGTGTAACAACTTTCAAACCCTCTGTCCTAGCTACTTTGAAATGCAGGATATAATACCGTCAACTGTCCTGCGCAATAGCACGTCAGAACTCACTCCACATGGAACTGCGACTGTGCACCTATTAATCCATTTTTCTGCTCCACCCTCCTTTTCTACCCTCTCTCCCCGGTCTCTTTAACACACTCATTTCCTTTCCTTTAGATAAACACCCAGCAGCGGCACAGCCGGATCTTAGAGTAGTTGTGCTTTGGATTTTTTTTTGAAGACCCTGCATCCCATCATGCCTACCCTAAATCTCCTTCTGTTTTTAACAGGGGGAGTCAAGCATCTTATTTCTGATTTTTCTTGACCGTTCGTTCCAGTGCCTGCTGGATTAGCACGGGCCTCAGAGGAGGCTGCTCTGGGGAGGCCCACACCGTCCAACTTTACCTGCCACGTCCGTCCTCGTATTTCCCCAAACGAATCCCGTCGTGCCAGGTGCTGAGACACTCTTTGAAAACATAATTGGAGAACAGAGGAGGAGAAAAAATATATATTTCTTGAGGCTTTACTAACCTAAGTGGCCATTACCGAGAAAATGGCCTCTTCTTGGGCCCTGTTCCTGGTCACCTCGGATGAGGTGCCGCCCGCCGCAGGGCCAATTGGGGTCGAGGGTAAATGTGTATGTCTGTATCCACAGTCTTCAAGGTTTGGAGGCATGACACGTAGCTTGTTGGAAAAGTACCCAGCATGTCCCCATGCCGTGAGAGCACAGGGGACCAGCGCAGGAACGGCTTCCAGACTGTTTGACAAGGCAGGACGCGTGGCCTCCCCGGTGATGGCCGGCCACTGGTACTGTCCTCTCTGCTCAGCGCCCAGTTCTCCAAACTCGGACCCCGGGAAGATTAAAAAAATCAAAGAAGTGCATGTTCCTGTCCCTCGCCGTCTATTCCTCCTGGTCACATCAAATGTGTGTCATCTTGTCACAAATATTCATCGGCTCAACCTCGCAGAATCATCCTCGCAGCCAAATCCCCCGCCGAGAAGGGGGGTCAGAGGCTCGCAGGTGGCCACCCGCTTACTAGAAATTCATCATAAGGGGGTCAACCACGCCGGCTCGTCGGGATCCCGCGACCACAGAGCCAGCGGAGGCCCCGGGAGCCTCTTCATGCCCGTGCTGCTGACCGCTCCGAGGACTGGGCTTTGTTTTGGGGGGTTCTCATTAGAGTCACAGGACGTGCAGGGCCAGATCTAGCTCCCTGGGACCTGTGTCCTGTACAAAGGAAAAGGGTCTGCTTGTACCTGACCAGGTCCTTGACCCTGGCCCCTTGACAAAAGGCAGATTAGCCAAGGAGAGCGATCAGAAGCTTATTAATGTGCAAGATTGTCCTCCCTTGGAAGTGGGGTAGGGTTCCAGGACCCCCCAAGGGTCTGAAGCCACCCCTCGTCTGAAGCCCTAGGTATGCTCCGTCCTTAACTGAATAGGAAAAGTCTGTCCACTCCTGAGTCCCCGTTAAGAGATCCACAGCAATCACGGACAATAAGAATGAACCATTGTCCGCCATGCACTGTAAGGAGAGTCGTTCAAAACCCGGGAGTCGCTTTTTTTTGTCCTTGAATTTCCCACTTGGTGTTTTCAGACCAAGGCGGCTGTAGATGAGTGAAATCCTGCAGAGGGACTCCCCACCCCCCCACCCCCCGGCTGCACTTTGAAAAGACGAAGATGAAAGGTTCAAAACACGGTTTCTCGAGAAGGCGTATCACTCTGCACGGGGAGGTGTCACAAGTCAAATGTCACATGTGGGTGATGGTGTGTAGTTCCTTCATGAGGAGCAAGCGTTGACGGGGCTGGGGGTGTAGCTCAGGTGGTAGAGCACTTGCCTGGATGTGCAGAGCCCTGGGTTATACATCTTCCATCACACGTTAGCAGATGGCGCTCAACACAGACTCATCCGGTGACCACGGATTTGTGGAAGGCATTGCTTCCCAGTGACCAAGACAATCCTCTTCCCAAAAGCTCTGCTGCGCACCCACACATCTGTAATATAAGGAATCACCGAATACATTTTCGAGGGGGCAGGATACCAGGGATTGAACTCAGGGACACCCGACCCCTGAGCCCCGTCCCCAGCCCTATTTTGCATTTTATTTAGAGACAGGGTCTCCCTGAGCTGCTTGGCGCCTTGCTAAGTGCCTGAGGCTGGCTTTGAACTTGCAGCCCTCCTGTCTCAGCCTCGTGAGACGCTGGGATCACAGGTGTGCGCCCCCGGGTGCAGCCACAGAGTACATTTTTAAAGAGACCCACAAACAAGACACTTTGGCTTCTCACGGTGGAGCGCATTTCCTCCAGGCCGTGGATGTACAAGAGCGTTCCGTGGGGAAGACTTCTAAGGAAACAGCAGCAGATAACACATATTGCCACTGGAAATTGCACTTAAAAGCCAAGTTCTTCAACTACCAATGCACACTCTGGCTCCAAAGTCTAAGGTTTTGTGTATGGTGCAAAGCGATATTGCCGAAGGCTATTTGTCCTCAGTCTTTCCACAAAAGCATCGGATGGACACCCTCAGGCACACACCCCGAATCAGCTTCCGAGGTGGAGACTGAAGACAGCCCAGGCAGCCAGCAGGTACGCAAAGGTCCATTAGTCACTCAGCCAGCCTCCCGAGCAGGGACAAAAAAGGTCTTGGGAGTGCAAGAGAGAGAGACTCGGTTTTCATGGTGGTCAAGGAGTGAGGCTGAGCCCAGTCTGGGACTGGCACTTTGCACGTCTTGCTGTGGGCAGAGGCTGGTGCACGGAGGTCTTTCCACCATCCACCTTAGATGTGACCCAGAAGGGGAAAAAGGAGTCCTCTGCTTGAATGCTGGCCGCTGGCAAACATCAGGAAAGGGCTCACATTTGGGGGAAGAGGGTGCGGGGAGTGTACCAAGGATTGAACCCAGGGACACTCACCCCCCTGAGCCATGTTCCCAGCCCTATTTTGTATTTTATTTAGAGACAGGGTCTCCCTGAGTTGCTTAGGGCCTCATTTTTTTGCGGAGGCTGGTTTTGAATTCACAATCCTCCAGCCTCAGCCTCCGCAGTCCCTGGAAGGCACAAACAGAGGTCAAGGACATGGGCCAAGGGCTTTGCTATCCGGGGAGCCTCTTGCTGCTGGTGAACAAAGCTTCTCAGTATGAAGATGAGAGACCTTCGGTTCTCATTCTCCAAAATCCATTCATCTTTTCTGAGTAGCCAAATCCAATTAGCGAAGCCTAAGATGGAACGCAACCCACGTTCTCTCTTATAATTAAATCTCCTTTGAAAGTTTTTAAGTGACCCTTGAAGTAAACCTCCAAGGAGGGGCAGAAGAGCAGGCAATGATCCCAGAGCCCAAAGAGTTGTTTTAATTCATTTTATTTCCAAAGGACGTGCACTTAGGAAGTTCAGCAGGCATCTCTTCTGTGCTGGGTGCTGGGTTAGCTTTGGGAGATTTATCAGTGAAAATACAGAAAGATACACAAATCCCCGGGGTGCCAGGGGCGTGTTATGTCAACCGCATGTGCACCTGTGTACGTGAGCCAAAGCCAATGTAGACCTGATCGAGAATCAAATTCCACTTCTCTTTCAATACTCATCCCAATACCCATCTTTAAAAAAAAAAGAGAGAGAGAGAAAGAAAAAATTTAATATTTATTTTTCAGTTTTTGGTGGGCACAACATCTTTATTTTATTTTATGTGGTGCTGAGGATTGAACCCAGCACCCAAGCTTGAGCCACATCCCCAGCCCCAATGAAGGCGGATTTCAAAGGTGGAACAATGGTCTCACACTATGGTTTCAATTATGCTCATTGGCTTTTTCAAGGGCTATTTCGGCTCATCTTTCTTTTCCATTTTTTTTGCACTTTTTTACTATTTTTTTATTGGCACATGTGATTATACACAACACTGGGATTCACTGCACTTTATTCACACATGCACATACCGTAATTTGATCAATTGTGCATTTTGCATATTGATTTTTAGGCGTTCTTTACATATTCAGGATGTAAGTCTCATTTTCAAATATGTTTAGTGATGACTTTCTCCGATCCACAAACTGGCCTTTCTATTTCTTCAGGGCACACATTGATGAAGAGAAGTCATGTGCATTTTTATTTGTAAGCGTGCTACATTTCCCTGATGAATCAACCGTCTATCAGTGACCACTAAAATGTCATTCATTGTCCTCAGAGTTTATTGAATACATCCGTGGTGCTTTTCGCCAAACGGAGTTTTCACGGATTTGAATACGCAGAACATGAACCCCACACAACAGGACTGGCTTCATCATAAGAAGAGCTTAGTGACTCCTGGCTACTATCTTTATAAATGTAATGATTTAAGCAATACCAATATGTAAAAACACAATAACAAAACAACAACAATAACAAAAACACAGGCAGTTTACAATATTTAAAATCATAGGATAATTGCATATCAAATGAATATTTCAATGAAGGTGTTGTTCAATAGGCAAATCCCAAACCTACCTGGATTAACCCCGTCTGACTGTCTTGTCGAGGGGCGGTCAATTTGGTTTCCTTTGGGTATCTATCCGGGATTGACTCTAGAATAATTAGTCATATGTGCTCTCTTCAAAGTCTGGATCAAGGCAACGTTTTTGCTTGATCTCTCTTCAGACAAGCTGCTTGAAAAACTAGCTGCTAGGTCACCGGACTTTTGATCACAATAGAGAATAGGGAGAAAATTAAAACGCAGCGCCAAGAAATCCAAGCCAATATCCTCTTGCGTGGAATGAGAACAGAGACTGAGAATGCTGTGTCTGCCAAAATCAAGGACAGGGTCCAAAATGCATGATAAAGAATTTGATGGGGAGCTCACGCCTGCAACTTCAGTGACTTGGGAGGCTGAGGCAAGAGGATGGCAAATTTGAGGCCAGCCTCAGCAATTTTGCAAGACCCTATCTTGAAATAGCAAGACCCTATGTTGAAATAAAAATAAAAAGGGCTGGGGATGTGGCTCAGTGGCCAAGCACCTTTGGGTTCAATCCCCAGTACCAAAAAAAAAAAAAAAATCCCCAGGAACAGTTGTCAAAAAAAAAAAAAAAAAAAAAGTGATGTTTTAGGATTTAAAGAATCTCCCGAATTAGAGAGTTGGGTTCAGAGGATAACAGGCATCATCCGCTGGAAAAAAGGCAGACAGAGTCAAGGATTTGAAGAGCAGGACAGTGTGCACGAGGCAGCTTCATAAATATCAGATGGTCCCCGATTTCTGATCTTGGAGTGGCTCTTGCAAATCAGCAGCTGGCCTGTCCTGCCGGGCGAGCCGTCACGGAGAAGAGACCGAAATGGAAAAGACCATGATTTCGGCTACTGTCACGTTGGTCCCAGGCATGTCCCTGTGCACATTACCTTAACAGAATAGCGTCCATCAACGACCACAGGAATCACGCCTAGCGAAAAGGCTCCGGATCAACCAAGACCAGAAATCACTGCATGCACCTGCTCCTCCGTGGTAGAGCTCTGAGGTTTATTTCATTGAGATCACCGTGGAAACCTCTCAGGATGTCTCCAAAGAGAGGAAAAACACTTCCTCAGCTCAGCTGGATCTCAATGCGTTGCCGAAAACTCGCTCCCTGTCCCCAATGCCAATCCGATCACGAGAACACAGTTTTGAGAAAAAGGAAAAAGAAGGCTAATTGCTTTGGTAGCAAAGGAGACTCCTATCCCCGAGGCTGGGACTCGGCCCCTCAGCGGGAACAGGGGGCTCTTCAAGAGGTGACTCAAAGTCCGCGTTCTGTTGGAGTTGCCAGTTGCTTGTTATTTGGGAGACAGTCGTTTCCGAGACCCTCTGGTACCATCCCCCAAGGCTGGCGACAGCCGAAATCATGGTCTTTTCAATTTCAGGGGGAGTCATACTATGACGTCTACTAGGCAGAGAGGAAGAGAAAGAAAGAAACAGGTCCATTTTAAAAACCAGAGCAGCAAGGGCTACCTTCGAAGAGCTAAAAATGTGGACACTGTTAAAAACGGACAGAGGTATCCCTTAAATGTGGGCCCACTGATCCACCATTCTGATTCGAGAGAGTTCTGGGTGTAGACCACGGCGGTGCTTAGGAATCTAGGCTGCCTCTGCTTCTGGTGTAGGGAACCCATTCTGTATAATAAGAGTCCAAATCCCCTGAGGTCAGAGACCACCTGTAAGGTAAGGTCGGCCTGTATTAGTTGTGTGTTGCTGCTATAACAAGTTCTACCAGTTTAGCAGCGGATAAGCCGCTCCTTGCGTTCATTTTGCACTCTGAAGGATAGAAGCCTCCCTGGTTGAGGCAAGTGCTCGATGAAAGGATCTCCCAGGGTGAATCTGGCAGCCACTGAAATGACCTGGAATGCAGAGCCTCTGTTCTCTTCCAGGGGAGATGTTGACCTGGGCCCCCACCCACCCTCCAGGGGTCTGCACTCTTTCTTCTTACAAATGGACCCTTATCCTTGTCTGGGCACAGAGAGGGTCTTTGCCATAAATAAAAATCCACTGAAGCTCAGGGCTTCATAATAGGTTTGCAAAAGACTCAGAATGGCTCTTCAATTATAGAGCTCTGCCCATGTCTTTGAGAAGTGGGCGATTTTTCCTTGAGTTATTCTCTGATGTCAGATTATAGGATATGCAAAGCGATTCGTTGGAACCGGCCAAGGAAAAGGCACAGGAACAAAGGTAGGTACTTAAAATAAAATTAAAAAAAAAAAAATCTAAAAAAGGAGAGAAACTCACTCTCAAGTATTCAAATGCAAAGTCCAGGTAGCAATGCTCAATTGTGTGCAGGTGTGTTTTGTCAACAAGGGGTGCATTTGCATAATTGCACCTCGGTGGGTTTTAGGTTCCACAGGCTGATTTCCTTCCTATAATGGGGCTGCTGAGCCCCACAGGCAGGGAGAGGAGTCTGAGCACTTTCCCTTGGAGTGGGATCCCGTTGGCATGATGATACATCCATCCACGCTGCAGCCTCTCGGGGGAACTCTGCTGTCTGTTTAAAGACCAATCCACAACTCACAGGTCAGGGGCACTTGACTGGTGACATTGCACGAGAGCTCTTCACCAGCTGTTGAGCCCTCCAACGACCCGAGAATGTGCCCTTCCCGTTGCAAACGTAGCCATGGCCCTCCAAACACACCGGGGACAGCAGGAGCCACTTCTGAATGTTGTATGGCTGAGTGCGGGGCAGCTGTGGTCGACACTGGATTGGAGATTTCAAAATAGCCAGGAGGGCGGATTTTCAATCCCGACTTTGCACGCATCCTAGAAAGATATCAGAGCAGCAGGCACGAGTTTATTAGAAAGGATCGGGGAGGAGGAGAGAGGGGTCCTCTCAGGACAGGGACAGCGTGCCCCTCCTGCATCCAGTTTTACTGGGGTCCCAGGGGAATTTCCAGAGAGCCCCGCCCAGGTCCACCTCGTGACTTCTGACGGACAGCAGGGTGACATCGGTCTTTCCAGTCCCCAGGGCCATGGCCACTCTGGGTCACCCTGGCCCCTGCTGACTGGTTCTCATTGGAACCTGTTCTTGCAGATTTTAGGGTTGGAGGAAGGATCCTCGTTCCCCTGAGTTCTGGGATCTGGTCGGTGTCAGGGTCACAGACGTCTCCCATTCTGGGTCACTTAGGTCCCTCTTAGCAGCGTTTAGGGCCTGGGTTTCTCCTGCAGAGAACAGGGAGTCTGCTGCGGAATGTAACCCAGCCTGCCGGCTTCAGGACTTTGGAACTGGGTGGCTTTGGTCTAGATGGTTAACGCTTGTAGCTTCCCAGGATGCTCACTGAAACTGCTTCCCCAAAGCCCAAACATGGTCTTTTTATGAAAATCAAGGAAGACAATGGGAACTGGGGGCTTCAAGAACTGACTGTTAAGGTGGTCCTTGAAGTACTCAGAATCCACCTTGCATCCAAGTGAGTCAGAAGCCATCATGTGCTCCTTGCTGGTTAAGTAAAGCACTTTGTGATGACTTCTGAGCATCATGCACCACTCAGATCCGACACAGGTCAGCTGCAGGGTCACTGTAGGCAGGTGGCTGTGGCTGCAGGAAGTAGGTCACTGGAGGCGTGACTTGGAGGACTATACCCTGTCCCTGGCCCCTCCCTGTCTCTCTGTGGATCGGCTTCCCAGTCGTCAGCATCCCGTCCGCCATGATGTTCTGTCTCACCTTGGGCCCAGAGCAAGGGCGTTGGCCAACCACGGACTGGAACCTCTGAGACTGTGAGCCAGGTGTCCTGTCAAGCCTACGCAATGGGAAGGCTGACACATCCCATCAGAGAGAAGACTCAGTAACCCCGAAGGAGCAGAGTGTTTGTGCAAGTAGACATTTGTCACCTTGTCCCCATCCTGGTACAAAGAAGAAAATTCGGTTGAACTTTCATGAAAAAAAAATTTTTTTGATTCATGTAAACAATTTTTTTTTTTTTGCAAACACCATGCAAATAACTCAAGCAATTGCAACCATTATTTCTGTTGAAAGAGGCAAACAACTTCCTTTGTATAAAAATCAGATGTCTTGAAAGAGAAAGCCAGGTTCCTTGTCCACGCCAAACAATTCCGACTGATCTCTCTCCCTCTCTTCCCCCCCGCCTTTTGTAATTACTATTATTTTACTTTTAAATTAGATGGGGACAACACAGGGCTTGGAGAATAGATCCTGTCAGTGGGTTTTACGGTCACAAAGCAGGAACAGGAACAAAAGTGGATTGTGAAACCTGCAGCTTGCTTAAAAAGAGGAGACAAAAATAGTAGCCAGGCTTATGTTGCTCCTTTCTGGGTGTTTTGTGGAAAGAGGATTTTAGCCACCCCAACTCTGTAGCTCGAGCCTTTTTCTATTGTGTCTGATGTCAGATTTTTATCAACGAGGTTTCTTAAAAGTGAAAAGAGGATTTGATTGCCTTTATAATTGTACCTATAAATATATTGGTTCAAGGTTCTTTTTTTAAAAAAAAATTTCTCCCCTTGGGGTTTAAAAATAAAGCAACTCTTGGAATATATGCACTGCCAAAAAATTCAGTTTCCTTCTAATTTCATCTGAGAACCTTGCTTCTCTCTGTCTTTTAATTTTTTTCTCCAGTGGTCAGGATTTCAATCTTACCGAGCCGAGCCTTCGGCACACACACTCTCAAGTGACAGATGTTTAAAATTATTGGCATTTAACGTGTCAAAACAGCTTCACTCCAAAAAGATGACATTTCCGAATATTGACTTTGGATTGTCATTTCGGAGTGCCATTTAGTCTTAATTGCGAGAGTTAGGAGTGTTTGTGAACACTCAAAATGTTTCTATAGTTCCTCTTGCTCAGACCAAAAAAAAAAAAACGAGAGCAATATACCATTCCAAAGACCTTGACCTGTTCTTATAATTTGGATCCAAAATGTTTCCCAAAGCTTATGTGTTGAGGGCTTGGTTCCCGATGGATCGGTGATGAGACAAAAACCCACAGATCCAGATGACCATCAGCTGAAAAATAAATCTTTCTTCCTCTAAATTATTTTTCTAAGTTTTGTCCCAGAAACGCAAACATGACTCACAGACCCATCTCTTAGGCAGACAAGGGAAGGGTTCACCTACTTCAGAGCTCGTGACGTGAAGAGGTTCGATCATCTCCCAAGAAAAGATCTTTGCATATATGATTTGTAAAGCCAGGAGACGTGCACCCATGATCCCAGATACTCAGGAGGCTGAGGATGGAGGATGGCAATTTCGAGGCCAGCCTGAGCAAATTAGCCAGAGTCTATCTCACAATAAAAAGTAAAAAGGTCTGGGGATATACAGCTCAGGGGTAGACCTCTTGCCTAACATGCATGATCTCCAGATTTCAGTCCCCAGTAGAGTCAAGCGCGGATGCTCTTTTGGTCCATGTCAAAATGCAGAAGGGATTGTTGTAGTCTACAGTTACCCGACTGGGCTCTACAACCCAAGAGGTACCTCCTTCTCGGTGACTGGATTTCATTATCCATTATCCACCCTGTCTCTAACCCCTTGCCCTCTGGTGGGTGATCCCTACTCTCCTCTCCACTTCTGTGAGATCAGTTGTTTAGCTTCTGCCCATGAGTGACAGCATGTGACATTGGTCTTTCTGTGTCTGCCTCAGTTAATTAAACATCAGTCACTCAATGACTCCACGTGACGTGCAGAGATATATTGGGTGGCACCCTGCAAAACACACAGGGTGAAACATTGATGGATGCATAGAGTTCAGCACAATAGCGTTCATGCAATGGTGTAAATGTGTCTAAAATGGGGCTCTGGGGAGATAACTGGGTCATGAGGGCTCTGACCTCATCAGTGGACTAACCCATGGGTAGCTCATTAGATGCATTATGGGGAACTGGTGGAAATTGTAGGAGGTGGGACCTACTTTGGAGGGAGACAGTCTTTGGGGGTCATGCCCTTGGGGGACTATGGCTCTTCTTTCCCTAGAATAAGGATTCTGCTCATGGGAAGGTGGGTGCAAGCCATGCTTTGGCACACCTGTAGTCCCTTTTGAAGGGAAACACCAGAAGACCCTCATCCCTGATCTTCTCACCGCACAGTGGGTTTAGATCTATTTGTTTCCAGGAAAAAAAAAAAATATGGTCCCAGGAAATGGAGGGGAAGGAGAAGCAAAGTGTGGCTGATTCTCTTACAATCTCCTTTGTTTCTTTCCAGCTCAACCCTTCTCCCTCAACGGGACTTCCACCCGTGGGAGAGCAAATTGCATCCCTCTTGTTTCACAAGGAAAAGTTTGATCCCAGTAGGATTTTTTTTTTTTTCCCTGTGCAATTGGGTGGAGATTGGCTGTGGAAGTGAGGGACCCAATCATTCTCACAGGATACAGATTTGGACACCTTCCCTGCAGGAGAAAATAGACCCCAATTGGGGCACAGATTACAGGATCTGTGGGCAACCATCAAGGTCAAGGTCACAGGCTCCTCTATTGAAAGCACAGTGCCAAATATTTGCAGAGGTGTTTCAGATTACAATAACAATTACACTTTTTTTTTCATGCACCACCTACTCTATCGTTGTTGCTAAAACAGAAAGAATTAAAAAAAAAAAAAAAAAGCAAGAAATCCGAAAGGAAAAATTAGCCCAGGATGTTAAGCAAACGTCTGGTTTGACTATTCTGAATGCTAACATTCTGAGATGGAAATGTTGGCATTCAGACGCGGTCCCCGTTCCCATTCTGAGTGTTAACATTCTGAGATGAAAACGTTGGTATTCCAACAGAGTCCCCTCTGCATGGGTCAGGACATGCCGACCACACGATGCAAATTAGATGGTCCCCGCTAATCCTGCAAGCAAGCGTGCATAATCCTGCCGTCCCACATCTTCCTCCGTGGGGCTGGAAGGCTGAATGTCCAAAGTGGTGTTCTCCACGGATGTGTGGCAGGTTTACATGCCGCAGCGCAAATCCCCAAAGAAGCCCAGATCCGTAAGCTCATTATGCAGGATCCTCGCCCTAAGTGAGGTGAGCAGCTGTGGTTACCAAGTAGGTAGCTGTGAGGATGTTAAGGCAAAGAAACAGCAGAAAAAAATATATACATATATGGAAAGAAAAAGAACATGACTCCGGTTATTTCCATTGTCCATATCAGAAAAAAAAAATGTGCATGATTGTTGGATTCCATCTCTGATTCCTTACCTTCCTCTGCTTATAAAGTGAATGCTTTGCAGATGGGTGGGGATTTCAAGGTCTATTCTCATTTAATTAATTCTCTCTGTCAAAACGACTACTACTTTTTATTATTATTATTATCTGGAAGTGCTAGTGTTTGAACCCAGGGACACTCTACCACTGAGCTACACCTCCAGCCTTTTTTTAGACATTTTTTTTTCTGAGACTGGTTCTCTCTAAGTGGCCCAGGTTTGCCTAGAATTTGCAATCCTGCCGCCTCAGCCTCCCCAGGACCTGGGATTACAGGTAAGTGCCCCTGTGCCCAGCTCCGGGTGTTATTTCTATCTGCAAACATTAAGCAGAGAAAACAGCCACTGACCCTAACCCTAACACAAGTCATTAACTCGGAACAGTTTTCAGTGCATTTTAGACAATGCCCGCATCTCCTTGGGATCTGGTTGAACAAATCCACGCCCCTTACCGACTCACACCAATGGACTGTGTTTCTACTCTTTCTCCTTTTTGCAGAGATAGAATCCATAAATATACTAGGAAAGGCAAACAGAAGACACTTTCCAACAAACTTTTTTATTTTTCTTCACTTTCACCCTTTGGTGTCAAAGAATCGGCAGCTTTTGAGACATTTCTCTAACCCCCAGTCTCTTTTCGGTCAAGATGTTGAAAACTTTGGTTCATCTCTGATTTTCTTTTCCGGAATTGCATGCATTTCTGAGTACATGGGATCAATGATGCATGCGAGTCAGACATATCCTTTTCTACGTTTAAAAAGCAATCTTTCTGATTGAATAAGCCAACATAAAGGGTCTCCGTGACGCTTTCTTAGTTGGGATCAATTTTTGTTGCCTGGCCATTTTGGAAGCTTTTATTTCTCCTTGTAGTTTTTCGATAGCTGCGATGAGTGGATGGGTCCTGTCTTCATGGCAATATGGGAGCTGGGAGAGAGAAACCTAGCTCAGGTCACCATTCTAAATAAAAGTGGCATCAACAAAACATGGTTGATCTTCTCCTCTGTTTTGATATAGACAAGTCTAAAAAAATACCAGTTATTCTCACAATCCTTGTACCCAACATCGTGTAAAATTTGACATCTAACAGTGATACTCATTCAAGGGGGGGATGGATTATTTGATTTTAAACCTACGATTGGTAAAAGATGTTGCATGATTCCACCTAATGGATGAATCCAATTTTTCTTGGAGGAAATACACAAAACACACAAGAACACACAAGAGCATGCACCTCAGCCCATACAGATGGTGTTAGGGTTCTGATATGCAACGACCCCCAAAGTCTTCAAGGCTTTGTCCCCATGCAACAGGGCTCAGAAGTGGGACTTTTGGAAAGCGACTAGATCATGAGGGTCTACCCGCATCAATGGATTAATCCATTGAAGGAGTCATAGCTGAATGCACAGGTGGAAGGTGGTAGACAGTGTAGGACGCAGGATCTATTTGTAGGGAGTGAATCCTTGGGGACTGGACTTTGGGGACGATATCATGTCTCTGGCTCCTTCCTATTTCTGTGCTCCCCAGCTCCCATGAACTGCATGGGTCTTCTCCGCCATGTTCTTCTGCCCTGATGATTCCCCAAGTCACGGCCAAACCAATGGATCTAGCAGACCATGGACTGAAACCAGGAGACAGAATAGCCCTGTCCACCTCTAAGTCGTTTTATTTGGGTGTTAGAGTCACCGCAACAAAAAGCTGACTAATGCAGATGCCTATCACAAAATGCAATAAATTGGGCGGCTTATAAACAGAAATGTATCTGTCACTATTCTCGAGTATGGAAGTCCAAGGTCACGGTATCAGCAGATTTGGGGTCTGGGGAGGTCCCCACATCCTGGCTCATACATGGCAACTCCTTGCTTGGTCCTCACATGGTGGGAAGGGCTGGGAGCACTCTGGGGTCTTGTTTTTGAGGATCCTCATCCCATTCGTGAGGTGACACTCTCATGACCTTGGCCCCCACCTGCCAACAATATCTCCTGAGGGACAAGAACTTGGAGATGACATTTGTGATTCAGGCCACAGCAGCACATGTGTCAGGGTAAACTCGTGGAGCACAGGGTAGAAAGGTTTATGTTATTTTCTTCTGGGACTCATGGTGTCACCAGGACCCTAGGCTGGGTGACCAATAAATTCATTCTCTGTACCACAAATATTTTCGAGTGTCTACGCTGAACTTGGCACTCTTTTACCTACTGAGAACATGACCAATGTCTCGCTGTCGTCTCTCCATATTTAATCTCTGGCGAAAGAAAAAGGATCGCTAAGCTGGGATTTGGAAAAGCCATTTTGTAGGACAATTAAGGAAAGCATCTGCCAGACGGGAATTTGGGAGAAATGAATTGCAGGACCAAGAAGGACCCAGCAACCCATCTCTCCGTCCACGTGGAGGGGAAAAATGAACTCAAAATCTCTGGCTGTGATTGGCATGAACTTGCTCATGGCTGAAAGCAGAAAGAAATCGGGAAAATCGCAACCAATAAAAAAAGAATTTAAAAAGACTAAGTCTTATTCCAGAGTATCGGGAGCAAAGGAATCCAGATGCACATTGTTCAATGCATCAATTTAATTGCTCGAGGACTGTTACGCAAGACCTAAAGGACGAATGAGAAATCAGCCCGACAAGTGAACGAGGCTGCCATTTAACTTATGCATGGAAATACAGCTAAGGACCCAAGACCAGAAGCCAGCCGTCTGCCTCGATCTCACCCAGTGCCTCCTCTGCTGTCTGCATCTTTCTGCAAAGCCCACTCGGCAGAATTCTTTCTTCAAGTCCATGTTCAGATGGATGCGTCTCTCCTTGTCAAGAAAAATAAAAATAAAAATAAAAAAGAAAGAACTCTTTTGTCTTGCTTCTTCTCTTTCCCTGGCCTCTTAACACCATCCCGCGGGGAGATGAGATGTGTCCTGTCGATGCCTGGGTATTGTCACAAGGCACCTCCGACGTAATAGCTTTGCCTTGAAATCATAGCCTCCTTCTCTCGACTCAGTCTTACGCAGTGGTGCAGATACCTCCCACGTCTTCGTCAGGAATGGTGTGTGTCAGGTGGTCATCGCCGTGCCCAAAACACAGGACAGGAGCAACTCGTCGGAGGAAAGGTCTACTCTGGGCTCACTCTCTCAGAGGCTTGGTCCATGGCCGGAGGACCCCATTGCTATGGACCTAAGGTCAGGCAGTTGTACTAGTGAGAACAGATTTCCATCACTATAACAAAATGCCTGAAGAAATGCACTTATTAAGAGAAAAGGTTTGTTTTGGCTGGTGCTTGTGGGGGTCCTACTCCAGGACAGAGTGTCTCCATTCCTTTCTGGTGAGGCAGCACATTATGGTGGTAATAATAAGTGGTGAAGCCAATAGCTTCCATCATCAGCAAGGGAGGGACCAGGGTGTCACAGTCCCCATTCAGGACAGGTCCCCAGTGACATAAACACCTCTCACCAGGCTCCGTCTCTCTGTTCCTTTTAGGAACAGCAAATATACGTGAACCAAGCCAAACAACGGATCTGTGTGTGCTGCTTCTTCCTCTGGCTTCCATGATTTATGTGGTTCTTCATGAATTCACAGCAGTCACCATCGTTATCCTCAGATGGATTACTAACCTGCTTTAAATAAATATTTGTTACCGCGGCTTGATATTAATTGTTCCAGGTACAATTGAATTGGATTCCTCCTTCATTTTTATAAGGCAAGGGGTGAGAAAGAAGTATGATCTCACCATATATCTCCTGGTGGGTGGTATCTAACATGGATCTTACTTGTAAGTAGTTTATAGTGATGAACAATATGCCATTAAATGGTTGTCATTCCTTGCGTTCCATGTCCCTTATTTATTTTTTTAAAAATGAGATTTAATTGCAAATGCCTGGAATTATTATAGAAATTACGTTCTATCATTGTCTTTAGCTGATTAATTTTTAAGGGATTAACATTATTTTTTTTTTCTTTTCTTAGAAGCTAGCATCAATTCAGACTCTAATTTCCATGAAACGATGCATGTTCTTTTAACCACTAATTAAACAGCATTTGTTAGTGTAAGACATTTGAAGTACGATCCCAGTGTTAAAAATGCACGGTCGCTAATATCACTTCCAAATATAGAAAGCAACTATAACAATATAGAGTGACAAAAAAATGAATCAATCAATAAATGCACAGATGTTATCTCGATTCTATATCTCCCAAGCAGCAAATTCTTCTCCACAATTGGGGACTCTTTTATTTCCGTCCATAGCATGCACTGCGTTTGGAACTATGATACTGTCATAAAGAAAGGGATAAACAAGACCTGCAACCCATTTAAAATATTGCAGTAAAATTGCAAAGCAGACTCGGTGATTTTCATCACTATAACAAAATGCCTGAAGAAATTCACTTATTAAGAGAAAAGGTTACAAAGTAGAGTAAGTGACAAAGAGTAACTCTGGAAAAGTTACAAAGTAGAATAAGTTACCAAGAGTAACTCAGCACATGGAGGTTGGTGGTGGGGGGGGACCTCACAGTAGATACAAATGGTTTATGTCTCCAAGTAGAACCAGAATTGGAATAAATGAAGGAGGAGGACATGGAGATAAAACCTGATTGACGTGTGTGTGTGTGTGTGTGTGTGTGTGTGTGTGTGTGTGGCTTTATAAAGAAAACACCCGGAACCCAGAATCTGTGTGAGTGGTACCCAAGACCTGATCTTAATTCCAGATAACCAAGATGGGAGGCGGGTGAGGAGATAGGAGGTTGGGATGAGGGAACAGGCTGCCTCTAATCCATTCACTTAATAACAACACTTGGATCTGGTGCTTAAACTATAGAATGCTTATAAAGCAGTGCATACCTACATAATGCAAACCAGCCATGCATACTACGTCATCCGCCGACATAAAACTAGAGCATTTTTAATTGTGCAATGAAAAGATCATTGTTCGTTGCTATGGGATATTCTCCTTGGCTCTGAATTCATTATTTTAGTATTTCGGCACTTTTTTTTGGGGGGGGGGGAAGACATAGCAAACTCCCTTTCCAAGGTTTTCAATCGTCGCAGAAGTTTGGTGGAGAACAAAGTTTGTTTGCTCACTTTGTCTTTGGAGTTTTGCGCAAGCGGAAAACATTCTCTATAGGGGCCCTAGAGATTCCCCTGATCCACAGTGGCTCGTCGATCTCGGGCGTTCATTATCTCTCGCAACCTGGGTCTTTTCACAAATGAGTAACTGGTGCATTTTCCGATCCCTGGACCAACTGGTGCAATAGATACGACTTGGGAGACCTCGCGGAAGGCTGGGTCTGCCTGGACCAGGGGCAGGCACATGCAAAGAGAGCTGATATTTCCTTCTCTTGGACTTCTCTGGGTTGCCTTTCTCAACATCTGAGCCAGGATGATAGTTTTTGTACATTTCTGCCAGTCTCCCCAGAGGATAAACAAACACAGCTTTTGCGCAGACTTTGCTTAGCAAGCATGTACGGCTGTAAACGGAAGCACCCAGCCAGCTCCAGAGGTGCACACCGGTGAACTGTAGCAACTTGGGAGGCTGAGGCAGGAGGATCACACGTTCAAGGCCAGCCTCAGCAACTTAGCGAGACCCTGCCTCAAAATAAAAAAAATAAAAAGGGCTGAGGATGTGGCTCAGCGGTAAAGTGCCCCTGGGTTCAATCCCCAGCATCACACACACACACACAGACACACAGACACACACATACACACATATACACACAGACACACAAATTATGAAGAATTATGATACATGAATTTTGACCGAAGAAGACAGGATGTAAAACTAACTTACTAGAAATATATGAAAAAAAAATAAAACGAAGAAAAGTTGTAGGAAAAATAAATATCTTCAAACTAGAAATATACGAAAAGAGAGTGAAGAAAAACTATAGGGAAAAAAAAATGAATAAATATTTACTACCTTATCCACAAAGTCGGTTTCGATTTTCTCATCTCGCCCGGCAATGAAATGTGTCAGGAAACCCATGCACACGGAATACAAAGAGCTCTCTGTGACAGGAATTCAGAACTCAGGGGACCCGGGGGAGAGAGGAGGAGAGACCTAGAGGAGTGATATTGGTCAAATGATATTGATATTCTGTGTGCGTGCACGGATACATAACAACACATCCATCATCGTGTACGCCTCTAATGCACTAATAAAAAATACAGAGGAAAGCACTCTGGTTGCACGAGGGTCTGTTTATGTAATTTAAGGCCATATCAATGTCGGTACTTTCCAGTATCTGAACTTTTATTTATCTTTTTATTTATTTTTATTTTTTTGGTACCAGGAATTGAACCCAGGAGCACTCGACCCCTGAGCCCCAGCCCCAGCCCTGTCTTGTATTTTATTTCCAGACAGGGTCTTGCTAAGGGGCTTAGGGCCTCGCTAAGTTGCTGAGGCTGCCTTTGAACTTGCGATCCTCCTTCCTCAGCCTCCCGAGGTGCTGAAATTTTTTTTTCTTAGACTCTTTTTGCCAGTTGACTTAAACACTGAGACCCCCTGGGTTCCAGCCTTAGCCCCACAAAACAAATAAAAATTAAAAATCATCCCAAGCAGCTTCCCTTGAGAGTCACACTGTACCCAACGGCTCTCAGAGCTTTTAAAATTCAAGGACAATACAGTCGCACATGGCAACATAAGGCCAAAATGATTTCCACACAGAGACCCAAACAGACATAATCTCTAAAATGTTTTTTTTTTTCTGTTATCGCGTGGTATTTGCAATATTTTATTCTGGACTCATATATCCTTCTCAAGCCACTGTGCCGAACTCACTCTGTCTTTGGTGCCCATAAACAGACTTAGCAATGGCTTCTATTTCTCTGGGATGCACAGCTTCAAGGAGCCTAAAACATTTTATCTATACTTTTCCAATTTTTTCTGGGACTTTATCTGTGCTCTCCCACAGGGGAGACGAAAGCATCATGAAATGAACCAGAACATGGCTCCTTTTTTTCCCACCGCGTAGGTTGGACGTCTAGGAAAATGTCCGACACCCCCGTGTCCTAAGATAGATCTCCTTGGCTTCCCGAATTTTCTCCCTGTGTCTGCGAGCCGCTCTGCCTCCCATTTCCTCTTTGAAGTCGAGGATAATTAAGCAGCCATTGCAGTTCTCTCTGTGCAATGTCACCACATAAATTAAGCCTTGTTAGTGTTGGAGAGTCACAATGTGACCCAAGCTCTCCGGAGTTGTCACTTGATCTGCAATGCAAATGTCACTTGTGCGAACAGGTCTCCTTCAGCTCATTTGAAACAATCGGGGGCGAGAATCTTGAAAATATATGCCTTGTTATTAAAGCGGCAGCTTAGAGGTCGTCTTTACGATGGGAACATACGTCGATACCTAAGACCCATGTTTTCTAAAGGACGCATCCGGGAAGTCTGTATTTGACATGTTAGGAGTTGAGTAGCTGGTTTCATTGCATTAATTATGAGGAGGTGCCTTATTAATATTTTTATTTGGTGACAAAGATTGTGCAGACAAGGACACTTTTTTGTTTGTTTCTTTCTTAAGTAGAAAGGATCGAACTCAGAGTGATTGTAGCCAAAGGGGAGTCCAAGGGAGCCTTCAGGACATCTGCCCTCTCACCCTCTCTGTTGAAGTGGCCGCCAGGCACCGTGGCTCTGCTTACCGCCAGAAAATCAGGCTGCAATAAAATATTAGTTGGTGTGACCAAGTCCCAAGGCCCAGTAGGTACAATGGTCCCATGAAAACCTTTGCAGGAGGAGGTCAAGGGTCTAGTGGGAATGGAAAAGTCCCACCTGGTGTGGGAGCACCAAAGAAGGTAGGCAACCATCTGCAGACACAGTGGGTGGATAATTAGGGAAAGTGTTTCATGAACTTTTTCACCCCTCGGACCCAAAGACCTGACAAGAGCAATTGGAGGAGGAAGAGTTTATTTGAGCTCCTGGCCAACTCCATGGCTCTGGCCCAAGGGGAGCAGAACAAGATGGCGGCAGGGCCTGGAGGAGGAGAGCAGCTCAGGACAGGGCACCAGGGAGCAGAGAGAGCTCTGCTCACCAGGGACAGGACAGAGACCCCAAAGGCACAGCCCAGGGACCCCCTCCTGCAGCCACACCCCACCGGCTACAGTCACCACCCAGTGAGTCCATCCAAGTGGATTAATCCACTGATTCGGTTAAGAGTGTCATAACCCAATCATTTCATTCTTGCCTTGAACATTTTGGGGGGATACCTTGCACCTTAATTATAAAAGAAAAAAGTCTTAAGAAGAAGAATGACAAGTGAGAACAAACCCAGGTGCACACTTGTGTGGAAATTGGAGCTCTTCAACCTGGTGTGGGTGGACGGAGGTGAAGAGGGACACTCACAATGTCCCTAGTTGGAGGCAAGGTCAAGGGCAACTCCAAGGAAATTCTGAATAAGTCCTACTTGATTTTAAGCAGACTGACAACTGCTCTTGCTTTTTGGCCATGACTCTTTGGGCCTAGAGTGAAGGGGGTGAGGTAAAACTGTAAACAACGCCTAGGACAAAATCAACCCTCACGTAGACGATTTCCAGAGTCGTTATTTTCCAACACGGGTTGCCGCAGACCACGCATCCCTTAATAGGCACCTGAGAGATGAGATTTCGCAGGAGGGACGTGATAAAATTCGCGACAATAACGTGCAACGGTTCTGCACGTGGGGTTTAGATTCCAGTAACAAAAACCCCGTGGGTGATTATTTCGGGTTTCCAAACTCAGCTTCTTTGTGCCTTACGTGGGCTCACAAGGTGGGACCCTCCTCCATAATATCAGAACCTCCCCTGTGCCCTAAGGACCCATGAAGGGGCACCTGTTGTCACTGAATAGCAGGGAGGACGGGATTGCTGAGTGGCAGGTGCCACCCTGGGAAGCCAAAGAGATACCACTACTACAGTCCTCACAGACCTTATGGGACGAGAGAGGCTTCCGACACGAAGAATATGACTATGACTTCAAATCGTGACTGCAGCAAAGAAAAGTTTTTTAAAAAAAGACTGAGAATGGGGAGAGGGAGCTTATTGGGGTTGAGCATGAAAAAAAAAATCCCAAAAATTGATTATTGAAAGCTGGGCCTTCCGATGGCTTTAAAGAGAACTGTGACATGATCTGACTTATTTTTTTTACTCGATCTGATTAGTTCTACATGACGGTAGAATGCATTTTGGCACATCCTACATAAATGGAGTACAACTTCTCATTCTTCTAGTTGTACATGATGTGGGGTGAGATAATGTCTGACTCTACTGTCCTTCCTACGCCATGATTCCCCAATCCCTTCACTCCCCTCTGCCTAATCCAAAGTACCTCCATTCTTCCCTAGACCCCCACCTTATTGTGCGTTAACATCCGCATACCAGAGAGAACACTCAATTCTTGTGCTTTGGGGGATTAGCTTATTCCACTTAGCATGATAGTCTCCTGCTCCATCCATTCACCTGCAAATGCCATCATTTCATTCCTCTTTAGTGCCAAGTAATATTCCCTTGTATATATGTACCACATACAGATAGGAAGACGTGAAAAAAATTCAGAAGGCATCAAAATGTTCAGGAAAAACTTTTGAAAATCAGCTCCCATAAATGAGAACACGTTCACCTTCCGCCATTTTGTTCTGCTCCCCTTGGGCCAGAGCCATGGAGTCGGCCCACCATGGACCGAACCTCGGACACCATGAGCCCCAGATCAACTTCTCCTCCTCTACGTGGTTCCTGGTGGGTATTGTGGTCACGGGGAGGAAACGCTAACTGACACAGTCATCTTCAAATTGCTGGAGATTTCTCTCTTGAAACAAGGCGTGAGGGACCCAATCTTATTCCACCACAAAAATCCATTTTCCCGACATTATAAGTCCTATTTCGAGATCATAAATCCCTCCACTTTCTGGAACCTTCTTAAAGGTAAGCACACTTTATACTCCCAGTCTTTGCTGTAAGAAATGAAAAGTACATTTTTCTCTAGGTTATGATTATCGTACACTGAAAGCAAAAATTGATGGTAGTGTTTTCTGCCCAGGTACACAGAACTTTCTGAACTGGCTTTAGTTTGTACCAAGAGTCTCTTTCAAGACTCCTTAGTTACATGGTATTTTAAAATATTCATAACAGCACCGTGACGCATGCCTATAATCCCAGTGGCTCGGGAGGCTGAGGCAGGAGGATGGTGAGTTCAAAGCCAGCCTCCGCCAAAGTGAGGCCCTAAGCAACTCAGTGAGACCCTGGCTCTAAATAAAATGCAAAATAGGGCTGGGGGGTGGGGCTCAGTGATCAAGTGCCCCTGAGTTCAATTCCCAGTAACCCCCCCACCAAAAAGTCTATTGATTGAATTATATGAGTCTTTAAATACATGCAAACGTATCGAAACCCTCTTGAGCAATGTTCATTAAACCACAGAATGCACTTTTTAAAATGGGGACAGTGGAAAAATGTAAGTAAATACTTATTACAGAACGTGCATATTTTTGCCATGGCAACCAAAAGCCAATCTTAAGGGAAAACCTGAATATTGTAAACTTAATAAAAGTGTCTGCCAACGGATGAGATAATATAAGTTATTAAGATAAGGCGGTATACGTTATTATGTTTCACTATGTGCACACAGTGGAGTTTAATTGAGATTGAGCTGATTATCCCCTCCTCCCACGCTCTGGGCTTGGGATGCTGAGGGTATATATATAGTAATTTATATAGTAACAATATTACTATATTTATATTATTTTATTTTAATCTACTATATTTTTATTTTTATATATGATATTATATAATATAATAATGGGATTCTCAACTTGATGGATATTATGATATTATATAATATATGATGTCATATAATATTATATAATATAATAACATATATAATAATATAATATATATATATATATATATATATATATATATATATATATATATATATATCCTACAAAACTGAAAGTTGGTTCTTCAAAAAAAATCTAACAAAATGTACAAATCAGCAAGACCTACCAATGGGTTAGGAAGGACAGAAGAAAGATATAATCAACACCAGAAATAAAAAAAAAATAAGTCCACCCAGGTCTTATCCACTAAAAAGACAATGGGGAAATCTCAAACGCAATACATCCCTGCGAAGATGTCACTTCCAAACTGAGAGAAGAAAGAGAAAAGTATCACGTCCCACCATGGACTCATTAATAAAACTGAATTTCCAGCTCAAATATTTCCGGCTTCATCAATGAGTTGTATGAAGCATTCAAGGAACAAATGATTCCAATTTCATTCAGACTCTTACGGGGAACTGAGAAAGGAACGTTCAATAAATCATTTTTTTTTTGTTACCAGCATATGATCTTCATTCTAGTAGCTGACAAGTGCACATAAGAAAGAATACTTCTGAGCCAACCCCCTCAACTGGTATAAAAGGAAGAACAAGAGAATTTTAACAAATACATCCAACAGGATATGAAAAAAAACATGATACTACATCAGAACCATGTGGCTTTTTTCCCAGGACCACAAGTGCCGAAAATTCTGTGTACGCAGACGTCCAATGTTCTTTTTCTTTCTTTTTTTTATCTCTACAAAGCATACTATTAATGCAAATGTATTTCTCTAATAACTCCCCTGGTTGGGTGGTCTTATCCTTGATCACTGCCATTGGCTAAGTTGGGCTGACCAACAATTTATTCATAGATTTTAGGGAGATGTGAAATGTAGTTGTTTTAGTCAGCATTTTTTTTTTCTGTTGTGACCTGAGAAGAACAATTACAAAAGGAAAAGTTCATCTGGGGGCTCATGATTTCCGAGGTTCAGTCCGTGGTTGGCCGACCCCATGGCTCTGGCCCAAGGGGAGGCAGAACAAGATGGCGGCAGGGCCTGGAGGAGGAGAGCAGCTCAGGACAGGGCACCAGGGAGCAGAGAGAGCTCTGCTCACCAGGGACAGGACAGAGACCCCAAAGGCACAGCCCAGTGACCACCTCCTCTAGCCACATCCCACCTGCTGCAGTCACCACCCAGTGAGTCCATTCAAGTGGATTAATCCACTATTAGTCTACACCTCTTACAACCCAATCATTTCACAATATGGCGGCAGGGCCTGGAGGAGGAGAGCAGCTCAGGACAGGGCACCAGGGAGCAGAGAGAGCTCTGCTCACCAGGGACAGGACAGAGACCCCAAAGGCACAGCCCAGGGACCCCCTCCTCCAGCCACACTCCACCTGCTGCAGTCACCACCCAGTGACTCCATCCAAGTGGATTAATCCACTGACTAGGTTTCACTTGTTAAAACCCACTGTTCTTACCCCCTCCTCCAGCCACGCCCCACCTGCTGCAGTCACCACCCAGTGAGTCCCTATCCGGAGAGCAATGCGTTGATTAGGCGAAGACTCTCATACACCAATCATTCCACCTTTAAACTGTCTTGCATTTTCTCACACATGAGCTTTTGGGGACATCTCCTATCTGAACCATCGCAGTAGTTGAACTCTGCTCAACATGATTGGAAGACTTCTAGTTGTTTGGGGTGGGGGACGACTTATTCTCACTACGGCCATTTTGATTTTTTACTCTGGAGTGTGGGGCGCTTGGGATTCTCAACTTGATGGAGCAAGTAGTTCTACCAGACCCTGAGGATCCTGGGCTTTACCCATGTGCTGCAGTTTCGCGTTTGTTATTGTTTGTTTTTGTTTTGCAGAGGGAGGTACCAGGGATTGAACTCAGGGTCCCTCGACCCCTGAGCCCCGTCCCCAGCCCTATTTTGCATTTTATTCAGAGACAGGGTCTCTGGTGTCTCCGAACTTCCACCGCCCATCCATTCTTCATACCCTCAGTGGTTGCTCCACCCTCCAATGTTCCCCCTTAAAAACATTTTCTCTGGAGCTGTTTATGCAGTTCTCTGCGACTCTAAACATTATCAACAAGAAATGCAATTTCCGTGCAGCAGCCCCGTGGACTCCCTGCTCTTGAATTAGTCATGCCCTGCTTTGGCCACTGATATGGACATGACATTCCGCGTCTAAAATCCTCATTTCAGTTGAGAAAACAATACAGTGGGCCTTGTCCTAGAGAGTGTCTCTCCCCTCCTTTTCTAGCTAACGGTGCTTTACCCTCCGTAACCACAAGCTGATGTTTTCTCAACTTCCCAAAGTACATTTTATCTGCCGGTTTCTGCATCCCATTCTCCCTTGGTTAAGAAGAATCCGAGGGGAAAAGAAGCTGTAATTTTGCTTAGCGTCCCTCGACCTCACCCCAGGCACGGTCTCTGACATGCATCAGGGACAGACACCGCGATCATGAGAATCTGTCAAAGGTGGACACTCCTCGGCAGTCGTGTGGGGAAGAAGCGCGACGAATGGTTCATGGCTGTGAAATACCACTCACAGGCATCCTCTTTGACAGCCGCTGTCCGCGGACAGATGGTAGAAAAGAAGACTGCACAAATTCCCAAAGGACCCTGCCCTGCCTCTCCCTGGGGCCCAGGGAGTGGATCACTCATCACCCAGGGAACCCAGGGGGTGAGCTACCGTGATCTCCTGCCAAATGGAGCTGAACCTTCTTGCGGGTGAATCAGTTACCCGAGAAAAGGGAAAGAAACCTTGACTTCACCGCAGGATGGGATTCGGGTCGCGGTCATCTCAAAGCTCAGTCTGTGTAGGTGACGGAGAACCTGCTTCCCTTGAACCAGGTCCCATTGAGACCACCCTTCCTATATCTCCCACTTGGGTTCCCTCCCAACCTCCATTCCCCTTCCTGTCTGGGACTAAGGAGCTGGCTTGGAGTGTCCCACAGGAGTCCCAAGGTCTTTCCCATTTGAAAAAGGATTGGCCTGCCCCTGAGGATTAACACCCCCGCTCCCGTATGCTCTCTGCCTTTGAAAACACCTTAATTGTGGCCCATTGCCTGACCATTTCTAATGAGATTTTTTTTCTCATCAGATTCTTAAAAAATATCTTTGATTTTATTTTTTTAAATACACAACAACAGTGGAATGCATTACAATCCTTATTATCCACACAGAGCACAATTTTTCGAATCTCCGCATATACAGTATGCCAATTTGTGCCATTGTACGTGTACTGTTTCTGCATCACAATTTTCAATACACATGTGTACCACGATTTTTCATATCCCTGTATATAAGGGATGTTGACACCCAATTCAAGTCTTCACAGAGGTACTTTGTGTAATGATGAGCATCACATTCCACCAACCTTGCTAATCCCCTTCTCCCTCCCTTTCCCTCCCACCCGTCTTCCGTATCTAGAATTAATCAACCTAGATGTCCTTCAGTGGATGAATGGATAAAAAAAAAATGTGGCACTTATACACAATGGAATATTACTCAGTATTGAAAAAGAACAAAACCGTGGCATTTGCAGGTAAATGGATGGCGTTGGAGAAGATAATGCTAAGTGAAGTCAGCCAATCCCCCAAAACAATGGTGACTCATAGTGGGTAGGGAGGGGGAGCATGGGAGGGTTAGATCAATTCCAGCTTCCTAACTATATATTCTTACAGCTTTTATGGGGTTAGGGGAAATTAGCCTTGTCTCCCTGAATTCTGGGATCTGGTCTTTGTCAAGATCACAAGGTAACTCGGCTTCCTCTTATTGATGGTATCTTGGTTTTCCTGGAGTTAACAGGTGGTTGTGAAAACTTGGTCTCGTTTAGATAAACTGCTGGTCCTAATTTCATGAGCGAGGGTAGACATCTGTGGAAGGCAGACGTCTACCATGCCCACCCCGCCCCAGTGATCCGCAGGTCTTGAATTCGCATCTTCTTGTGATTCCCCTCTCCTCCCGTATGGCTGGAACTCCAGGACTCACCTTTACAAGAATATTGCAAAAGTCATGCATGGTACTTCCCGATTAGCTTGTAAGAAGTGCGACGTCCATCTTGCTAATGGATTCTCTCTCTTTCTCTTTCTGAATCACATCTTTATTTATTTTTGAGATTCACCCCGAGAAGGTACGTACTCACAGAACACGAAAAAGGTAATTTTTCTCAAGAGATGGAGGTTCATTTTATCAAAGCCTTTCCGTGTCTGGACAGGCTTAAAACACTTATTGTGATAGGATTTTAATAGCATTCTACAACTGCAATAACTTGAGGCAATTAAAACTAGCTGGCGAGAGAATTGAAGAGCAGAGGTCATGTTTTATTTGTCCTCTGATCCTGGGAACTCAGCATCTCAGCATGATGCGTGTCTGAGACCTACTAGGTGCTCACCCTAACATTTTCTGAACCACTGAATACATGAATTCTAGCAAGAGGGAGAAAAGCCTTCATTTTCTATTTTCTTATTTAGTTTTTTTTGGTCTTTTTATTCATTTATTTTTTTGGTACCAGGGATTGAAATCAGGGGCACTCAACCCCTGAGCCCCATCTTTCCAGCCCTATTTTATATTTTATTTAGAGACAGGGTCTCCCTGAGTTGCTTAGGGCCTCCCTTTGGTTGAGGCTGGCTTTGAACTCGCGATCCTCCTGCCTCAGCCTCCCGAGCCGCTGGGATGACAGGCGTGTGCCAGCACCGTACCCGGCTTTTTGGTCCTTTCGTACAATTTTTAAGTGGTGTGTTTTATTAATGCTTTTATTAGTGCAATGTAGTCGTACATAACAGTTGGTTTCATTTTGACATAATCGTACCAAGCCAAGGCCTGAGCGGACAGGCCACCCAAGCCAACGCCTGCACGTAGCCCGTGAAGGACTGACCCTGAGACAGCCGCCCAGCCGGGAGGGACTCTCGACCTGGGAATCTGGGATGATAAATGTGCATCGTTTTAAGCCACTGAGATATTTTCAGCTCTAGAAATCTCTACTGCAGATCCAAGACACTTACAGCGAACTCCTGAAGATTCTCGGTCTTCTCCAACCCTTCCTACTTCCTCCTCTTGGGAGGGGGCATGGGGTTATTCATGATGGTGGAACGTGATGATCATTATTATCCAAAGTGCAGGTACGAAGACACGAGTCGGTGTGACTATAAAACTATGTACACAACCAGAGATATGGAAAAATTGTGCTCTCTGTGTAATAAGAATTGCCATGCATTCCGCTGTCACGTATAGATAAAAAAAAAGAGAGAATAAGATACATTCCACGCCTGTATAAATATGTCAAAAAAATCAAAGATGTCTTGATTACATAGTATATATCTATTATTTCCAAAATTTATTGACTGCTCACATAATATCCCACACTATTTATAGAAATCTTCTTTAAAACCCCAACTCATTCTAATACAAGGTGATGTGTTATGGTTGGAATATGCCCCCGAGAAGTTTAGGGGTTGGAGACTTAAACCTCAAATTTATATGTGAATGCCATTTGAAGGTGGGGATTTGCGGAGGTGATTAAGATTAGATGACGTCATGAAGGTAGGGCCCCCGTGAAGGCATTAGTGGCTTTAGAAGAAGAGGAAGAGAGACCCCTGTTTGCACACGCGCTCTACCACGTGATAACACACCAGGAAGACCTACCACCCCCAATACCAGGAAAAAAAAAATAGAATGCATAAAGTTGGGTGCAAACCATGGTTTCTAACAACCGTTGGGGGCTCTTGGAATATGTCTCCCTTGCATATATAATGGGGGGGGCTATTTGACAGGGTGGGAGAGGAAGCAGAAAGAGAGACTAAGGAAAGTTGGTCAGAATATCAATTATTGGCAAATCCGGTTCCAGGGTTTATTGGAGTTCGACAAACTATCCGTGCCATTTTTTTCTGTTAATTTGAGGTTGTAGCAACATTTAAAAGTGGCCACAGAAATCCTTCAGAAGAGCACATTAGGGACAAACTCTTCTTTACTAAATAATTCATGTGCAACGTGCTCTGCCCAGCCTCTCTGATTTCATTGATATCCCCTGTCCCCAAAACAAAGAGGGAATGGCTCAAAGTCACCAGGAACGGGTCCAGCCCCGGATTCTCACCTCCTACGGGACGGGGAACACTTTTAAACTGCTATCGAGTTTGCAAAAGCAGAAAGTATAGCCCATTTGTGAAAATCAAAAATCCTTTGGTGACGGCAAAACCCTGAGCCATCCTAAAATTTGGATTGAGTGACAACGATTCCATGTTCCTGTTATTCTGTGCATTCAAGGAGAATCCACTCTCACGATCAGCATTATTGTAATTAATAGCATCTCCCCCCCCCCCCCCATCCAGGATAGTCAATTTACTATGCACATTGGCGATAATTGCATTTCTGATGTGTGGATGGTTCTGGAAATCATTAAAAGACCATTGTAGTCTGGAGTACTCTGTGTGCTGCACATTCCATCAAGGGCCTGATAGGATTGGTGCGAACCGATCATTTATATCCCTTTAGGGGGAGCAGACTCTCATCAAGCTCACGAGCCATCCATTGAATGCATTAGCAATGACTAGTTATTAATCTTATAACCTTTTCTAATTAACAGAATAAACGGCAAAATGAAGACAAATTGAACGTGTTCAAGGGCAAATCGCATCCGACCACTCGACACCAGCGTCCCCCAGAAAAACCCTCTCCCGGTGATGCACTCCAGGGGAAAGCCGCCCCGTACATATTTATAGGCAGAACACAAAGATGCAAAGTAACTGCTTCTGCCATTTATTTCTCTGTCTCCTTTCAAGACGAGGCTCTTGAAATTGCCAGAGATAAGTACTGTAAACATCGTCATTATTCTTATTTATTTTGTACCGCACCCCTCAGAAGTATCCCAGAGCCGCAGAATAGATAGCAAAACACAGAGAAATAACAAACAACAATAAACAAATTTGTAGCAGCAAAACATTTACCCACAGGGGAAGAAAGCATAAAGAAGTAGGAGGCGAGAATTACAAAAAATGAATTGGAGTAAGTGCTTCAGCCATCCGCGGTGAATATTTATATCCACTGAATATCTGAAGAATAAAAAAAGGCACGTTCTTTCCCATTTCTTTTTTCTTTAAAAGCAAAGTTTGAATAATAGAGTGTAAATAAGTATAGGATTGGTACAGAATTTCTCAACTGCCATCGATATTGGCACTAAGGACATTTTGGGTCGGATGATCCGTAGCTGTGAGGGTTGTCCTGTGCATTCTAGAATGTAGAGCAGCATCTCTGGTCTGTACCCACGAGATGCCAATACCAAACTGAGTGGTAACATTGGTTCATAAGTGACCATAGAGGTTGTAGACAGACCTATCAGGGTTCAAAATACCTTTCCGGCTATCTGACCTTGAGGGTCCTGGGTCATACTTATAAAACACCAGCTTCCTCATCTGTAAGAGGGAAATATAAAAAGAAATATTTCCTCAGCATGTTGAAAAGACACCTGAACGCCCACGTGAAATGCAGCACTACTGACAACATCCAGCTATGGAATCAAAATTAATGTCTACTAACAGATGAATGAATCAAGAAGATGGGGTATATCCAACACAGATGACCTGACAGAAGTGGACAGTATGAGTCAAGATAAGTGGATCAAGGAGATGGGGTATATCCAACACAGTTGACCTCACAGAAATGGTGACTTGGTCAAGATGGATGGATCAAGGAGATGGGGTATATCCAACACAGTTGACCTCACATAAATGGTGACTTGGTCAAGATGGATAGATCAAGGAGATGGGGTATATCCAACACAGTTGACCTCACAGAAATGGTGACTTGGTCAAGATGGATGGATCAAGGAGATGGGGTATATCCAACACAGTTGACCTCACATAAATGGTGACTTGGTCAAGATGGATAGATCAAGGAGATGGGGTATATCCAACACAGTTGACCTCACAGAAATGGTGACTTGGTCAAGATGGATGGATCAAGGAGATGGGGTATATCCAACACAATTGACCTCACAGAAATGGAGACTGGGTCAAGATGGATGGATCAAGGAGACAGTATATTCAATCCATTGGGTCCCCTGGGAAAGTTGAGGGATGGGTCAAGATGGATGGATCAAGCAGATGTGGTGTATCTAATACAGTTGACCTCGCAGAATCTGATAGCATTGGTGGAGATCAAGAAGATGGGGTCTATCCAACACAGTTGACCTCACAGAAGTTGAGAGAAGAACAGTGGTTATCAGGAACAGGGGGAAATAAATAGGTTCAATGCTATTGATTAACAGGAAAAATCGGTTGGGTGCTTCATGTCCCAGCAGGGTGAATAATTGACCATATTGAACTCTGTTCTCAGAATAGTTGGGCAAGAGGAATTTGAATGTACTCATAATAAACAAATGATAAAAATTAGGAAGATGGATATGGCTGATTATCCTGTTGATCATTACCCAATGTATACGGGAATTAAAACATAACATTGTGCCTCCTAAATATGTACAAATATCATGTGTACATAGACTATTTTTAAATAAAATTTTAAAACACAGTTATGTTTCATGGTGAAAGTGAACTGGTTTTGCAGGTATAGTTGAGGTTCTCCTTATCAGTTGACTTGGAGTTCATCAATATGGAGCGCAGTTTGGGTGAGCCTGACCTAATCAGGTGAGCCTTTTAAAACAGGGTTTGGAGGTCAGAATCTCCAAGCAACAGAATATCTCTCTGCAAATGAGAGTTCAACTCGGCCAACCCCACACCTGCAGGGCAGTGGACACAGCCGCTACTCCCACAGTCCTCCCCTATGACCAATGGGTGTTGACACACTGGTAAACATCTGGGGATTTGAGGTACAGGGTTAATATACTGTCGGTTTGCTCTGCTTTTGCACAAACCCTCTTTTTCTCAGGAATCCAGTTCTTCAAATACCACCCTGGCTGCTCTATTAAAAAGCACTAATTCATAGTCAAGCTCCGTAGCCAAAAACGGGGAAATTGAATAGCTTCATAAAGAATGGAGACTTTTCTCTGCTGTGCTAATGATAAGAGAGAAAGTATGTAAATTCCATCTCTTCTACACATTAATATAAATTATTTATTAGGCCGCTCCACCAAGAGCCAAAGATAGTCTTACATTTATGAGTTCCTTGGCTTTTAAGATTGTGCTCAGATTCTCTTTTTGTGCAAAGGGCGATCCAACCAATGCTGTGGATGTAGCTGGAGTCTTTGCTCATGCAAGATGAGAGGCTAAGCAAGCGTCTTCTGCCCACGTAGACTTTCATACACGGTATCTTCTGCATTTAGCTCCTTCCAATAAAATCTCTTATGATACTTGTGGTGAATTTGAAATAGAGAATCCAGTTTTTAATCTAAATATTGCATCACGTGTTGAAATACAATTGGAGAATATCAGAGCTACAGTCCCCAAAGCATTTCTCACCACCCAGGCAGCCTCAATAAATATTGAACAGCACACACACACACACACACACACACACACACAAAAATATGTACATGTCTATCAGAGGCTCCGTGCTGGGATGGATGGAAGATTTTTCAAATACCTGTTTGCATTTGTCTATTCATTTTCTGCAGCCCCGGGAGATTTTTTTTCTCCTACCACCTTTATTGGATTTATTTGAATGCTCCTGACTTTGAGGTAAAGACACACATTGCCAGAAATAAACAAAGGGTCCGAGGTTTACATAGGGGCTAATTCAGAATGTCTAGAAGCAACGATAATCCGATATGATGGATGTGAACATGGTGGTTGCCGTGGTGTTTAAAAAGCAGTGAAGTCGTGTGCAAAGATTTCCCTACAGTTGCTGGGAGAAATTAAAGAATGTCCACCCCACCCCACCCCCATTTCATTTGTGTAAAAGTTTGAAGTCCTGGATTAAACAGCAAACCCAAAGTCAGGCGTTTGCTCTATCAGCAAGACCAAACTCACAAGTTACCGTTGCAAATCAGAATTAAGGGTAGCATCGGAGTATGGAGAGGAAGAGGGTGCGCATGGGTAGATGTTGATGGATGGGTTCTGGGTTACAGTAAGATAGGAGCCAGGGGCTTGGGCATTGCAGGGTGGGGAGATAGCAGACACGTTCCAAAAAGCTACAAAAATAAAAGGCTTTTGAAAGTTCACACCATGAAGAAATGATACCTGTTGAAGGAGATGAATGTTTAACCATTATAAAATAATGCATTAAAATATAATATGGTACCCTATCAATGTGCACATTTTGTTTTTAATGCAGCTATTAAAAAGTGAATATTTTAAAAATTGTCATGTTCAAAACACGTGTGATCACGCAGGTCGTAACAAGCCTGTCAGTATGCATTTAGTATGTGCAAGAGCCCCCTCTTGACCTGCAGGGGACACATTCCAAGACCCTCAGTGGATGCCTGGTCCCCACAGATAGCAATAAATGGAATTCAGAATTCATTTCTTTAATCTAAATATTGCATCGCGTGTTGAAATACAATTGGGGAATATCAGGGCTACGGTCCCCAAAGCATTTCTCACCACCTAGGCAGCCTCAATAAATATTGAACAGCACACACACAAAAATATGTACACACCTATCAGATGCCTGACCCCACAGATAGCAATAAATCCTAAATATGTTTTATTTCTTCTGATGTATATATACATATACATATATATACATACATATATCAGAAAATGTATACCTCTGGTGAAATTTATAATTTAGGTACAACTAAGTATCAACACCAATAACTAATAATAAAACTGAAAAACGGTAACAATGTACCTTAAAGACAGTCACGTGAATGTGACCTCTTTCTCAAAATACCTTACTGTGCTATGCTCACCCTTTTTCTTGTGATGATGTGAGATGATACCGAGATTATGTGATGAGATGAAGGGAGATAAATGATGTGGACCTTATGGTGTAGCATTAGCCTACTAAGTAAGGGTAACTTGAACACAGCACCTCGATACCACCGTAACAGTGGATCTGAAAACCAAGGTGGTAACGAAGAGGTGGGTAGTATATACAGTGTGGATACATTGGACCGAGAGATGACTCATGTCCCAGGTGAAACAGAGAGGGAAAAACAAAAGATTTTTATCATTGTCATGGATCTTGTATTTCTGTCATTTCCCATTTAGTCTTTTGGACTGTGGTTAACCTCGGGTAACTGGTGCGCTAATTAAAAACGCACGCAGGGAGATCATCAGCCATGTAGGGGTCACAGGGCTCACAGCAATGGTGCTACCTAGACCTTCTTCTTGGGAAGGGCAGGGCTCCTGGCACTTGGAATAAGGGCCATTTATCTATAGCAACCCACGTTAAGTAGACACTGGGTGACTCCTCCGTCAAGGTCTTTGCAGCCCTGAGAGTCCCCAGGACTGGGATCTTCACCCACATTAGAGGACAATCCCATGACAGGATGCAGTACCCACAGATTCCACTAGGCCGCTCCACTCCATCGACGGAGGTCACTGGTGCTGGCCTCCCCTGCCCTGGGGCCTCAAAGACTGACCTGGTCACTGATTTCACCCCATTGGCTTGGTGGAGTCTCCCTTTTTAAGTCTTTAAATCGGATCAATAGAACTTTTGAACACATAGAAATCAGCTCAACTAGTTTCATCCTGTGGATATTTGCTAAATCTATTACTCTATCTTTTTTAATCATTATTTTTCCCCCATACAGATTGCAGAAATTTTAAAGAGTGGGATAACGTGAATTTTAGCAATATCCATGCTCTCACATCAGCCAGAATGGGCAACATTTCTGTGTGGGCTTGGAAAACAGGGATTCTGCTAGATCAAAACTCGCCCGTTCGTTCATCTTGGCTGGGCTTTAAAGTGAGTTTCAAGATAAGACTGTCTGGATTTGGGGGTTTGATTTGTGCCCCAGGATCAGGAAGTTTGAACTGCAGTCTCTCTGTGTCTCTGATTGCCTTCTATCAGAAGTCCCCGTTTCAAATCAGGGTCAGCTCCAGCGTGTGCAGGGCTGGATTAGAGTGAAGGGGAGAGAAATACCCACCCCTTTATGTTAAATTCGGGGGCACAGCTGGAACTCCCTCATTGCACAGAAATCCAAAGCATCTCTGATGTTTTCCACGGCCAAACAAAGAATGTAGCTGCATATACATGATTTAAAATTAAAATAAAATAAAATAAAACCTGAAGCATGAAACCCTCGTATCCCCAGGAATCCTTGAAGGTCATACATGAATCCTTGAAGGTCGTACACTGATGGCGGGTTTTTATCCGACTCAGAAATGTCATAATTATTGATGACGATCGAACAGAGTCATTTTTCAACACGGACACTGAAAAAAGATGAGACGGTAGACGCGGTTCCTTTGGCATCAATGTCTTTTATATTTCTGCAGAAACGATTCATGGGTTTCTGTGGGAAAAGAGGAAGGTGAAGCTGGGTGAGCCCAGGAAACACACACCAGGGCAGAGATGTGCTCCGTGTTCGACGCCGGCTATTTTGAAGTCTTGTCGAGATGTCTTTCCGAGGTACCACTTCTGGCAAAAGGGCAATCCAAATTCCCAGAATGACCATCGATAAATAGAGCCCCTTTCTTGGGACCTGAAACCTGATGGATTTCCTTTTGGGCGGGGAAAGCAGTTTGACTATAGAATCTATGTCCCAGCGCAACCAGAGGCACAGAATCAAGTGTGCATTTGGCTCAAAGGGTCAGGTGACCTTGGGCATCTTAAATGTCTCCAACAGCCCTCTGCTGGGGCTCTGTCCTTGAGGGTCAGTGGAGAGCATCTAATGCCCTCAGGATTCCAAGTCTTCTTTATTGTGTGCAGTAAAAGGCATTCAAGCAAAGAAAAGAATCTCAGGAGATGAGCTCATTGTGTTAACACCCTTCTGTTGCTCAACTAATTACTGCAAACTCATGGCTTCAAACAGTGCACCTTTATTATAAAGTTCTCTTGTGCAAGTCCTAAATCCGAAGAGGGTCTCAGAGGGCTAATGTCAGGGGGTGACCGGCCTGCATTCTTTCTGGGGACTTCAGGGAACGGTCCATTAATTTTTCATTGCCAGACTTCCAAGCATAGCTTCTTAGACATACATTCATTCATTCAGCAAGTATTTATTCACATGATCCTTACCCGCCAATCAGACTAGCCCTGCTGGCTCACATGATCCTTACCCACCAATCAGACTAGCCCTGCTGGCTCACATGATCCTTACCCACCAATCAGACTAGCCCTGCTGGCTCACATGATCCTTACCCACCAATCAGAGCCCTGCTGGCTCACCTGATCCTACCCACCAATCAGACTAGCCCTGCTGGCTCACATGATCCTTACCCACCAATCAGACTAGCCCTGCTGGCTCACTGATCCTTACCCACCAATCAGACTAGCCCTGCTGGCTCACCTGATCCTTACCCACCAATCAAAAAGCACCCCATGCCAAATGTCAAACCACCCCGGCTCTATAAATATGCAGAGCTGTTCCTCAATAAATGGGCATTTTCTCTGACGGCAAGCCTTGATCATTTTTTCAGTTATGATTTAGATCTGGAATGTCTCCCCCAAAAGGATGGTGTTGAAATCATTGTCCGTAAGGCAGCAGGGGCCAGAGGTAGAGCTTTAAGGCAATGATTTAATCATGAGAACTCTAACCCCATTAGTGGATTAATCCACCTGATGGCTTAATGATTTGAAAAGCTATAGGTGGTAACTCTGGCGAGGTGGGTATGGCTGGAGGAAGTAGGTCATGGGGTGGATGCCCTTGAGGACTCTACCTCGTCCCTGGACTTCTCATTACTGTCCCTTTCTCTTTCACCATTGGCTGCCATGTCCTGAGCATCCCCGTCCACCATGATGTCCTGGCCCAGCTAAATTACAGAACAATGGAGTCACATGATCATGGACTAGGAACTCTGAAACCATGAGCCCAAATACACTTTTTTCTTGCTAAGCTGTTCTCTTCAGGTGTCTTTGTTACAGCAAGGAAAGCTAACCAACATGGAATCATGTAGTCTATGCAAATTGATGGGTACCTACCTCCTAACATGGGCTGGATGTGTATTAGACATCATCATTATTATTGCAAATAATAAGGCCAAATGTTTTCTCTGATGAGTGGGTGCTGATCATAATGGGGGTGGAGGGGATCACGGGGGAATTTAGATAGGGCAAAGGAAGGGGAGGGCAGGGGCATGGGGGTAACAAAGATGGCGGAATGACATCATCACCTTGGGTACACGTATGATCACATGAATGGTGCGACTCTACGTCGTGTAAAACCAGAGAAATGAAAAGCTGTGCTCCATTTGTGTACGATGAATTGAAATGCATCCCTGCTGTCATGTACAACTAATCAGAACAAATAAAAAAGAAAATAAGGCACTCTCTTTTTTTATTTAATTGGATTTTGATTAAAAAACTGACTTGTGATTACTCAAAATTAGAGGGGATTTCACAGAGAGTGGAAAAGGGAGAGGGAGTATGGACATAAGACAGAATTCTTAGATGCAGAATAGAACTGTAATTTTTCATCACTGAATTGCTCTTCACAGAGAGGAGACTCCCCAGTGGACACATCAAAGTAGCCTCCTTACTATCTCCGACTAAGATGAGCTAGAAACATCTAGTTCGGCTTGAGATTGCCTTTCTCCAAGATCTTATTTAATATTTAAAATCCACTCTGGCTCTGACTTCTCTGTTAGACCTCATGCTAGCTAGCTCTGTTAAGGACACCCAAGGTCAGGGGTATGCAGCGTGTCCATGTGTCCCGTGTGTGTTTACACTGATCAGGATGTAAACAAACAAACAAACAAAAATTGGTCTGTGTAGCATCCTCAGCTAGAGAATTTAGCAATTTCTTGGACGGAGAGGAATGAGAACTAAAATGGATTAAAAACAGAGGGGATTGGTCCATGTCCTTCCACTCCCCAACTGACGTTTATCAGGGCGTAATAATAGCAGGTGGATCGACAAAGTCTATCCATGGCATATTTTCCACGGACTTCAATAGAGTATGTTGAAAAACAAGATGTATCTCCGACTTCCAGGAGGGGCTCACCATATCAGCAGGACAAGAATTCAGCCATGTAAAGACTTTGCAAGAAAAAGAGACTGTAGTTTTTTTTGTGTGGCTTCTGGTGGAAACCAAGACTCCTTAAGGTATGCAGAATAATGAAGAAATGCAATTTGAAAATGCTCTTCCAGGTTCACCAGTGACTCCGTGCCCGCCTGCTGGGTTGAGGAGCAAGCTTAGGAGGAGCCCAGCATAGACGGATCTATTTGTTTTCTGCTAAAGAAAAACTCTTGGAGCTTGCTTTCTCATCTCTCCATCTCCTCTCCTCTTTTATCCTCCTCCCAACCTCCCTCTCTCTTCCCCTGCCCCATGCACCCATCTTTTCCTTACCCACCCATTAGAGGAAACCTTCTGAACTCCAACTCGGCTGTCCAGCTATGACTGACACATGGTTCCCTCTCCAAGTGAAAAACTAACTCCACCAGCAAAAACAGCACTTTGCTAATAGATAGGAGAAAAAACACCGCTGCATTAAAGGGCGGACGGCAGACAGAATTTTCCCCCCTGCACGTGAAAAACTCTTCAATCATGCCACGCTAATCATCGATCCTTGGGCCCCGATCACGCCGTCTTCCCTTCATTAATTCTCCAGGCATTAAGCAGCCGCGAGTGATGAAGTCAAAAACCCTTCACTCTAATCAACCCGAGTCGTGGGAATCAACAGGATTCTCCACTGACCTTGAAAACCATGAATATTAAGGAGACTCACATTGAAATCAATGTCAAAAAAAAATTAAAAAAAAGAAAGACTGTGAGGTCCAATTTTCATGTCAACCTGTGGCTCTCAGGACCTTCACTGCGAAAAGGAATTCTGAGCCCAAATGGGGATCCGAGATGGTGGGTCGAGATGCTTCTGGGAATAGGAGGTTGAGTGAGTCTTTGGAAGAAGAGGGATTTATTGAGAATGGACCGTGCCCTGGGCACTTGGCCATGCAACACTGATGCCTCCTCCCAACCTTGCCATATAGGCAGGTGGCAATAATTCAGATTTTGCCATTGAGGAAGGTGAGATTTTAACAGATGAAGTTAAGTCCATAGGATTGTACAGCGAGGGTATGACTAAATACGAGTTTGAGTGAGAGATTCTATAACTTAGTCTCCTGGACTCTACATCTGGGGCCCTTCCTGAGCCGGTGTGCACAAGACACCTGTCTCGGGGGAAAATGGCGGCACTGGGGGCCGGGAGAGGATATAAGAATGTGTGGTGTCACACCATCTACTTTCCCCCCGACAATGACCAACCATCTGATTGTTAGTTCCTATCCTTCCAGAAGATCAGAGAAGCCCAGGGAGAATATTCCAGCTAAACAGAAAGGTATGTGGTAGCAGGCAAAGTGTGAGTTTCAGGAAGCCAGGATCAGAGCAGAGTGGGAAATAAGGCTCTAAGTACAAACTGGGGTCCCCAGGGTCCAAAGGCCCAGGTGGCCACTCCTTTAATTGCTACAGGAGATATTGGTGAGAACTTCATTCTTTTCCAAGGCTCACAAATCCTACCCTGTAAGAATAGCAACCTGAGCTGGGTGAAGACCAGAATTTAGGGTGACGGCTTTAGCCCGTTACATTCTAAAAAGACATTCTACCAACCAAGCATGGTGGTGCACACCTGTGATCCCAAGAATACGGGAGGCTGAGGCAGGAGGGCCACAAGTTCGAGGCCAGCCTCAGCAACCTAAACAGGAGGCTCTAAACAGGAGTGTTCAACACGGTAAGAATACCTCGGTTTCAAGATGGTTCCCCTTGACGTGTGGCTTCTCCGTCTCTCGCTCTATAGACAAAGAGTCTCCACCTGTTGGGTGAAGCAGGCTAGCCTGGGGTAAGTTAGGCATGCAGAAACCTCTCAAAGATGTCTGTGTCTGCTCATCAGTTACCTCCGGTTGTATGCACATCAGTACAGAATGGGAAAGCCAAAAAGGGTCGTATCTACTCCACTCTGCCGTAGCTGCTTTGGTGACATGGTTGAGTCTAGCTCCTATTTTCCCATTAGCGGGTTGATCCTGAATCCTACGGAGCTCTTTGACCTTGCCCTATGGAAAAAACCCAGCTGTCACGAAAAGGCACACCCAAGGACAAATGTGTAAGACCAAGGGGGGGAAAAAAAAAGCCACCTCATTAGTATGAGAAAGAGCTCCATCATTTCATTAAAAATTAGGTTACTGAGTTTAACGGTTTGACACATATTTATTGCAATTAATTTCAATTACGAAAAACAAGTGTAAATGGCTTTGTAGACATAAAGTTAGCCGGGGAAGCTTGTCTGAGATCATTAGACACGATATCCATGCACGAGTATTAGTCTAGCTTAGTAGACGGTGAATCAGACCTTCCCGACAATCAGTTCTGTGGGGTAGAAGTCATGGTGTGGCAGTTCTCAAATTAAATATGCCATTAAGGATTCTGATTAATTTCGACATGCAGATGGGGGTGTGTTTTTTTTCCCCCTGGGTTAAGGAAATTAATAATGCATCAGAATTACAGAAACCAAACCAAAGCGCCCGCCGCCGTGTCTCTCCATCTCTTTCATCAGAACTCAGTGCACCACGCAAGATGTGGGTAAGCAGGCCACCACGGGGAGAGGTCTCGGCCATGAATATTCAAGGTGGATTGCAGCACATCTATCTTGCATTTAAGATCTAACTTTTCTGGTGCAAATGAAAGGTTTATGATAGGCGGGTTGGAAGGAGCCACTTTCTTATTTTTTTTTTCTTTTGAAGGTTCTAGATACACAGGCTGTAGAGGGTCGTCAAGGAATTTGGGGGTACGGAAGGTATGTTTATGGTTCTCAGCTGGTGGGTCCACCCCCGATCCCCACCCTAAAGCTCATGTATTAAGCAATGTTCAGAGGGGAAAGGATTGGATCATGAGGGCTGTAACCACATTAGTGGATTAATCCACTTGATGGATTCATACACTACTGGCAGCTGGGATCTAGGAATTAGGTCCCTAGGGGCATATGCTAGAAGAGTTTGTCTTTCCCTTGGTCCCCTGTCACTTTCTCTGGGTACCCGAGTCACCACAAGCTGAGCAACTTCCCCCCACCACATCCTTCCGCCATGCTGTTCCTGTCTTGGAGTCATGCTGTTCCTGTCTTGGAGTCATGCTGTTCCTGTCTTGGAGTCATGCTGTTCCTGTCTTGGAGTCATGCTGTTCCTGTCTTGGAGTCAGATGACCCCAGTGGACTGAGACCCCTGAGACCTTGAGCCAAAATAAACATTTCCTCCTCTAAGAGGTTCTCACCAGGGATTTTGGTTACAGCAATGAAAATCTGACGAAAAGAGACTTCTTCCCAAGGCAGAATTTGTCAAGAAGAACGAGTCGTCCCCAACCCTCATCTCAGATGGGACGAGTGCGTGACGAATAGGCATGGTAAAGGGTAAAATATGCGTCACTAGCGATCGGTGACACTTTCCTTGGAGAAGGTGGCTCCTAGGAAGTGACTTATGCCAATAATTGAATTTTTAAGAGAAACATTCTCTCAGACATCCATGAAACAGGGCAGTGGTTATAAGATAGTATAGAGTAGCCCTTAGCACAAACAACTTAGGCTTATTGAGCATCTAGTATGTACAAGGTACTCCACCTGTATCATGAAAGAAATAATTTGTCCAATATCACTCCCCAGTACTACCCCCTCTCCATCTCCCCCTCTTGGCTTTACTCATCTCCCTTTGATTTTCATGAGATCCCTGACCTCCCACTTTCTTTTCCTTTTACCTCTCAAACTTCCATATATGAGAGAAAACATACAACCCTTGACCTTCTGAGTTTGACTTATTTCACTTAACACGATGGCCTCGAGTTCCATCCATTCTCCTGCAAAAGGCATAATTTCATTCTTCTTCATGGCTGAGTAATATTCCACGGTGTGTATATATATATATATATATATACACCACATTTTCTTTATCCATTCATACACTGATGGACTCCTAGGCTGGTTCCATAGGTTGGCTATTGTGGATTGTGCTGCTATAAACACTGGTGTGCATGGATCACTATAGTATTGTGACTTTAATTCTTTAGAATAAATACAAAGGAGGGGTACAGCTGGGTCATTTGGTGGTTCCATGCCTAGTCTTTTGAGGAGCCTCCATACTGATTTCCACACTAATTTACAGTCCCAACAACAGGGTACACGTGCTCCTTTTCCTCCCCATCCTCTCTGGCATTGGTTATTATTTGTATTCTCGATGACCGCCATTTTGGCTGGGGTGAGAGGACATCTCCGTGGATTTTGGACACGCATTTCCCCAGTTGTTAATGGTGTTGGACATTTTTACTTTTTATATCCATTAGCCCTTTGCACTGATTCTTTGAGAATGGTCTGATTCATTCCTTGGCCCGTTCATGAATTGGGTCTTTGATTTTTTTGGTGTGAAATTCTTTGATTTCTTTTCTTGTTCTAGACATTAATCCTCGGCCCGAAGAGGAGCAGGCAGAGAGGTTCTCCCGTTCTGCACGTTCTTTTTTCCACGCACCTAACTGTCTCCTTGGCTGTGTAGAAGCTTTTTAATTTGATGTCATACCATTTATTAACTCTTGTAGGCAACAAGCGTTTAAAATCACTGCTACATTTTAGGCTGTTTCCTCAGTGGTGAAGGAGCAATTAAGAGAACACTTGCTCTCAAGTTTCTCTGTTCTTCATTTAATTTTCATTTCGGCTTCTATTAATCTCTCTCTCTACAACTGTTTTTATTTGTAATTGCTCGTGTGGCCTATAGTCCGTGCTCCAATAAGCTTTTCAAGGTGTGTTTGCATAAAATCCAATTGAAAGCTTCCGTCGATGAGTTTTATTTCCCATTGGTCTCCTTGCTTTTGTGAAAACAAGGATTTTTTTTTTTTTTTTTTTTTTTTGCGATCTCCGCGGGGCTCTTAAGCTGAACCGTACATTTTTCTTCCCAGCGTGATGAGATCGTGCACGTCCCATTAATTTGTGTTTCACGGCGCTCTCCAAAGCGTTGGGTGTTTCAGAATGTAGGAAGCTCTAGTGGAAAGACCCGGAATCATCCTCAAGGGGTACCCGGTCTCATTGAGAGAGACAGACGTTAGAAACATAGGAGCAAACCAATCAAAGAGTTCAGGCGCAGCAATGAAGGATAACAGCATCAACAATCCAGGTCTGAAGTCCTAGATTTGACTAATAGAGAAGGAGCCCGTTGTTAGGGTTTGGACCCAAAGACTCGGGTGCTGAAGGCTTGGGTCCCAAAGCAGCAATGTCCACAGGTCGGCACTGGGGAAGCGGTTAGCTCAGGAGGGCTCTGATCTTCTGAAATCGTGAGCCATAATAAACCTGAACCTTTCCTCCTTTTCAGTTTTCTTCTCTCGGGTGTTTTGTCACAGCGTCAGAGAGCTGTCTATCACACCCGTATTGAATTTCTTTCTAAGTTGAAAAGTTTTGCTTTGTTTTTCGTGTGCACAGAAATGATTGGAGGAAAAATGTGCAACGCTTCACATGAGGGTCCCCCGAGCCCTATGTGTTGGAAGCTTTGTCACCAACTATTGGTTTTCACTGTGGGGAGGGTGTGGAACCTCTTAGAGGTCAGGACAAACGGCAGGCCCTTAGATCATTAGAGCTGTTACCAGGGGATTGCGGGACCCCAGTCTCTTCCTCTTCCTCCTTGCTTCCTGACTCCCCTATTCAATCCCACCAAGCACAAAGACCATGGGGCCTCTTGATCATGGAGCGGAAATTTCAAAACTGTCAATCAGAGAAACCTTTTGTCTTCACACGCTTATTGTCTCAGGTGTTTCTTATAGTAATGGGAAGCTGACGAACACACAAGGCTTAACTGAAGAGGAAATATAAGGAGTCTAGCTGAGTTCCACGTTAAGTAGCTGTCAACTTTCGTGACTTTCTGTTAAAGGATCACATCACGTAGGCACGCGGGTTGTTATAGTACAGTGTAGCAATTTGCAGAGTACAGAACCCAGCCTCCTGGGAGATATTCCACCGGCTATTCAAGAACTCCTCTATTTTCTTCATAACGCTGAGATGTCCTTTACCTTTTTTCACTTGTTAGAAATGGTGTTGAAGGTGTAAAATCTGTGGTAGTTCAAATTCCTGGTGCAGTCACAGCAATCAAGACAGCGGCCCCAAGATACGCTAGTAAGTGTTCACTACCATGTTTGTGCAGTCAATCAATGCCAGTTCCACTTAAGAATGCTGTTTTGAGAGCTGTCGAAATTATCATTTTTTTCTTAAATATCTTTTAAGAACATGTCTTTGGAATATTCTTTTTTGGGGGGAGTTACCCAGGATTGAACTCAGGCGCACCCGACCCCTGAGCCCCATCCCCAGCCCTATTTTGCATTTTATTTAGAGACAGGGTCTCCCTGAGTTGCTTAGGGCCTCACTTTGGCTGAGGCTGGCTTTGAACTCGCGATCCTCCTGCCTCAGCCTCCCAAGGTGCTGGGTTCACAGGCGTGCACCACTGCCCCCTGCCAAATATATGTTGCATTTTAATTTTATAAGTTGAGAAGCAGACAGGCAGCATTGTGAACCTCTGGGATATGCCTTGATTATTTATCTCAAGATGACTAATTTTAAACTTTCACTTATTCTCTCTCCATTTGTCAAAATGACTTCCCTCAAAACGTCAGCCTCTCCATCTAATTTGTGTGCACATGTGTGTGGGGAGGAGTGTTCCTGGGGGTGGAACCCAGGTTGTCACACATTACTAGGCAAGTGCTCCACCACTAACTACATCCCCAGTCTTTTAATCTTTTATTTTGAGACAGAGTCTCTCAGAGTTGCCCAGGCTGGCCTCAACTCTGTGGGCCTCCTGCCTCAGCCTCCTGAATAGTCTGCCGTGTTGGAATTCTGCACATGGTACGGGAAGATGTCCTCAAAAGGGTCCAGTGATAATGTGTCTGCCAACAACCCCCTCAACTCTGTCCCCGGTCAGACTTTCGCACTGGAGACCCCAGCCCTGGAGATGTGGGGCCAGATTCTGCAAGGTGATCAGGGTACATTTTTCCAAGCCCGCGTAATCGATCACGGACGGTGGGTGACGTATTCGTCAATAAGCCCCTGTAATAAAATCCTGCCCAAGGTAAATGTCAGACGACATTAATAGGCACAGTGTTTCCTAATACCTTGAAGGAAGCCAGTGAGTGGGAATCACTTCACAGAGCTAGCATTTTGTATTCTGCACAATTTGGCAGACTCTCAGGGTGGGTCGGATCCCCCCGTACTGATTTTCCACACCGTCGTCAATTTTTGAACATGTGCCTGTTACACGTGCAAATGGATTTAAGGCTGTGGATCCGGATGGCGTAGACCTTATTTTGAATCATTCTGGTGGGAACTTGCAGTCTCATGAAAACCTTTAGAGCTAATAGTTTTCTCCAGCTGGTGGGGAAGGGAAAGTCTGAGATATTCAAAGCCTGTGAGATAACGTAAGGTGTGACGTTTCACATTGTCACCTTCAAAATAATCAAATTCACAGCGGGAAAAGGAGAAAAATTCATTGCGGACAACAGAATCTATTACACGGAGCCAAGGTTCCTTGCTTTAACCAAGGAGGGGAAATGGGTAGGATCTTTAGACTTTGAAAAATACGGTCAGCCGAGCAACTGGGCACAGGCAAGACAAGGTCGGGCCGTGAGTGTCCAGAAAGAAACTTCTAGCATTCGTCCCACGGAGCAGTTTAGAGTCCAGAGGAAGCACAATCCATCAGAAATCACGTAGATCAGAGACGACGTGACCCTCGACCAGGAGAGGGACCTTTGGAATCAATAAAAGTTCAGGAGACATTTCTAAACTCGAATGAGAAGAAGTCGATAAAAATCGAATGAAAAAGTTGGGAAAGAAATAGAAGGTGACTTCGATACGCCGGGGTTAAGCGAATTGGAAGTCGGGAATGCACTTAGCCCAGAGAGGGAGGGTGGGGCTGTGCACCCTTGGGGGAAGGAGGAGGTCCGTTCTTTCTGTTTTGAATGCATTGGGTTTGCAGTGTCTTCAGGGGAACCATCACGGTGGGTGACAGCGACCCCAGGTGAAGTTTTTTGTGGTTGTTGCTGTTCTTTGAAGTCACACACGACAGTAGGATGGATTTTGACCTATCCTCCATACATGGAGTACCATTCCCATTCTGGTGGTTGCTCCTGGTGTGACGTTACACTGGTTGTGGGTTCATACAGGAGGGTGATGTCCAGTTCATTCCACGGTCTCTCCTATTCCCATCCCTCCTCCATTCCCTTTGGTCTAACCCAGTGAACTCCTAATCTTCCCTAGCAGATAGCATGTGTCAGCATCCGCATATCAGACAGAACATTTGGCCTTTGGATCTGGGGACTGGCTTATTGCACTTAACACGATCGTCTCCAGTTCCACTCATTTTCCTGCGAATGCCGTCATTTCATTCTTCTTTAAGGCTGAGTAATATTCCATTGTGCACATATGCTACGTTTCCTTTATCCACTCATCTGTTGGAGGGCACCTAGGATCACCACTTCCTATGGACACTGTCACTCTATCCTCCAGAGTTGTCCTCTCTTTAGAAATACCCACCATCAGGCACCAGCAGAAATGCCCAGTGTGGACCCACGAGTGCTCTAAGAAAATGTCCGCACAACGGCTGAGCCAGGGGGGTTCAGGGTCCGATACAGGTGGAGTGCCCCTCATCCAAAATGCTGGGGCCCAAGAGTGTTGCAGATTTTGGATTTTGGAATCATTGCATACACACAACAATAATTGCATCTCTCCCCGGGTGTGAGCCGCACGTTATTCCCCCTCGATTCCTGATTTTCGTGGCTCCTCTCTCTGACCATCAGACATCAGCCGTCTCCCAAGGTCCACCGAGAGCCAAGAGCCAGTGACATCTCAGTCTGAGCTGTCTCTGCCTTGGCCTCACGTCCCCAGGTTCCCGGTCTCCAATTCCCAGCCAGAAATCTGCCCCCGTAGCTGCACCTCTGCCCCCCGTCCCCGGGGCACCCGGGGGCTCCTCGGCCTGTGGAGGCATCGTTGTGCTCAGTCCGAAAAGCTCCTTGTGCATTTCACTGGGTGGCCTCAGGAGAGGAGGGAAGGGCGCTGCCCGGTCCAGAAGCTGGCGTCACCTCGGAGCAGGGGCTTCTGCAAGGACCCTTCTGGAGAAGACCTCTAGGTCACACGATCACCTTGAAGGACATCCACTGCCAGCTGCCCGCCCTGCAATTTACGACTCTTCCCATCCCCGTTTATTGGCTGCTGGAGCATTTTACAAGGTGCCTCAGGGTCCAGAAGGGAGAAGGAGGAACCCCCATCTGTCCTCCAAGACATATCGGATGGCACCCGTGTCACTTCAACCGGCAGCAGCCCGTTTACTGCAACCGCTGCCCCGCGAACCCACTGGCCCTCCTCACACACCTGGAACTCGCCTCCTGACGGGTGCTGGGGCTCCCTCCGTACAAGGGCTGGCAGGCAGTGAAGCTGCTGCCCAGGGTCACAGCGTCTCCACTCCCCGCAAGAAACAGGAAACCACTGCAGAGACAGCTGCTGTCCAACCGGCCAGGGACACCCAGGCCGCCCCTGGACCTTCTTCATCTTGGAACCTCGGAGCACGCTCGCCGAGACCAAGGGAGCATTTCTGCCTCTTGCAGAGCCTTGTGCAGACGCGACGTATTTCTTTCCCCCCTTGGAATAAAACAGAAGTGGGGATGCTTGTCTCCTGGGTGACAGGTGCACTGATTTGTGTCAATGGTAAAGCCTTGTGCCCTGAGGGACGCCTCCTCTCCCGCAGCTGACCCCGCAGGCTCTGGACAGTCACCAGGAGACGGCCCCCAAGTCTAATTTCTGAGAAAGGTTTTAGCCTCCTTCTTAAAACTGGGCTGTGTTTGCCTGGGCCACCATGGCGTCCAGGTCCAGCCCTCCTCGGGCACACAGATGCACACTCACACACTCACACACACACTCATACACTCACACACATTCACACACACTCACATACTCACACACACTCACAAGCACTCACACATACACACTCACACATTCACGCACACTCTCACTCACACACACACTCAAACTCACCACATTCAGATGCACACTCACACACACTCACACACTCACACACTCACACACACACTCATACACACACAGATACACACTCACACACTCACACATACTCACTTGCACACACTCACATGAACTCACACATTCACACACACTCACACACACACATTCACGCACACTCACACTCACACACTCACACATTCACACACACTCAAACTCACACCCACATTCAGTCACACACACACACACTCACTCACACACATTCACACACACACACTCTCACACCCTCCACACACTCACACTCACATACACTCTCACACTCTCACACTCTCCACACACTCACACACACTCACACACACACTCTCACACCCTCCTCACACTCACACTCACTCACACACTCACTCACACACACACACACTCTCACACCCTCCTCACACTCACACTCACTCACACACTCACTCACACACACACACACTCACACACACTCTCACACTCACACACACTCACACTCAGATGCACTCAGATGCACACTCACACACACATTTACACACACTCACACACATTTACACACACTCTCTCACACATATTTACACACACTCACATTCACACACATTCAGATGCACACTCACACACACTCACACTCACACACTCACACACACTCACACAGATACTGTCACACACATACACATTCACACACACTCACACACACATTCAGACACACACTCACATACACATTCAGACGCACACTCACACACTCTCACACACATATTTACACACACACACACTCACACTCACAGACACTTACACGTGCATTCAGGGATGTGCAATTGCACACTCTCACCCTCTCTCTGTTTTCTTGGACTCTCTCCCACCTCCTGCCCAGAATCTCTTCCTTGTCTTACCCACCTGCTGAGCACCATGTCCTCAAGTGACAGACATCTACAACTTTTTTTTTTGTTTTAAATTGAGAAAACGGTGCCTCCCGCGTGGACGTGCTAGGAGAGCAGGATGGTGTCATGTCAGCAACATGGATGACGGTGGCATGGGTGTCATTAAAGTGGGGGAGAGAGGCTGCCCACGGGGGGCCAGACCCATTCTGCGTTGCCTTCATAATTACGGAATCTATAAAATCTGAGCATGCAGCCGGCCGGCTCAAGAATCCTCTTCCCAACCTCCTTTGTGGCTGGACTGGGTCATGTGACTGCATTCCAGCCAATGAGCTTCAAGAGGCCAGCATTCCCCCCTACCAAAATGAGCCCATAGATGAGGCAAGCTCTTCCGATTCCCCCTCATTTTCCCCCATCTGCAAAGTAACACTTGGGTCTAGGATGTCTGTAAATCTCATGCACAAGAAGCACATCCTCAAGAGAGTACGACTTTTAAGAGGCAATGAAGGCTCTGACCTCAGGAGTGGATTAATCCACCAAGTGGATTAATCCATTTATAGCTGAATGGACCACTGGTGAAGGAACCAAAGTGGATTTTGAATATCCAGTGCCCTCCACCTCCTTTCTCCTGGATCCAAGTCTCTGTGAATTCCCTTCGCACCGCAGCTTCGTGGGCTGCCCCCAGAATGTTCCGGAGATCAGTGACTGAGTTCATCAAGAGTCAGCACAGACACCACAGGGGACTTGGAAAGAGTCGTCCACTTAAGAGAAACGCCGTCTTCTTCTTCTTGGAGAAGAGAGACCTTCGGTGAAGTGAGGGACCTAGCCACGTGGACATGTAAGGGGGCACACCCATCCGAGCTAATTGCACGTTCAAAAGCCTAGAGACTCTGTGTTATGGTCACCTTTCACAGTTCTGAGACCAAAAGGCCTCACAAGAACATCTTAGAGGAGGAGAAGTTCATCTGGGGGCTCCTGGTGTCCGAGGTTCAGTCCCTGGTGGCCGACTCCATGGCTGTGGCCCAAGGGGAGCAGAACAAGATGGCGGCAGGGCCTGGAGGAGGAGAGCCGCTCAGGACAGGGCACCAGGGAGCAGAGAGAGCTCTGCTCACCAGGGACAGGACAGAGACCCCAAAGGCACAGCCCAGGGACCCCCTCCTCCAGCCATGCCCCACCTGCTGCAGTCACCACCCAGTGAGTCCAAACAAGTGGATTAATCCACTATGAGTCTACACCTCTCATAACCCAATCATCTCACCTCTGAATGTCCTTGCACCGTCTCAGAGATGGGTTTCTGGTGGATGCTTCCCATCTAGACCATCAGCAGTATGCTTGCTGGGAATGTGGAGAAATGTGCTGTCCCTGGGGGGTTCTTTTATTTATTTGTTTTTTAAGAGCAAGCCCCAGAGGTTTGATGAGTGCTGATTTGGACAAGTGTTTCCCCCAGACAGAGCTCGTGCATTAGAGGCTTGGTCAACAGCCCATGGCGCCATTAGGAGGTGGTGGACCTTTAAGAGGCGGATTCCAGTTAAGGTCCTTCAGTCCCATGGGGCTGTGCCCTTGAAGTGGCTACCGGAACTCCAATCCCTCTGCCTTCTCTCCTTGCCTCTTGGCCGCCATGAAGTGAGCCTCTTCTTCCAGCCGTGTTCTCACCGTAATGTGCATTCCCAAAGCGACAAATCGTAGACGGAATCCTCCAGCACTGTGAGATAAGTAAACCTTTTATCTTGATAAGCTGATTGTCTTAGGTATTTTGTTACAGTAGCACAACATAGATAGTCTCTCCAAGTTTTGCTGTCTCCTGCGATGGCCTCAACATCTCCAAGGACTCTAGTAGCCCAGGTGACCCCCCCCCCCCGGAGCAACAGATTAATATTCTACCAAGATAATAACCCAAGTGTCCATTCACTTATGAACCCACCAATGGATTAACCCGCTGAGCAGCTCAGACACCCCTCGTGACCCAAGCCCTTTCCAAAGCCCCACCTCTGGACACTGCAGCATTGGGGTGCAAGGCTTCATCCCATGGCTCTTTGGGGGACATTCCAAGTCCAAACCATGACACAAGAAAGATCCTTAAAGGTCATTTTGGGGGGTTTGCTTGCTCCTGGATGATCTAGACAGCCCCAAAGACAAATCGAAATCTTCAACTTCTCCTATTTCTTCTCCTGATTTCCAGACCGTGGCTGAGAGGTCAGGGCCGAGGTCCTCAGAGTAGCGTGAACAGGGCTTGCAGAAGCCCCACCAACTTGACCTCTTTTGATGGAACTTTCTAGAACGCATGTTTCTGAAATCGTCCTCCATTTTGCCAGGTGCATTTGAGTCCTTGCATTTAAAAATAAAAAATAAAAAAAATCTGTGCCACTCCCCAAGTCAGAACACAGTGGCTCCTTCCTATTCTGGGCTCTCAGTTTTGCCTGAAATAGATCAGGAAAGCGTGTCGAAATAACCTCGTTTCCCAGTACGGGCTTCCGGGGAAGAAACGCCCAGGGTTGACGGTGTGGGAGAAGGAGTGCTGGGGAGGAGGACGGGGTAATGATTCCGGTCACAGCTGGGTAGGGCTGACATAGAACCCTGTTCGACTGATATGTAATTCTGTCTGTCCCTGGGGTAGGCACAAATGTGGCTGGAGTGGCTGATTCTACTTCCTGGAGCCGCACTGTGTGGTTGTTAGATTAGGGCTGGCCCAAGCTGGATGGAGAGAACCGAGCGTTGGGGGCTCTTCTGAGCGGGCACAGATGACCACCCGGCTTCTGGATGGCCCTTGGACGGAAGGGAGTCACCACCTTCTGTGCAAACGTCAAAATGTCATTCCCTGGAGGAGTCGGATTCTTGCGAAGCACATTTCAGGCTGACCCTGAATGGATTCTGGAAGCTCTTCCTCAAAACCCGCTTAAGGACACTTTGGTCTTGCAGGAATTTATGTCAGAGGGTGCGTGTGTGTGTGGGGGCACACCTTGCTAGATTTGCAGAAGATCTCCCCTTTACCATCTCCGTGGTTTATGCTGTCGATTCTATGGACAAGAGGATTTTCACAGGTCTCTGCGCAGCCCCATTGACTTCCTGTTGGGAGAGCTGCTAAAATTTTAATGTAGATTGTAAAACCGAACAGGGACCCTGTCCACCCTGTCCACCCGCGTACGGTTGTTTCTCTGACAGACCCAGGCAGAAACCTGCTGGTCATTTGCATGGGGTGGGGGGGGAACTATCCATTTCTGCTGAATTTGAAACCCCTTGAATTGCAACCTCCGGGGACAATCCTGGAACAATTTGCTGCAGAATGCAACAGCCACACATTGAGAGGCCCTGCCTGTCCCTATATTCCTGACGACCCACAGTAACCCACAGCCCCCAGCTGCTCACGGACCTGACACAGATGCCGCATCTGGTCTCAGCCTCGATCACAGAAATCATTCCACCGATTTCCCACAAGCCACAGTTCCACAACATGGGTACTGTCTGAAGCCGTTGCATGTGGAGATTTTTTTTTTTTTTTGACACAACACGGTAGTAATATGTATGATCGAGGTCGTTATTAAATCCACCACCGTTACGATTTACTCCTGAAAAATACTGATGCCGTAATTTATCTCTCCACGGGTGCTGGACTTCAACAAAAATAGAGATGCTCAAAAGAAGAATATTTGCACAGCGATTGACTCTGTCCACCTTGAAGCACGCATTGCAAGTCTCCATTTCTGCGCAAGAATGGGGAGGAAACAACTTGTTGAAACATTGTGGCCAAAGCTGCGGGGTAACACTGTGACCAGTTCTGCAGCTCAGGGCCGAGGTCTTGGGGGGGGGTGAGGTTTCCACAGGCGACCGAAAAATCACGTCCCTTGAAGCATAAGCACCAGGAAACCCCTTGGAAATGATGCACCAACCACCTTTACTACTCTCAGATTTAATACAAAAATGCACACCGCGGTCTTTCCTATAGATTTGTTCAGTGCTCAACAGAGACATCCTGCTTTTCGCTATTTAAGGTCTTGGCCACCAGCGAGGAGCATGCACTGATGGGAGAGCTGGGTTCCATGCTCGAAAGAGCTCTCTGTTTTTCTGCCAAGATTTAAAAAAAAAATATCTAGGGCAATCTGATGAACTCCCTGCTTTGGCCGATCCATATTTTTACATTTCAGGAAGATATTCATCGACCAAGCAGGGGTGGCATGAATCCACAAGGCCACAGGCTTTTTCTCCTCCCGCACTGGGAGCATTCTGCGATTGGGATATTGCAACAATCAGGAGGGTTTCGACTGGCGACAGCCCAGATGGGCCATGGACGCACAGAGGACAGGTCCAGCTGTATACAGCGGTTCAAGGTTTGGAGATGCTTGGGCAATGCCAAGTCTCGGTGCCATTCACAGGGCAGAGCCTTGGCAGGAACGATTTAGCCATCGCCTCCTTTTCGGGGAAGGGCACCGAGCCATCAATCTCTCAGAGGCACGGTCCCCGCCAGACCTCATCGAGAGCTAACCCAAGGGCATCGTTAAGTCCTCCGCTAGACCTCTGCATCTCCAGAAAGGATTCCTTTTATTTTTAGCCATTTTCTGCAGAGGAGAGAAGCCCGGAGACCATATTTTTTTTTTCTTTTTGCAGAGAAATATGTATTTTTGACGCGGCGGTAAGCGATGAGCTGACACCGGGTCCCTGCACTCTTTTAGACACTCGAGACAGTGAGGGGTGAAGGTCTGAAATTCCGGCCCATCTTTCTGCCTGGGAGCTTAAGTAGCTGTGTGGACGGGGCATTCATCAGGCCCTTGGTGCCGTACCAGCGGAGCTGCTGCAAGACACAGGGTTACAGGGCCATCGTCACGCTGAGACCAGGGACACGGGGCCCCTCGGGGAAACATTCCATGCCTGGTGGAATCTACATAAAGTTGCCCTTTGAAGCCTTGTCATGGAAAATAAGACACTACACCATTGTTTTTTATTTTTCAGTTTTTTTTCAGACATCAGAATTCACGAACTGTGACAGGAGTTAAAAGAAAAAGAAAGACTAATTCAGATGATAAAAGGTCAGAAGATGGTTCCTTTGCATTCAAAGTGCCTATAGCCACCTGCTGTGGAGGCACACGCTGATATTTGCAGCAACTCGGAGGCTGAGGTGGGAGGATTGCAAGTTGGAGGCCAGCCTCAGCCACTTAGTGAGGCCCTAAGCGACTCAGCAAGACCCTGTCTCTAAATGAAATATAAAAAGGGCTGGGGATGGGGCTCAGTGGTTAAACAACCCTATATCAATCCCAGCAAAATGTTAATAAGCAGAATATAAATATACATTATTGATTTTGCTATATCTTTTTTTTTTTTACTTTGAAAGAATTCTCAACATTTTTAACATATAATTAAACAGAATTCAACACTGTAGACACTTTAAAATGCCATTAAAATGGAGGGCTTTAAATATATGTCTATTTGCCAGGTGCAGTGGCACATGCCTATAATCCCAGCAACTTGCGAGGCTGAGGTAGGAGGATTGACAGTTCAAAGGCAGCAAAAGCAAGGCCCTGAGCAACTCGGTGAGACCCTGCCTCTAAATTAATTACAAAATAGGGCTGGGGCAGGGGCTCAGTGGTTGAGTGCCCCTGAGTTCAATCCCCGGTACCAAAATAATTAACAAATAAATAGGCTCGGTGGTGCACACTTGTAACCCCAGCAGCTTGGGAGGCTGAGGCAGGAGGATTACAAGTTCAAAACTAAACCCAGCAACTTAGCAAGACCCTGAGCGAATTAGCGAGACCCTGTCTTGAAATAAAACATAAAAAGGGCTGGGGATGTGGCTCGGTGGTTAAGTGCTCCTGGGCTCAATCCCTGGTACCAAAAAGAAAAGAAAATACACACACAAACGTGGAGTTCGTTCTTGTTTTTGAAAGCAAAGGGATTGAAACTCACACAGCGGTTGCTTGGCTTCCAGGTGGCATAGACGCCATGCAGGGAACGGACATCTGCTTTCCTGGGGCGTCCTCACTGGGGGCTAGGGGACCTGGGCATTTCTGAAGCAGTGTACAACATGAACGTAGGTCTGACTTTGTTGTGCCCTGATCCAAAGCTGTCCTCATTTTCCTCCCCTCCAGCTCTCTGAATTATCTTTCCAAGTCTGATGGAATCCTAGGATATTCCTGGGGTGTCCCAGGGAACCGGAGCTGCCTGGAGAAGACTCTGATTGTACCTGTTGAGGCAACATCACTCCCCAACTAATACTGCTATGCACAGTGACCTAGGCTGTGCACTGCATAAATGAGAAAGCAGTCTTCTCACCGCAGTCTCAGTTAAGGCTGCCCCCAGAGTTGTGCGGCAGGAAGCATGCACGGTCCTTTTTGAAGGTCATGAATCTATCCATTCATTTTTTTTTTAAATAAGTAAAAGATCACTCTGTCCATCCAAGCAAATATTTACAGGAAATTCAAAGAATCAGGTATAAAGCCGGATTCATTGGAAAACCTTGCCCTTAGAAGCACGATCGTCCCTCCACCGGAATGATCCACAGTCATCCCTCGAAAACCGTGAGGGTTGGTTCCAGGACCTCCCAAGGACACCAGAACCGGAGGATGCTAGTCCCCGACATCAACCCTGTGAAATTTGCACAGAATCTATGCACATCCTTCTGTATACTTTAAGCCATTTCTAGAATATTCCTAATAACGGGTGCCATCGGACTATGGCATAAAGAGTTGTCACTCTGTGAGCTCATCTTAGTGTGATCGTGAAAACTCCTTCATGAAGCTGGGTGCGGTGGTGCGTGCGTATAATCCCAGGGGTTCGGGGGGAGGCTGAGGAAGGAGGATCGCAAGTTGGAGCCAGCCTCAGCAACTTAGCAAGACAGAGTCTCAACATAAAAGATGATTAAGGGCTGGAGTATGGCTGAGTGGTAAAGCTCCCCGGCTTCAATGCCCAGTACCAAAAAGAAAAAAGAAAAATCCTTGAGAGGACTTCAACTTATTGAGTAGAGGCAAAGAAATGCATCAAGTTTGAAGGTCTCTCTCTCTCTAGCAGGGATTGAACCCAGGGGTACTTGACCACTGAGCCACATCTCAGTCCTTTTTACATTTCATTTTGAGACTGGGTCTCACTGAGTTTTTGAGGCTGGCCTCCAACTTGTGATCCTCCTGCCCCAGCCTCCCAAGCTGCTGGGATTACAGGAGTGTGCCACCAGGCCCGGCCCCGGGGCAGATTTTGCATTGCGGTGGGGGACGGTAAAGAAAATCACCTTCCAGTGACACTAGTTAAAGGTGCGTAAGGAAGACTGTCTTCGGGGCCACGGGTACAGTGGGGGAGAGAGGTGGGCTCGACTCGGAACACAGCCCCCAAAGTGGGGGATTTAGCCCGCGGTGCAGGGTGAGGTAGGCGGACCCCTCAGCAGGGGATTCCAGCTGAACTGACCTAAGTCATTCCAGCTGATGACAGGCCACATTGATCAGATGTCACCCAGGGACAGTGCAGGGTATGAGATATGGGGGTTAGTGGGTCCTTGCTAAGGTGACTTCACAGGGTTCTTGCTAACCCTGGATTCTTGCTTTCTTTCTAGGTACCAGGGATTGACCTCAGGGACACTCGACCCCTGAGCCCCGTCCCCAGCCCTATTTTGCATTTTATTGAGAGACAGGGTCTCCCTGAGTTGCTTAGGGCCTCGCTTTGGCGGAGACTGGCTTTGAACTCGCGATCCTCCTGCCTCAGCCTCCCGAGCCTCTCGAATTACAGGCATGCGCCAGTGTACCACTGTACCACCGTAAGATTGGATTCTTTAAGGACGAGCACACGTGGGTTGTGGAGCCTGAGTCCAGTTTGGCCAAGCAGAGAACCGGTCAGTGCAGCCCAGGGTGCATGTGAGAAGCACAGACATTGGATTCCAGCTATGACTTAAGAGGTGCAGGTCATTTCCAATACATGAATGCTGTTTTTTATTTCATATTCACATTTTTTAGTCTTTGGGGATTAAAAAGAAGGTAGTAGTAAAGACTCAGCTTTTTGGCACTTGGATACTAGAGACCTCTACCCCACCAACACAGTGTGTCCCAGGCTACTTCCTGCTTCCTCTTTATGCTCCCTGTGTGCAGGCTGTGTTGAAGCGACGAGAGCGGATTTGGATTTGCCCTGTCTTTGCTTTTCCTAAAGAATCAAGGTGTGTGTGAGGGAGATTTTCCTGTCAGATTTCTACTCTGAATAGTAAAGCAAAGGGAACTGGTCTCCAGGGTAAGATCACTACCCGTCTCGGGGGCTTTTGCAAAACACACGACGTTTCAGTGTGGACACACACGGCACAACAACACGAGGCGCAGATCCCGGCAAAAATTGCTTTTGTGACTGCGTTGGACCAAACACCATCAACCCTCAGGGTTCACATTCCTTTCTTGCATTTGATTGATTGATTGACAGATGCAGATGGATGCTGTGCTGGGGATTGAACCCAGGACCTCATACACGGGCAGCCGCACCTGTACCACACAGCCACACCCCTGACCCTCAGTCTTTATAATGGAACCACCATGTGACCCAGCCATCCCACTCCTCAGTCTATACCCAAAGGACTTAAAATCAGCACATACTACAGGGACACAGCCACATCAATGTTTATAGTGGCACAATTCACAACAGCTAAACCGTGGAATCAACCTAGGTGCCCTTCAGTAGATGAATGGATAAAGAAACTGTGGTATATCTACACAATGGAATATTACTCAGCCATAAAGAAGAATGAAAGGAATAGGAGACATTAGACCCCATTCACGTAGGATCCATCACAGGGCGTAAACACATCATGTACAATTAATTAAAACAAATTCAGATTTTAAAATAATAAAGTCTGTGGGGAGCCCTTCTAAAGGCTGTAATGGGACCTTGCTGCACCCTCTGATCGTTCTACCTCTTCTCGGTGGCATCTCTGGTGCTCGGAAAGGTCTTGCTGTCTAGCTGCTAAACATGACTTAACTTCATGCTTTTAATCAAACCCAGCAGACACCCCACAGGTCGCTCCCTTGGGTTCCCCCAGCAGCTGACATTCTCCAACTCCCCCCATCGACCCTGCAAACGCCATCATCTCATTTTTCTTGATTAGGGTAGCACCTTCTGAATTGTATTGGGAGGCACTTTTAAATCCAACCCGGGTGCTTGGTGCTTGATGCGCTGTTTGCGCTTTGCAGATTAAATGACTAATCCCACACCCATCCAAAAGCTGGCCAAGTGACGTAATCCCCCGACAGATATTGCCCCATCACCAGGGGCTTCCTGGACGCCCACCTGCACCCAAGGTCTTGACTAAACACCGTTCACCGTGCATCTGAGGGTGGCTTGGAGATGGGTGTCTCCACTATGGGATAAAACCACACCAAGGTGTTCACACGGGCTGGGCTTTCTCCTCTGTAGCTCACACCCACAACTGAAGATAACCCCCCTTGTGTGGACACATCAACAAGTCACCAAGGGCCGGGGGCCGTGGTGCACACCTGTCATCCCAGCGGCTCAGGAGGCTGAGGCAGGAGGATCGCGAGTTCCAAGCCAGCCTCCGCCAAAGCGAGGCCCTGAGCAACTCAGGGAGACCCTGTCTCTCAATAAAATGCAAAACAGGGCTGGGGAGCGGGGCTCAGGGGTCGAGTGTCCTGAATTCAATCCCTGGTTACAAAAGAAAAGAAAAAGGAATCATCCCCAACCCTGAAAACAACACAGACTTTCCACGCTGGTCCTTCTGAATGCTGTTGGAAGGGATCCCCTCAACTGCAGTATCTCCCTTAGTGCCCTGGGGACCCCAAGGTCCAGTGAGCAAAGAAACCCTGGAACCCGAATGCAGCACCATCACTGACGGAATGGAAATCGGGTTCAGGGAGACTGATGTCATTGAAGGATTTGACCCCGCATTCACTGAGGACACCTGTTAGCTTTGATTGATTTTTATTTAAATAGTGGGGGGGCAGGCCATTGACATGTCAACCCTCCTGAGGGAAGGAATCAGTGGGGGATGTGCATGTGTCTATGCATATAAATATATAGGTACACCTGTGTCTCTCTGTCCGTCTCTCTATCTGGATGTACATGGTGAGTAGCGTCGATCCTGTGTCCCACGTAATCGGGGTGATCGGTACTCATTTGCCTTCCCGTTACCCCGGACTGGACGTCACCACCGTCTGCTAGCGATGATGGTCCTCCTTGTAAGCGCCGTCCCTTCCAAGGCGGCCCGTGCTGAGGTCTGAGCAGCTCTTGCTACACTTGATGGTCCTCTCCGACTTGGGTCACCGAGGGCCCACGAGGACGGACGTCCGCAGGCCCTGCAAGCCCCTAGCTCCTGCGGACGGTGACAGCGTGGCCTCTCTGTGGCCAGCGGCTAGTTTCTCGTCCCCTGCTCCTGCCTCTGCTGGTCGCACTGGCAGGACAGACCCGAGGAGGAGGCACAGCAGACCTGCAGCCAGGGTTTCCACAGAGTGTTCCCCAGGGACAGCTGGTTGGGGACGTCCGCCGACAGGGTCTGGGTGTGGCGGTCCGCGGCCTCCTGCATGACCCTCAGGATGTCCTGGAAGCGGGGCTCCGTCTCCGGAGTCAGGGGGCTCGTCTCGCCGGGGTCCGTGGAGAGGTCGAAGAGCAGGGGCGGCCGGTGGCGGGTGACGTGACCGTCCAGGCAGAGGCACACGTGGGTGCTGAAGCAGCCGTTGGCGCCCTTGGGGTTGAACTTGGGCGTGAAGTAGAAGGCCTTCCAGATGGAGGAGCCTGCGGGGGGGGGGGGGAGAGGAGACAGGGTCAGGACGGCGGAGAGCCACCCGCGACTGGGCACAAAGGCAGAGCCACGCTGCAGGGGCTTTGAGAAGGTCAGGACGTGTCCCTCGGTCTCGGGTGGAACCTCGTACTTCACGCCCAGCCCCCCGGGAGCTCAAAGAGATGCAAATACAATATTCCAAAAAAAACCCTGAAATTCTTCTGATCCTGAGAATTTGAGATGAGTAACAATTAATCTCTCTTCTTTTTTTTGGTTGGGGGGATACTGGCGATCAAACTCAGGGGCCCTCGACCCCTGAGCCCCGTCCCCAGCCCTATTTGGCATTTTATTTAGAGACAGGGTCTCCCTGAGTTGCTTACAGCCTCCCTTTGGCGGAGGCTGGCTTGGAACTCACGATCCTCCTGCCTCAGCCTCCAGAGCTGCTGAGATCATAGATCACCTTCCTGAGGCCTTTCCTAGGAAACCGGAGACCTTTCTAAGGGGAAGCCCCCTCCCACACCCACCCAGGACCCATTTAGGTTGCCAGGGTGATGTGCATTCATAATGCCACGGGCCCCACTTGGCGACCGCAGGCTTCGTGATCAGCGGATCAGAACCCGACATAAAGGAGCAGAATCTACCTGAAGCACTGGACACGGGCGTCTGCACTGCCCCCGAGCAGCCCTGACCTCCCACGCGGGTGCATACCGGGGAAATCTGACCCTCTGGTGGTTTTATTTTTATTTTGGGAAGACGTCAGGGCCGGCAGGGTGAGCTGCCCGGCCTGAGTCCATCTGGGCTCCTGATGAGACGCCTGCTTCTGAGTCACTTAGAGAGCCTGTCCCGGATTCCCAGCTCGGAAATGACCAGTTCTGACCACTCATCTGGCCCTCGAGGTCTCCGGCTGTCTGCAGTCTCCTTATTGCCGGCTGAACGGCTCCCTCTCTGAGCGCAAGCATTGCTATCTCCCATGTCTCTCAGGTGCACAATACCTCGCGTATAATAGATGATCGATAAAAACGTGTTGGGTATCAAATGGAAAAGACGGCGGGGTCAGGGTCACATCCAAACCGTAACAGTCAGGGATGGAGCCCACGGAAGAAAGACCAGGGCCGATGACCTCCTGGGAGACCACACACAGGAGTCAAGAGGACACGGATGAGCCCCAGGGGCACACAGAGAGGTGACCAGGTGGACGGGTCATCTTCTCGATGTCCACAGAAGAGCATCACGGTCCCGGCTGAAGACCCGCCAACGCGCGGGCAGACCCTGAACGCAAACCTCGTTGCCTGGGAGCCAACCACGATGATGCTCTCAGGTGGACCAGACCCCAGGAAGACGCGTCACCCTGCAGGTGACCTTGAAGGAAGGATTCTATGTGACATGGAGGCGGAATGAGAGAGCCATCCAGGGAGAGGTCCGTGGCTACCCGGGAAGCACCTTAGTGTCGTGGATGCCAACAGGAAAAGAGATGAAGGATCATTAGACCTCACAGGCTCCGGCTAGAATCCTGTAGAAAACACCGGGTCGGGCAGCCCATGAGAGCAAATTCGGGTCAGGGAGGTCAAGGTCAGATCTGAAGGGCGGACATAGGACGGGTGAAGTCGGAGAAAAGAGATGCCCAAGATACAGGGCGAAATCAGCCGATGGGCAGGACCGGGCACCGACTGAAATCAAGGTCAGGTGCGGTCAGAGGGTGAGGTCAGCATCACCCACGGGGGCTTCCGGCAGTCTATGTGGATTCCCTTGCCACGGGAAAGCTGTTTTGATGTTAAAACCACGACTCGTCTCCGAGTTTGGACAAAGAGGGGCCTTTTAGAAACACGAACACATTCCTTTCCAATGGATTCTATCATCTGATTGCTTTTTGCTTTTTGTTCTAATCGTTTCAAAGGAAGCTTTTTTTTTTTTTTTCCCCCCCTTAATCACAGGAAGAAAATAACAAAACTGGATGAAAAAAAAATGGATCACTTTTTTATGACCCAAGGAATGCTCGGTCAGTATGAGAACGATCCTCACCTTCTCCAAGGGGAAGGAGGTGTCGCGAACCCTTTATCCTAAAGGAGGTGTTAGTGCTGGGGGTTGAACCCAGGGCCACTTAACCTGGAGCCATATCCTGCGCCTATTTTTTTCTTTTTTTTACATTTTCCTAGCCTTTCTTACTTTTTGAGAGAGGGCCTCACTAAGTTGCGTAGGGCCTCACTAAGTGGCTGAGGCTGGCTTTGAACTGGCGATCCTCCTGCCTCAGCCTCCCCAGCCTCTGGGATTACAGGGGTGCCCCACAGCACTTGGCTTGAACTAATGTTTGTCGCCCACTCCCTCACGAAAGCATGGGATTTCAAATAAATAATACGACAAATAATTTATAGACAATATCGAGATACCTTACATGTTTGCAGAAGATGCTTTACCCAAGAGCCACGGGTCATGTAACCTCCGGCCCCTGTTCTGAAAACCGGTTCTCAGATCCTTACGTGATCTCACGGCTGTGCGCGACCATCTTAGCGTTGACTTATATCAAGAAAGATCACATTATCACTGTGTGCCATGTCAAGCCATGGAATCCGTCACTGATAAAAAATGTCCGTGTATGGCTGGGCACCCGTGATCCCAGAGGCTGAGGAGGCTGAGGCAGGAGGATCGTGAGTTCAAGGCCAGCCTCAGCAACTTAGTGAGGCCCTAAGCAACTCAGTGAGACTCTGTCTCAAAATAAAATACAAAAAAAATGCTGGGGTTTGGTGCTCCTGAGTTCAATCCCCAATACCCTCCCCACCAAAAAAAAGTCAGTATACGGCACGTGGCTGTATTAATTATATATTATAATGCACTGTATCCAGAATATGCCTACAGCCGTCCCATGAACTGCAGTATGAGTTGCAATGTGTCCACCTAATTCTGGACGCCTACTTAAATAGAAGCACTTATTTTCACCGACTACAATCATTAGCTGTATTGATTCAGATGCCAGAATTCACAGTGACCGTTTTTAATATGCATCAGACAATGAATGCTTGCCTCAAAAATCTTCATTTTACTGCATGAAAGTATATCCATGTTATAATAATGGTTTCACGGGTTTTTAAAAACATAGTGGGAGCCAGGTGTTCTGAAGGCGCACACCTGTAATCCCAGCGGCTTGGGAGACTGAGGCAGGAGGATCGTGAGTTCAAAGCCGGCCTCAGCAACCTAGCGAGGCCCTAAGCAATTCAGGGAGACTCTGTCTCAAAAGAAAAAAAAAAAAAAGATCTGGGGTTGTGGTTCAGTGGTTTAGCGTCCCTGAGTTGGATCTCGGGTACTGAAATAAATAAGTAAATAAAATACGTCGGGAGTAATGACACTGGCTTGCAATTCACTCACGTCACTCAACCGGGTGAGAGACTTAATAGAGAAGGTGGTGTACATAAGAAGTAAAAGGGATTCATGTTTTAATCAGGTTGAACGTGCTAGAACATGCAATCCCAGGTGCTCTGTGGACCAAGGCAGGGGGATTGCAAACTTGAGGTCAGCCTGGGCGATGTAATGAGACCCTGTCTCAAAATTTAAAAAAAATAAAAATAAAAATAAAAAGGCTGGGTATATAGCTCTCAGCGGTACAGTCACCCAGCAAGTAAATAAATACGTAAATAAAAATAAAAGGTTGGGGATACAGTCCTAGCTCTCAGTGGCTTGGGAATAGTATTTATCCAGTGTGAAGAGGTGATGTTTAGGCGTCCACCTAACCAGGGCCGACTGTAAGTGGTCTTCACATTGGGAGACAGCTGTGGTTGACGGGTGTTAACGTCAACGGGGGTAACGTAGCTCTTGGAAGGAGAAACAGACCTGGGTTGGCTGAGTTTGCCAATGAATGGGGTGTCAACAGTCCCCACTTGGGCCAAGTGCAAACCAAAGAGGTCTAATAACCAGCTGCCGAGACCCCTGACTAACGGGGAATCCATCATGCATACCACTGCCCAAACCCTTGATCCTAAATTTCTTTCTTTCTGCATTTCTTTTCTCTGTAGCGAAGCCTTGTGTCTACACCCCTGGAGAGGACTCCACATACTGTGATGGACATTGGCCACGTCTAGGTCTGAGCATCGAAGCCGAATCCCCGGACAAGTCCTCAATCAACCTCCGTACGGAGGAAACCGACGCACCCCATTATTCCAAGCACCAGTCTGCGGCCCAGAATGCTCTAGAATGGAATCCACTTGCAACGGAAAACGGTGTCCGTTTTGCTCCGTGACAGATGTGCAACGGAGCCGCACTCCACCACAGACACGCACAAAAACCCGGGCGGGGCCAAGCGTGGTGCGTGAGTTTTGCATCTCATTGGGAAAAACAGATCCGAAGTCCTTCTCACAATCCACTGTGGATTCGTGCAACCCACTGTGGATAGGAAAAGGGTCTCTTTTTGCTACGTGAGCAAGCCCAGCCCTGCAATACGGTGAATTCTCCTGTTTTTATGTGTGTCTGGCTCGAGACCCAAGAGTTTAAGAAATTGCACTGAAAGGAGTTGATACCGGCGCCTGTCTCGGGAGCCAATTTTATCCCAGGGCCAGTTGCCTACCAGAAACTGGGTCTTGCTTTTCTCACCTACCCCTGTTTCTACCCTCGGTTCTCTTTACTCCTCCACATAAGGCGTCCCTGCAGCCCCTGATCCAATATGTTCCTCCTGGGTCTCTCTCTGCGTGGGGGCTGGCTGGCTGCATTCATTTGCCGTTTGCATAACCGTGCATTTAATTGTTCCATGGACCCAGAATCCCGAGCCCATGATCTCTGCCTTCTAGAACATGCCACCAGGAAGCCATCCAGATTTTCAAAGAAGCGTCCAACTTGGTGCGGTTTCTGCGGCAAATGGCAGGCGCGACATTTTGCACTTTAAAAATGCAAGGAAGGGGGGCTGCTCCGGGTTAAGTCTTTGCAGTGGAGCCCGAGAGGACGGTACCGCAGGCAGGAAGGGAGGGAGGGAGGAAGGACAGGTGGAGGGAGATGAGGAGGGATGGGGAGGAGCCCGCAGTGGGGAAGCACCCTGAGCCTTAGTACAAGCCATCCGCTGGGGCCACCCATTACCCAGGAGCGTCCGGCCCCAGAGATGAGCTTCAGAGCACCCAGAAAACAGGCACGTTTGGTCTCCCCTTTGCAGTGGGAATGGAAAGTCCGACCTCAGCCTCTGACTCTAGAACATAGGATAAAGTGTCACCTTCCATCGGCTCCCAGGCATCTTAGGGACATGAACTCTGTTGTCATACTAAGTTTCAAGGACACACAGACACGCACACATGTTAAACTCTGCAACCACACCGAGGGGACAAATTGGTCTATTTGTTGCTTCAGGGTTTGTTAGAATATCTTTTGGCTTTAATTGTCAAAATCCAGCAAAGGGGCCGGGCACGGTGGCGCACGCCTGTCATACCAGCGGCTCGGGAGGCTGAGGCCGGAGGATCATGAGTTCAAAGCCAGCCTCCGCCAAAGGGAGGCCCTAAGCAACTCAGGGAGACCCTGTCCCTAAATAAAATGCAAAGTAGGGCTGCGGATGGGGCTCAGGGTTGAATGACCCCGAGTTCAATCCCTGGGACCAAAAAAAAAAAAAAAAATAGACACATACATTAGGAAGAGAGTCGAATGAATCAGACAGAACATTCCTACGTTCATATATGAATTCACGACCAGAGAAACTCCACCTCATGTACGACCACAAGAATGGGACCCTAATTAGGATGAGATATCCCATGTCTGTGTAACTATGTCAAAGTAGACTCTACCGTCATGTATAACTAAAAACGACATTTTAATTTCATTTTTTTTTTTTTAAAGAAGGATCTGAAAGGTGAAGCCCTAGCCGTGCAGAGAGCGCTTCAGGGGAACAGAGTGAGAAAGAGTTCCCAGGAATTGAACTTGGCCGACGTGGCCACAGGGTCCCTAAATATAATGCAAAGTAGGGCTGGGGGTGCGGCTTCCCCCGCTGGGGAAGACAGGTTCAGGTGAGCCAGGACAGTACGGGACGGACACCTATGTGACCAGTGGCTAAGAGAAGAAAGAAGGAAAAAGGGGCCCAAGTCAAGCGCATTCCTGTTTGGGGGCCGGCGGCCTCCGGGAGGCAGGGAGGCCGGTACTCACTGTTGGGCGGGTGCCACCGCACGGCGTTAAGGTAGGCGTTGCAGTAATGGAAGAGGAACTCGTGCTCCGAGCGCCGGGTCTTCCCTTGGAGCAGCGGCATCAGGTCTCGGCCATCGATGACCCTGCGGGAGAAGGAGGTCGGGGGAGGTCAGGTGTGCATCACCTGGGAGCCTTGTGTGGGGAACGTCCGTCCCCGCTGAGGTACCGGTCTGGGGGCCGTCACCAGCACCAAGGACATCAACCAACCGCAGCAGGGGCCACCTGTAGGGGAGCCCAGCGCTCATGCATTAGAGCAAACCGTGCATGGACGAGGCTGCGGTCAGTCAGTCACTCTCGTGCAGAGCCGAGGAGACGAGCCGTGACTTTGGAGCAATTCTTGCGCTGCTACACAGGATGGCGGTGAAACACAGGCCATCTGACGTTTCCGCTTCTCCTAAACCCACCTTCCTGATGGTCATCCCAACAAGAGGGATGCTTTATGCATCAACTATAAAGAACCGCAAGCCGGCCCCGTGGTGCACGTCTGTCAAACCAGACGCTCGGGAGGCCGAGGCAGGAGGACTGCAGTTCAAAGCCGGCCTCAGCAACAGGGAGGCCCCAAGCAACTCAGTGAGGCCCTGTCTCCAAATAAAATACAAAACCGGGCTCAGTGGTCCCGTGTCCCTCCCGATGGCAAACAAGGCACAGACACCATCAGCCACGGGTTTCAATAAAAGGGCCAAAGCCTCAGTTTGCTGCTTCCTCTTATTTTTTTTTGGTACCGGGGATTGAACCAAGGGGCACTTGACCCCTGAGCCCCGTCCCCAGCCCTATTTTGCATTTTATTTAGAGACAGGGTCTCCCTGAGTTGCTCAGGGCCTCCCTTTGGCGGAGGCTGGCTTGGAACTCGCCATCCTCCTGCCTCAGCCTCCGGAGCCACTGGGACGACAGGCGGGCACCGCCGCGCCCGGCTCAACCTTAACTTCTTGAATCTGTTATTTTTCTTTTTCGAACCCCTATATGCCAACGAAACTCAACGTGAGATTTAAGATTTGGGGAGAGGGAAGTGCTTTTATGAGATCGGCACTTGTAACTGAAATAATCGTTATCATACTTCTAACAATAAATGGGATTGCATGAAAAATCGTAGGCTCCACGTCTTAAAAAGTTTTCTTCTTAACTTAAAAAGCAAAATATTTCAGTTTAAGTGAAGGAGGGGAACGCAGTCTACGCCGTAAGCTTTTCCTCCTTCCTATGCACAGATAGGCTCTTAAAAAAAATAAAAATACTCTCTCCGACACCTAACACGCTCCTTCCTAGAAGCAGGCTATAAATCACTCCACTCCGAAAAGCTGCCGTTTAACGGTGCCGCAGAAATATGGCCTGTCACACGGAAGCTCATTCCTGCTATGAAAAATCAAAAGTGACCCCATGGAGCTAAACTTTTAAGCGGCGTCTACGCTATCAAAACACTTGGGATTGTTTTAAGCCACTTGTGGGGTTCCTGGCTAAGGATGGTGATAACCAGGGGGGAGAGCACACGGCCAGAAATGTTTGTATAATATGATTCAGGGGAGTGGGGTGGGTCCACCTGCCACGTGACACAGAGCACGGCCATTTTCGACAGAAATTGTCACCCGATTGGCCTCGGGGGGCTGCGAATTAATTCTAGCCTCCGCAGCGAGTTTGCACAGAGAGCCAAAGCCACGCGCCCGATGGCTCCCGCTGAGAAAGGTATCTGTTTGCGCGTGTTTTTGATTTGGAAAGGTGAGATCATCCCCATCGGTTTCCCCCGTGACCATGCTGCTAGCAAAATTGACCAAACCTTTCGAAGGGGCCCTCATTTTAGCATTTTGGGTCAGGTTAAGTAGCACGGGCCAGTTTTCATAGAAGCAGAGACCCCAACTCAGATCCCTAGTAGCCAGAAAGTCATTTTCATAACCCAAAAAACATTGGTAAGCACCAAACCCTCTGCCGTACGTGAACAGAAAGCAAGATCAACGGCCACTTGTGGGGTCCCTGAAATCCGGTGGCGCGTGCCTGAAATCCTAGCAGCTCAGGAGGCTGAGGCAGGAGGATCACAAGTTGGAGGCCAGCCTCAGAAACTTAACCACTGAGGTTCGGGTGGGGAGAAGGTCCTTCTTTATTCTTCAGAGGAGACTTGGACGTCTGTCCAGGACACAGAGCTGCCTCCGTGTCTGTCTGTGGCACGTCCCACAAGACCTAACGGCCTCACTTCAATTTAAATCCTCCCCAGTCACAGAGAGAGAATAAAAATCACCTTCCCTGTCTTTATTAGCACCCACATCGACCACGATAGTATGCATCTATTTTCCGGCCCTAAAAAATTAAAATTGTGGAATAGGAGATGCGAGTATTCCACCTCTAAAATGTGATTTTTTTTTTAGAATATCAGCATTTTTGAGAATATTTGCTTTCCTCCCCACAGAAGAGAATTGAGATGTTTTCCCAAAGCTTCACCAAGTGAGATTTCTTGCCCCTCGTTAATACCCCTGCGAGGAATGGACAGGCCCAGCGTCGTCTGTCGGTTTGCAATGACGAAATCCACAGAAAAAATATTCCATCTTCACGGATTGAGGCATTGAGGTCTTATACTGTATTTTTTTTTTCTTTTTTTTGCACACACAAAAAATTTTGCCTTCCACGTCTTACTAGGATCTGCTTGTGTGGAGACCCCGTATTGGATTTTTCCAAACATGCCTGTGTGTCGGTCACTAAAAGTGCCTTAGATAAGCCACGGCACAGAGCAATGTCACGTAGGCAAGCCACGGGGTCAGAGTGGGGAGCTGTTCTCTGCCGCTGGAAGACGGCACAGCAAACCCTCTGCCTTGCACCCTCAGCTCACCAACCCTTTCGCGGAAGCAGAAATCCTTGCTGCCTCTCTTTTAATTAAGTAGAAACCCTGGCTCTCAGGGTGTACCCTCTCCCGCCAGGCTTTAACGGATGGGAAAAGGCTGGCGCTAGGTCCAAGACTCTTCTTGGCAATTACGGGGTTACATTTGAAGGCAGGATGGTGGCTGAACAGAATTTTGCTTCTTCGGACAAATCATGTGGGTACAGGAAAGCCACCTCGTTAAGAGGATGGATTTCTTCTCCTGAGAAGTGCGAACTTCATGTTGCTCTAGCAAGAAACTGACGAAGCTGGCTGAGGGTGGTGGCGCATGCCTGAAATCCCAGCAGCTCAGGAGGCTGAGGCAGGAGGATCACAAGTTGGAGGCCAGCCTCAGAAACTTAATAAGGCTCTAAGCAACTTAGTGAGACCCTGTCTCAAAATAAAAAAAGAAAAAAAAAAAAGGCTGGGGATGTGGCTCAGTGGTTAAGCTCCCCTGGGTTCAATCCCCAGAAAAAGGAAAAAAAAAAGCAAAGAAATCGACAAAGCCCATTTCTATCCATCTTGGCGGGAAAGAGTTAAGGCTCCTTTGTAAAAGGTATGTCTTTGAGTATCAAGTTTATAGACAGAGAGAAATATGAAGATGTAACCTAGAAGCTTTTAATGAAAACTTCTGATGGAATTTCCTATAACAACTACCTTTTCTGTAAAAGAGCGACAATAAATTTTAGAGCAGGATTTCTCAATCTCATTCTGGGCCAGACAATTCACTGTTGAGCAGCTGCCTGATGCTCTGGGAGAGGCTTAGCAGCGCCCTTGGCCTTAGCCCACAGGCTGCAGGTGGTGCCCTGTGGTGAAACTATCAAAATGCCTCTGGGGGTGGTAGGCAGCTCTCCCTTGCTGTGACATTTTAAATAAACTCCTAGGGGACAGTCACACTGGGTGGTAGCCACTGCTTTAGGTGGTGATCCATGCACACCCAGGTTTATAGCAGCACCATTCACAGCAGCCAAACTATAGGACCAGCCTCGGTGTCCATCAGTGGGTGAGTGGATAAGAAAATGTGGTGTAGACACACAATGGAATATTACTCAGCCTTAAAGAAGAATGAAATGATGGCATTTGCAGGTACATGGAAGCGAAAGAAGCCACAGGAGGGAGATCAAGGGTTGTATGTTTCCTCTCATATGTGGAAGCAGTAGTTGGCAAAGGAAAAGAGAGATAGGGGACAGGTCTTATAAAATTCAAAGGGAGATCAGGAGAGGAAAAGAGACCGGCGGGGGGTGGGGGGTGGGGGCATGTACAGAGGGACAGGGAAGTGCTAGGGAGTGATATCGGCCAAATTATATTGTGTGCGTGTACAAATATGTAATAACAGATGCCATCATTATTATGTGCAACTATTATGCACCAGTAAAAAGTACATGGCACACTCCTGTAATCCCAGCTGCTGGGGAGGCTGAGGCAGGAGGATCCCGAGTTCAAGGCCAGCCTCAGCAACTTAGCGAGGCCCTAAGCAACTGAGTCTCAAAATAAAAATTAACAAAAAAGGGCTGGGGATGTGGCTCAGGGGTTAAGCAGCCCAGAGTTCCATCCCCAGTAACCCACCCCCCAAAATATGGGAAGAACAGATCAAGAAAACCTCCGGGACGAGGTGTCCCCGTCACTGTAAACCACAGGTACCTGGGAGCTAGCTTCTGCTGTCATGTGCTTTGGCTCAGGATGGTGAAGGCCCTTATAGCTGGACGAGTCTGAGCCCTTAGGATCCCAGCACAGAGATAATATCCGTGGGCCGACTTAGATCAGAACCAGGATCCCGGATGGGGAGCTAGCAGCCCAGGTAACTCTTGCATATGGAGAATCCATTCGTTGGTTGATTAATCATTGGTCAATTAATTATTTTTTTACTGGTGCATAATAGTTGCACGTAATAACGATGGCATGTGTTACTACATATTTGTACACAGCCCACACCTGGGTCTACCAAAGGGAAGACCGTTGCCTTCTTCAGTAGTCACGAGTAGGGATCACGGAGGGACCTCCATCCACTCCAGACAGGAGGTGACAGTCACAGAATGTCCCATCATGGATTTTCCCGCGGGGGGGAACCGGCCGCCTTTCTGGGTGTTGCAAACCGCCACTGAGTGGGGGGGGGGGGAGAGGAAAGACGTGGGGTCCGATTGTGGTACATGCCCTGCTGCTCAGTGGCGAGCCAGACAAATGGCAGAGAGCATGAGCAGGCTGGATGAACTGTCTTACGTCACCTCCAAGGGGACTAAAAAATGTCCAGTGACCCTGGGTGACAGCGTCAATCCACACAGAAACCAGTGTGTGGGGTTTTCTCAAAAATATTAAAAGTGCATCTGGCGACCCCATCCTGGGTGTGTATCCACAGGAAATGAAATCCCTAGCAGCACCCGCCGCGCCCACATTTGATCCAGCGCTATTCACCTTGGCCAAGAGATAGAAATGGCGTTGATGGAGCGGGCCCCTCACAGGGTCGAGGTCCGATTAACTCAACAAGAAGCGTCCAAAGTGTCCCAAAGCACAGATAAGAGAAATGTTTGAGGATAAGGAAAGGCTGATCATCTGCCTCTCGGTTTCTTTCCCCGCGGGCTAGCGGGACAGACAGAAGCCTTTTTCCCATTCGCCAACCACTAGGAAGTCCCACGGCTGGACACAGACCACAGGTCCAGCCAGATATAGCGCTCCATCATCCAGGGGACACGCAGGTCAGCGAAATCAGAGGGAGGCCACACCCCTCCCCTCGAACGGACGTACGTACCTGTCTTTGGGCAAAGGTGACCCAGCCAGCTTGGCCACCGTGGGGAAGATATCCATGTTGCTCGTGGGCTCGTCAATCTCCAAACCGGCCTCGATCACCCCCGGCCACCGAAAGATGCCTGGGACCCGAATACCTCCTTCCCAGTTGTTGGCTTTCCCTCCTAAAAAAAATCCCCCCCAAAAAGAGAGGGGACAGGGATCAGCGTTTAGTCTCTTCAAAGCTCACGCACGTCCGTGTACTTTTCAGTGCTCGGTCACTTTGGGGACAAACGAGTACTCTCACTGGGTGGGCTTCAAAGAGCACTTCAAGACTGAGGACGGCGCCCACGGTGGTGGGAAGAAATAAACGACAAGGTCAACGCTATGCCCGACAGGATCAGCTCTGCAAGGTGGCCCGCGAGTCCTGGCTTTGAACCCAGAGAAGGGCACCCCCCAGCTAATGAAGGGTGGGCAGCATTTCCCAGCCGGCGAGAAAGCAGATCCTTTCCCCGACCCACACTAGAACCCAGCTCCGTAAAGACTTCAGTGATCTTTTTTTTTTTTTAGCCCAGGAAGGTTGTGACTTCTGGCAGCAGAAGGTGATAAATACAAGCTGCTTTGAGCCACCCGATTTGTGCCCACTAGTCACACTGGTGCTAGGAAATGAGGACTTTGCCCTGTGCTCTGTGGCTGCACCGTGTTTGTGTCACGTCCCCGCAGTGCGCTGGTGCTAGACAGAATGATCATGCCTCGTTCCAAGCCTAGTCACCGACGACGACAAGAAAGCAAAATAACAAAAACCTGTTGTCGCTGTAGGTCATCACCAGAAGAGCTCTTCCCGTGCAGTTGGAGAAAGAAGGTTTGTGCACAGGAAGCAATTAGAATATAATCAAAGCTACCAGACAAGGGACCTGGGAGACACCGCAAGGCTCAGGGTGCATCCGAATATTAACAGATGGTGGATCTCAGAGAGGTCAGGCTGGAGTCCCCAAGCCTTGCAGGTGGTGTGTGGACGATGAGTCAATATATGAACTGCTTCTCTAGAGCAATACCTTAAGATGCATTCACAGTCTAACCTAGAGCTGGGTAATGCACGATCCACGTTGGCTATCAATGCCATCTAAACTGAGGAAGTTAAATCTCTACGACCGCCGGGGTGCCCAGGGATCTTGGAGCACGTCTGCCTTTCTCAAAGATGGGGTCTCACGGCTGAAGACTTGGAATCTGTCACCAGCAAGATGCATTCAGCTGTTTTACGTGCACAGACATTCAGGGGAAATTCACGTGCCATTCCCACCTGCGTGTGTCATTTCTGATCCGGGGTCTGGTGACAGCCGAGGCTCTTCCCTTATCTTTCTCACATCACCTCAAGGTAATGGACTGAGATGCTCTTACCCCGAGTTTCCGACCCGAGAGCCCTTGGCTTTCCAATGAGGGAGGCCCCATATCGACATGCACACAGACGCTTGATAAATAAATATTTCACAAGTCGACCAAGTGCGTTAGCATTTTTCAAGCCAGAGAAGCAGGGGTGGCCCGAGGAATTAGCTCAGGGCGTTTGCGTGAGGACTCTTCCTGGGTAATCACCATGAGCCATATTAATTGCTCAGCTATTATGTGACGTGGGTAGATGCACACACCTTATCTCATTAAATCCTCACACCTGACCCATGAAGGTACAGCTAGCTGGCGCTCTGCATTGTAAGCATGCGCAATCTGAGACGGAGACAAATGTAGTGACGTGCAGAACGCGCCTGGTCTCAACGGTAGAGTTACTGACACGAATCCAGCCGAGTCCATCCCCGAAGCCCGTGAATTTGTACAGTTCCTTCATCTCACTTCATCTAACGTACACCTGGCTGCAGAGCCACGTAACAGCGTGGGTAGGAAACCTGGCTGTTTAAAAAGCAGATGGCCCCACAGGCATCCAGAGGAAAAATCCAAGGTCTGTGTATGTCACGTGTCTGGAATGCATTCCCCCTCGGGGACCTTGGTAATGTCCCCGACTTCCAGGTAACGGGAGATGAGTCTAACCAAAGTCAAAACCAAAGAAAATTCCTAGAGAAACCCGAGGACCCTGAGTCCCATTCCAGAGACTCCAAATCCCCCCAAAAAATTCCAAGCCACAAACAGCCATGTGCACACAACACTCACACCTGCCTGCAAAGACGTGGCTTATGTGTGTGCAGGTGACAGGCCCAGGGCACCCTCAGTGGTGGCCCAGGACCCCAGGGAGGCAGCTGTCTCTGCAGCCCCCAGACCCAGCCTCCTGCCGACCACCGCGTGCATGGTGGCATAGTATCAGATACGGCTTCCTCATCGACGGTCAGAGTCACAGAGGCAAATACGATTGCTCATCACATGGCCTGGCTGCAGTCCTTCTCCTCTCGCAACGTGACGTGGAAACGAAAATGCAAAAAAAACGTGCCCAACAAACAGGCTGAAGAGCCACGGCTCGCTCTTCCCCAGCGCACAACCCATTCAGCACCTGAGAAAACCTGGTCCAAGGTACACAGCAAGTGACCGAAGCTACAGAGAGAGTTTCAAGGATCTGTCCTTAGGTTGTTCGGATCCCAAAGTCACCAAAGGGGACACAAAGATATATGCATGGGGTTCGTGCCTTGCAGAAGCTCACAACCTCCAAGGACAGGGGGTTGGGAGGTTGTCACACGTCCCCACTTTCAACATCGTGACTGCCCGCCACAGAAGGCCGACGGCAGGGTCCTGGGGCCCCCAGGCAAGCGAGGACAAGGCTCTTCCTCCGGGCTCTCCTCGGGGACAGCTGTTTCCAAACGAGGCTGCTATTTTCGTCCCTCCCAACGCCGTCACTCAGCACGGCAAGAGCATATGCCAGTCATTCTCCAGCCTGATCCGGGCACAGAGTTTTGAGAAATATTTCTCTCTTTTTTTTCTTCTCATTTTCCTGCTCTCTGGGTGTCCACCCACTTGGGACAGCACTGAACGGAGGCCAAGCACATGGAAGGAGGAGGATCTTGTCATTCCCGCTAGCTGGGTCCTGCTCCAAGGCGGGGGACGCTACGCTCTCTGTGATTGACGGATTCCAAGCCCTTAGTCCCCAAAGGGCAGATGGGAGAAATGACAATATTTTGTGGGTCCTACCAACCTATATCCACCCCTTACCAGGTGGGGAAGTAAGGGGCCTGATGATTTCTCTGCTCAAGTGATAAATCCCTGTAGAATTAACCGATATAACTTCAACAATTAAGAGACAGTCCCTAACCTGTCCACCAGACTGCCACAAAGTCCAGGGCTGCAAATGTTTTCTCTACATAAGATCCAGATGGCCACTATCATTAAATATATTTATGGGGGGGCTTTCCCCATGACCCAACTCTGCAGCTGAAGCCAAAGATCAGCAATCGTCTTGTGCAACCTCCGCAGATAAGCATGGCTGTGTTTCAATAAAACTTTATTTATAAAGCCCAAGCTTTGGGCCACCTCTTGCCACCTTTGCATTAGTTCATTGAATTCCGGTTTAGGGTTAGGCTCCAACCCTGTCCTTAATCCAGACCATTAAGTTCTTCAACACTGAGGGAATCATCACAGCCACTTAATGAACTATATTTTTACCTAATCAAACTCCTTAATATCTTCTGTCTATATTATATATCTGCCTCTATATGTAAATATCTTATATATATTATATGTGAAATATAATGCATATAATGTTATATATATATATTATGTGACACATAGTATATAATGCAGATATTATATAAATACCTATGTTATATATATTCTGGCCTGTAATATAATCATATCATGGTTAGCTCACTCCCAGTGTTACCATTCCCCCCTGGGAGTTCTCTTACCGGTACGTTACCCTGGCTGGGTTGCTCCATGACACGCTTTGCAAGGTCCCCTGCTCAGAAACGCATTGCAAAGGATGTCATCCTGATGCCAACTGCACAGAGCACACTTACCCCAACCTAGACATCACTGCCTGCTGCAGACCTAGGCTGGAGCGTGTGTGTCTGCAGAGCCTCATCCTCTTGGGTCATGAAGAACCAAAGGACGTGAGACTAATCAAGCAAAGAGAAAAGAATACAACCGAGAGAGATTTTGTTGATTTGCAATTAAAAAATAAAAAACCAGAATGCTGTTTTGTAGCTAAGGGTCCTTTCCGTAAGCAGGAGGATCAGAAGAACCGGTAACACCGTTGCCGATCAGCACAAAGAGCTAGTAGATCTAACCTCCTAGAGACCACCCAGGACCCTGCGCTCTCTGGGGTCCTACCTGAGAACCGAGCCCACGCCCAGCATGCTCCACGCAGCCCATCAACAAATGCACCTCAATCGAATGGAACCAAATGAATTTATTCTATAAATGAGGGGTAGGTGATCTTTCCAAATTGAAAAGGCCACTCCTAGAAGACGTGCCTCCAAGAGCAGCCTCCCGATGAGCTCACCTGCCAACTTCTGCAGACAGGACCGTGGCATAACTACCATCCGATGAACCACTTGGGATCCCCATGGTATTTCTTCCCCCCGGTTAAAAATATCAATCGCTCCCTGAAAGCCGTGTTGTTCGGCGAGGCAAACGGATGCCAAAATCAGTGATTTTTTTTTTTTTTTAAAGCAACTCATACAATCCGTTGCTTTTGGAATTTGTGCTTAAGGGAGAAGATAGATGCGTTTCTTGCAGGTGTCGGGGGGGGGGGCGGATTTTAAAAGCATCTTGCAGGACGCCAGAGGGTGTCTGTGGTTGAACACTTAGGAAAATATGACTCCCCCCTAGTCTGCAGAGAGAGTCCGTGCAGTTAATTTATCTATTCCACTGACATTTATCACTTGCCCATCGGCAGAGGGAACGGAGGGAGGGATGAGCCTCCTTCAGGGTGACCTTGACGAGAGAGATGGCAAAGATGTTAGAGTCCGTTTAACTGAGTTGTTTCTGAGATTCCAGGAGACCCTGCCCCGTGGGGACCAGGAAAGCCACTTAAACTGCATTGCAGGTGAGCACCCCTGATCCAAAGTGCTTGGCAAGTGAAGGATTTACTTATTTAACTTCTGCAAGATTTGCATAGCACAGTCACATCCTTGAGGGTGAGGGACCAGCTCCAAACACAAAAATATACTAGTTTTATCCTCCCCTTAGGCACAAAGGCTAGAGGTCATCTTACGCCACATTGTAAATGACTCTGGGCGCGAACAAAGTTTGGTAGATGGAATTGTCTGATTTGCACGCTGCCTCCGTGTTGGAGAAGTTGTAGAGACGTCTGGCAGCTGCCACTCATTCTGCACCCTGTCCCCGCTCACCCACGGATGCACACTCAGGTGCACTGTTGCTTGGCGGTTGTGAACCGTGTGCAGGTGTCTGTCTGCACTTTGTGTGCATCTGAGCATCTCCACGCTGTTTTCTGCACTAAGGACCGTGCTAGTTTACACGGTTACTCTGTAGCAGCGTGCAAGGATTCCCTTCCCGCAACATCCTTGCCAATACTTTCCCTCTCTCCTCTCCTCCCCTCTCTTCTGCAATACTGGGCACGGACCTACGATCCCGGTCCTTTTCATTTTTATTTTGAGATATGGTCTTCCCAAGTTGCCTAAGGACCTTTGATTCCTGCCTCAGCCTCCTGAGTAGCTGGGATGAGAGGCAGGAGCCTCTGCCAGGTTCTTTCATGCACTTTAACAGCTGCTATCTCTTTGGGTTTAACATGCATCTCCTGATGATCAGAGAAGGTCACTCGATTTCAAATACTCTCAAGAGCGAACGATAAATAACCGAGGAGGCAGAATGTCCACTCACCGGATCTAATGATCTGACACTGTTTTCATAAAATATAATGTCATGATGAGCCCCATCCACACGCACAACTAAATTTTGTTGATTGGCAATTAAAAAAAATAAAAATCGATACCAAGATCAGGGGTTGGGGCTGTACCTGGGAGATATTGCTACAAAGCATCAGGGAGACCATCAAGAAACCCATTGGAGAAGGTCCTGGGAGCCATGCATGGTGGCTCACGCCTGTAATCCCAGCAATTTGGGAGGCTGAGGCAGGAGGATAGCAAGTTGGAGGCCAGCCTCAGCAATTTTAGCTGAGGGCTTAAGCATCTTAGCTACACCCTGTCTCAAAGCAAAAAATTAAAAAAAGGGCTGGGGATGTGGCTCAGCGGTTAAACACCCCTGGGTTCAATCCCCAGAACTAAAAAATGAACAAATAAAAACCCTGATTTAGAGGGTGAAGTTGGGGGTGGGGACACTTGTGCCTTCATTAAGAGAATGGGCATTAAGTCCCCTCCGAGTTGTAGGCAGCGATTCCCACTCCTGAAGGCCAAAGGCTGAACGTGGACATTCTTCAATATTTCAATGGCCCGGATGGAATTTTTCCAGGAAATAGATACAAGGGGTCACGGATTAATGTGAATATTGTAGAATTTTTTGTTGTTTACTTATTTATTTTGCTGTGGATAAAAATCCTAACAACTTGGTAGGAGAACATAGTTAGATTAACTAATCCCACTAACGAAGACAAGGAATCCTTGATCACTTCTCCCCACATGAGTGATCAAACCCAGGGGCTCTTTACCAATGAGCTACATCCCCAGCCCTTTTAATTCATTTTTTATTTAAAGAGAGGGTCTCGCTCAGTTGCTGAGGCTGGCCTCCAACTTGCAATCCTGCCTCGGCCTTCAGAGCCACCCGATGACATACATGTGCCACCATGCCCCATTAATCCTTGATTCTCCAGTGGAGAGATGGGCTGTTCCTTGGTTTTGTGAGGTCAATATGATCACTGGCCACGTCCACGCACCCTCTCTTAGGAGCCGAGGGGACATGTCTGCTTGTGTCTCCCACCACACCGGCTGCAGATGTGGCTGAGTGACCAGGTGTGTCCTGTTAGGATCTTATCAAAGCCTTTGTGATGGGGGACACTTGGGTTATCACCAGACGCGCTGGTACCAGCCAGCACCTGGATGTCACCAAATATTCCCCGGGGACCAACCTGATCCTTCATGGGAACAGCTACGGTGACCCTGCGGCAAGAACCAAGTGGCAGAGGGGACCACGGTTTCCGATAAGCCAAACAATGGCTTCCCAAAGACGTCCTGGTCCCCATCCCTAGAACCTGTCAATAATGTCCCAAACACGGCAGAAGGGACGCTACGGACATGACCAAGAGAAGCGTCTCGAGGTGGCGAGAGAGGCCGGGGTTACGCAGCTGGCCTCACAGACTCTGTGTGACAGAAAGGTACAAAGGGACAGAGTCACGGGATCGGAGGCGACGGGGCCGGAAGTCAGAGAGAGTCAGGGAGAAGTCAGCAGATGGGGGCTCAAGGAAACGGCGGCCACGGAGCAGGAGGGAGGACAGCGCTGGTCCACTTTGCGCCTCTCACCTTTATAGACGCCGTTACTGCCGCCATGCTTCTGTCCCTTGGCGGTCACCTCCTCCACGTGGGCTCCGTGGTCCGAGGTGAAGTAGACGAGGGTACTGTCGGCCAGTCTCAGCTCTTCTAGGACATCCAAGACCTGCCCTGGGGGGACAGAAGAGATGCATTTTAACGCTGTTCAACTATCCGGGGAGAAAGGGACGGGGTCCCCTCCTCCGCTGGTGGGTTCCTTCCTCGAGGTGGGGAGGCCACCGCGGTGTACGTGGAATTGACCTCCTCCGTGACACCGGCCCAGGCAGGGCTCCCGAAGGAGCACCCGAAAGGTCCAGTCACCGAGGGGAGCTCACTTAGAAGAAGCATCGTCGTTTCTACAAGTAACCAGCCTCGCGGGTCAGGAGTGGTTTGGCCACCAACCACCAGTGTCCCTGTCCTGGGAACCGGTATGGCAAGATGAAGGATCTTTGCCTCTCTCCATGTGTCTCTATCTTTGATTTCTTTGCAAAGTACTGGGGACTGAACCCAGGCGCTACCTCCTAGTTACAATGAATTTTCAATTCTATTCGATTTATTCTATTCTGTTCTCAGACACATTCTCGCTAAGTTGCCCAGGTTGGCCTCAGACTTGCCATCCTCCTGCCTCAGCCTCCCGAGTAGCTGGGATCACAGGGGTGCACCCCTGCATCTGCTATGAACGTCATCCTGAAAAAGTGACAGCAGACACCACCCAACTCGGGAACCCACTGTCGGGACCTCAAATGTTTTCTCAGTCTCACCTTCTTCTCTCCAAACCTCACGCTGCAAACCACCTGCACATGTGACTTTATGGATGATAACTCTGACAGTAAGGACAAAAGCCATCCTTTGTACCATCCATGAGTCCCCTCTGCAGGCAGAGAGTCTGGTTTCATATTCTCTACTTCAGGGCACACGGGACCCTGGGTGTGCAGACAAAGGCGACGATGCTATAACAAGATCAGCAACCCATTCGAGCTTGGACATCCAGGAAGTAAGAGTCAGGTAGGTGTGAGTCTGAAACTCGGATAAGTGGGTAGACACAGTGAGAATCACCGTGGAGCCAAAGAGACATTAAATAGACCTCAGAGCCGGGCACGCGGGTGCACATCTGTAACCCCAGTGGCTTGGGAGGCTGAGTCAGGAGGATTGCAAGTTGAAGGCCAGCCTCAGCAACTTATCGAATCCCTGAGCAACTTACCAAGACCCTAAACAAAATATAAAAAAGGATTGGGGATGTGGCTCAGTGGTTAAACACCCCTGGGTTCAATTCCTGGTACCAAAAAAAAAAAAAAAAAAAAGAGACTAAAAGAATAAAGATGTCTTTCTGCCGTTTGATTGCCAATGTCACAGGCCAGAGTAGTTCGATCTTTCTCAATTTTTAACTCAAATGACAAACATTTCTGGATCCTGCACCGTATACATAAATGTCAGTCAGACACCAGGAGTGAGACAGCTGGCAATCTGTCTCCCGGGGTCAATCATCGTCAGCACGACATTTATTACGGTCCGACCTGGTACAACTAAGCGAGCCACCTGTGCGCGGGAGCTCATTTGGCTCTGGGGTTATTTGGCTGCGACACAAACCTAAGCCTTCTTTCTTTGAAAGTGATAATTAGCTTAACGAGCAGAAGTAGAAGCAGCCAAATGATATCACCCCCACCCCTACTGTGAGAGGAAAATTCCCCTTTCTTCCGCACACGACTTCCAGGTAGAATCTTACAGGCAGAGGACTCAGGACATTGCATTCTTCTACTGCAAATAATAATGGAGCACTATTCCTTCATTTCAAACCCCATTCACCTTCCATATGTTTAGAAGAATCTTAGCACCAAGAAATTGCAGTAAAAAAAAAAAAATGCTTTGTAACATACGTGGCTTCTGCAACAACTTGTGTTCACAAAAAAACAAAACAAAACAAAGCAAAAAGACCCAAACCCACACACATATGTAGGGCAGGTTTCCCTGCAATTGCCAAAACGTTGGGATGCCCTGCAAAAGGTGAGTGGATACCTAGGCTGCAGAGAACCCAGCTGATGCAAATATTGAAAAGAATTGAGGGATCCCACTGGGCAAACACATAGAGGAAACATAAATGCGTGTTTTCAGGGAAAGAAGTCAACACGCCGTGTGACGTTATTACGGAAAAAGCAAATAGTGGAGATTGTAAAAGGTTCTGTGGTTGTGAGGGGAGACAGGGAGGGGTGGGTGAACAGGTTGAGCCTGGAAGATGTTCTGGGCTTTGACCAGCGTCTGGCAGGATACTGCAGTGGTGGATGCAGTTAGATACCCCTAGTGTCAATCAAGCCTTCCGAGAATAACAACGTATCAATCCTGGGTGGTCAATGGTAACAAGTATTACATCGTGCAATAGTAACAAAGATGACATAGTAACTAGGTCAAGGTGCAACTTGTCCCATAGAGGGCACAGGATATATGTGAAAATTCTGTCCTTTCTATTTATTTATTTCTATTTATTTATTTGGTTCCTTAGGATTGAACTCAGGGACACCCGACCCCTGAGCCCCGTCCCCAGCCTTATTTTGCATTTTATTTAGAGACAGGGTCTCCCTGAGTTGCTCAGAGCCTCTCTTTGGCTGAGGCTGGCTTTGAACCCACGATCCTCCTGCCTCAGCCTCCCGAGCCGCTGGGATGACAGGCGTGCGCCACTCTGCCTGGCTCTACTTTCTTTTCAATTTTTTTTTTTTAGGCAGACCTAAAATGGCTCAAGTATAATTTTAATTCAAATGCACCTTGGGCTCCTGGCCTTCGTTATTGACCGGCTCAAAGTGTGTTTGTGCAGAAGCCACCTGACCTAGGCTGTGTGCGCAGGGCTGGGGTGACATAGGGTTGCAGGGGCAGAGCTTAAATCTGGAGCTGGACTCCTAACTCCTTTTCTTTGTTTAAGCCGGCCGCCTTGTGTGTCTAGTCACCCCCGTGGGCTACAGACCTACAGCTCCGTATATGTGTGTATGTGCACGTGCATGCGTGCAGTCTCCTTCCAACCAAACCCCCTGGGTCCTTCTGCATGCTGATGCCCCTTGCCGAATATTTCCTCCAAATTCCACTCTTTTTCCAATGACCACGATGACATATCTAATGTGTCCCCATTCTTCTTCTCTGCCCAGAGCCATGACTCTGCTCTATCATTTCCATCTCCACCCGGGGCCGGGATGATTGCAAACGCAGCTGCTGAGGCCATCGCCAGGGGACCGTGCAGGGTGGGGAATCGGGTTCAATGTGCTGAGAAATTGTCCGAGTCCCGATTCCCTCTCAGCCAGTGATTTTCCCCAAAGACGCACTCTCTGGACCTTGAGCTCTGCAAGTTTTAAGCCAGCATCCCATCTATAGAGCCCAGAGCCCATTAACCATTTAATTTTTCATAAGATTGATCCTATCAAAGGTCTAACCTCTTTCTCGCCTCGGAATTCTGAACGGAAAGTCTCCCCTGGGAACAAATTGGGCCGCAGGATTCTCTCTTTCTATCCTTTTTTTTTTCTCTCCCCCTCAGAGCCGTCAGAGGTCTGCAAATATTATTTTTTTTTTCCAGTAAGGTTCTTGAGATCTAATGATACCAATTTATATAGGATGATGGTTTTGAATTACCGACAGCGGGCGGCCGGGGAGCCTCTAAACGAAATGTTTTATTTCCAAAGCCTCCTCTCTCGTTGCTCCCGGAATGAAACAAATACAGAAAATAAGCCATTTCGAGAGCACTTTGGGGCTTAACTCGAGGCTCAGGAACCAGCTTACTGTTAAAGCGAGGGCTTTCTGACCCAATACCTTGTCACCCTCAAGAGGAGGGAAAAAACGTGGAAATGCGGGAACGTGGCGGTTTCTCCGTCGTGGGCGGACACAGGTTGCAGAGGAAGGCTGGATGCTGGAGAGCTGTCTCGTGGCTCTGACGCTCTTGCAAAGACCGTGTGAAGCCACCGCTCAGAGGTAGCAGGAGGCTACTCCCTGCAGGTGGGATTCCAGGTGGCCTGTGAGCAAGAGGTCACCACCCAAGGTCCTTGAGTGAGTCCTCGCTTCTGATTGACGCTCCTGATGGAAACCCAGGTCCCCGGCTCAACCCTCGAGATGGGAGATGCTGCAGCTAAGAGCAGGTGGTCCTCTTGGTAGCGAAGCAGTCGTCGGAGACTGGGCCTGAGAAGTGCATAAGGCGCTCCGTGCTGAACGCTTGGTCTGGGACCAGCCCCCGAATTCCAGGGGACACAGGAAACCCTAAGAAGTCGTCTCCCTAAAACCGTGGGTGCTTCACCGGCTCGACAGGGGGACACGGGACTCCTGTATTGTCACTGAGGCTGGAGTTTTAAGATAGATGGGAGGCAGGGTAATTGCAGCCCGGGTGCTGGCTCCGAGTCTCCGTCTGCAATGATAAACGCTCGGCGTTGTGCCGCGGAGGAGGACCTAACAGCCATGATCGGAGGCTCTCCTGTAGCATGAGTCGAGGAGCACAGACACTCTGGCTCCAGAGAGGCCATCCTTTGTTAGCTCACGTAGGGTCAGAAGCGTCACCGACATCCCATCCGTCAGGGGACAGCTGTCGCCGCCCAGAGACTGATGGTGACCAGTGAGAAGCAATGTCCGCGTTTAACATAGGGGAACTCGTTGTCGTATTTCCCCCTGAAATAAATGGTCAAGGATTTGCAGAACCACAGCCCTGATCTTGTCCCTTCATCGGAGGCTCAAGGGGCCGACAGATGGGCCACCTGCAAGTTGGGTCATTTATCTACGGGATAAAAATCAAGTTCCAAAGCCTCCAAAAGGCCGACTGATTCATGAAAATGCCCCATCAACTTTCACCACTAGCGGAATGCAGACAGAAACCACCCCGAGATGCCATCGCCACCTCGAGTAGAATGGTGGTTACAAACAGCAGCCAATTCTGGGGACGATGTGGGACCAAAGGACCTGTCGTCACACGCTGTCGTAGGGACTGTGAACTTGCAGAGCCACTACGGAGAAGAGAAAGGACGTTCCTCCAAAATGTTCACTGCAAAATTATTCCAAGTAAGCAAAGATGGAATCAGCCCAGGTGTCCATCAAAAACGAACACGAAGAAGATGTGGACTATTCTGTATGACACTCTAAAGTAAAGAAGGGTAAAGAATAAATCCTGCCATTTGCATGAAAACGGGAGGAACCGGAAGGCGTTATGTTAAGTGAAACAGCCAAACACCGAGAGAGACGCGATCTGCATGCATTTTTTTTTTTTTTTTTGCACCCAATGCAGTCCAGGGCTCAGTCAGGCAAATGTGCACCGGACCTCAATTCTGGGGCACGGGAACGAAACTCTTGTAGGGTGGGTTTCAGGGGCTAAGGAGGTAGAAAGAAGAAGGGGAGCCCAGTCTCGATCTCAGTCACACCCTCGCCATCCACTGACGGAGGGACCACTCCTCACTTCCGCACCCTGTCATCAACCTGAAAATCCCAAACATGTTCATGAGCCGCGCCTGATCACGTCCCCCATAGCCGTGGACAAGCAGGCAAAGGTGACATTCGAGGGCAGATTAGACGAACGTCGTCGTCTTTCAACCTGCTTGGCTCATTCCTGAATCCTCAAGACCAAGTCCTTAGAACACAGACTCCGCGGTGAATTTCTGTAATACACCAGCGTCCCTCAAATTTTAGCAGCTTATCTATCTCCTGGGGACCAGGCTAAAATGAGACCCAAGGACCCCCCCCTTTTGGGGCAGGTTACTGGGGGTTGAACTCAGGAGCACTCGACCCCTGAGCCCCGTCCCCAGCCCTATTTTGCATTTTATTTAGAGACAGGGTCTCCCTGAGTTGCTTAGAGCCTCACTGTGGCTGAGGCTGGCCTCTAACTCGCGATCCTCCTGCCTCAGCCTCCCGAGCCACGGGGATGACAGGTGTGCGCCACCACCCCTGGCCCAAGGACCGCCCTTTGACAAGGAAATATGGTGAAATATGTAACCAACGCTGACACTTTGTGGATGTCAAACACAACACCACTAACGGCAACTTCCACAAACGGATAATACACATAAAATTAATAATTAACGTAATTAGGGTGACCAGGGAAACTAGGATGGAGAGGTGGCCATCCTATACAGGACCCTTTCTGCGCTGGGCTGGGAGCTCTCAGTTGAGTGAGTTCCGTCCTATGCACGTGCACACTGGTTCCCTTTCTTGCAGAGAACCGCAGTGTTTTTATGCATAGATGAGCAAAGACACGTGGAACAAGATTGTAGAATCCACTCCATGGAAAGAGACTCACGTGTCTGGGAGAAAGTCACTCTGGACAGCTGCTCCCATAGGGTCAGCAACACCAGAGCGGTGCATTTTTTCCAGGTTGGAAGGGGATATTTTGAACGGGCAAACTACAGAGCCAACATAGCCTGTCCACTCTTGATTCAGCTAGGGCGCTGCATTTGTTGGACTCTCTCTTCTTGCACAAAAGAAGGGTTGGGTGAGCCGGGCACAGGGGTGCACGCCTGTCATCCCAGCGACCCTGGAGGCTGAGGCAGGAGGATCGTGAGTTCAGAACCAGCCTCAACCAAAGCGAGGCCCTAAGCAATTCAGGGAGACCCTGTCTCTAAATAAAATGCAAAACAGGGCTGGGGATGGGGCTCAGGGGTCCAGTGCCCCTGAGTTCAATTCCTGATACCCCAAAACAAACAATGGATGGCCACCAGCTTATCTTATCTGATCATGGGAGGTGACCCAGGCTTTCTAAGGTTGATGAGGTCGACCAGGTAGGTAGAGGCTCAGGGGATCATGTCCAGGACCAAGGCCAATGAAGCTCAGGAAACGGATTAGATTGTATCAGTCAGCGTTCTGACGCGATAACAAGATACCTCCTGCAGAGGTCGGGAAACGGCGCCAGGCTGGGGACCACGCCCTGAGCACGGGGGTTTCAGAAAACAGCCAAGGTCCAAACTAGAGCGAGTCTGAACTTCTGCAGCCACAGTCAACTGGAAACGCAGCCGTCACCCTCCTCTCTGGGCCGGATTGTGGGGTAGAAACAGAAGCAGGGAGAGCAGAGCATTCCCAGGGCCCACAAACTCCGGCCAGGATGCCCAGCCCCTCGGGATTCTCCGTCTCGACAATGCCCTGCACGCCGTCCGTCCTCCCTTCTGCTGCGGGACTGGATTTTTTTGCACTGGACTTGACCATATCGAAAGCCAAAGAGAGAAAATGGAAAAGGGCGCTTCTCTTTGGTGACCCCCGGGACATCAATCATAGAGCCGTCCCTGCCTGTCCACTCCAATCACGACCAAATGCGTTGACTGACAGCTTGCCACTCGTCGGGGATGGCTCGAGTGATCCAGTCTACACTTCCTTTCAGACACCCTCCTCACTGAAGGCCACAAGGGCAGCTCAGGGCGTGAGCTCAGGTCCCCAGACACACCGACGCCAGCCGTGGTCTGCAGGAGACCCCCCCAACAGCCACATCTGTACCTTATCAGTACGGAGGTTGAGATAAGAGCTGTCCCCCAAAAGCTCATGTGTCAGACAATGCAAGAAGGCTCAGAGGTGAAATGATCAGATGATGAGAGGTGTGACCTCATCAGTGGATTAATCCACTTGGATGGACTCACTGGGTGGTGACTGCAGCAGGTGGGGTGTGGCTGGAGGAGGGGGTCCCTGGGCTGTGCCTTGGGGGTCTCTGTCCTGTCCCTGGTGGGCAGAGCTCTCTCTGCCCCCTGGTGCCCTGTCCTGAGCTGCTCTCCTCCTCCAGGCCCTGCCGCCATCTTGTTCTGCTCCCCTTGGGCCAGAGCCATGGAGTCTACTAACTATAGATAGAACCCAAGCTTCTGGCCCCCCCATGTGTCTTTTGTTGAAATAGTCACCAAGCAAATTAAATGGGCTACTAAGGAAGGATTTGGTGGTTCCAGAAAAAGCATGAAGCCAAGTCTCCCAGGACCTCCCCATGTGACATTTCTACTGTCTTCTGCCTAGGTGCCCTTTTCGGGTTAATGCATTTGTAATATGCAAAGCAAACGCAAAAACCCGAGGCTGAAAGGAAACCGGTGGATGCCACCAGTTCACACGGGCTGGTTTTACAGACAACCTGCCGCAGCTCAAGAACTGAGGCTTCACCCCCAGCCAGGTCCGCTGTCTCCATGAAGTCCAACAGCCCTCAAGTCATTTCAAGCTGCTGAAAGCAGGGCTGTGTAGGGGCTGCTGTAAAATGTCTTACAGCAGCACTTTGTGGATTAAAGTAATCCATGCGGCCAGGCACAGTGGCACACGCCTGTCATCCCAGCGGCTCGGGAGGCTGAGGCAGGAGGATCGTGAGGTCAAAGCCAGCCTCAGCAATGGCGAGGCCCGAAACACCTCAGGGAGACCCTGTCTCTAAATAAATACAAAATAGGGCTGGGGATGGGGCTCAGTGGTCGAGTGCCCCTGAGTTCAATCCCTGGTACTCCCTCAAAAAAGGTCATTGGTGGTTCACACTGGGGCTCCTGCTGCCATATTGAAAGTTGCTCTCCAAGAGGGGGAGCCCAGAAATTGCCCGAGGACCCAGATTCCTGGCTCCCAGCAGACCCTGTGAGCAATCCCCCCAATTCCCACTCCAATACGCTTGGGGAAGTGGCTCTTTCGGACCATAGGTGAAGAGTCTTGCTCCCAAACTATTTCAGACCCCACTGCATGGATTTCCTTCTCATGGTTACAAAGAAGGTCCCAAGACTCAGACTCGTGAAGTTGGGCTCCAAGGTACCTATAGCCGTTCGGGTCCCATTCACTCCAAAACATTAAACACACACACACACACACACACACACACACACAGGAGAAAGAGAAGGACAGAATCCTTCAAAGCTGGGAGGATATGAAAGTCCTGTGAACAATCGTAGGTGCTCAGATTCTCCCTGGCATTTCTCAACACCTTACCCAGCAAGAGACACGAGGTCACAGACTTACTTTACAGATAAGGAAATGCAGACCCAGCAAGATAAGGAACCTGGCCACATCTGTCTGGCTGGTCCCCCTGTATGTCAGCCCCATTAAACTCTACCCATCATGAAGGCATGCTGAGGCTTGACCAAGGACATTGATCATACCCATGTGTCTATAAGTACCATGAAAAGACAAAAGAATGAGGCAGAATATTTGTGACATACAAATAAAATAGTAATGTCCTTAATATGTAAATAGCCCATACAAGTCAATAATAATAAAAAAAATCTATAATCCAATAAAAAACGCTCAATGAATATGAATAGAGAATTCTCAGAAGAAGAAATGAAATCATGCACTAAAACATACAGCACCTCAGCTCTGTGTGCAAGAGGAAAGGAAAATTTAAACGATGAAATTGTGGCTGTCACCTGACAAATAAAATAGATTGATAATATCTAGGGTTGTGGGAGGATGGACGAATTAGCATTTATCATAGATTAGCAGTGAGTACTGTATTGTCACAGTGGGGGAAAAAGGATATCCCATTTTAGGCAAGATTGAAATATAAAATTAGAATTTTTAATATGCTTTCTGATACAGCATTTTAATTTGGCTGACTTTTCATTTCCAAATAGTTCCCACAAGTTCACTCAGCTTTACAGAATAGAATATTCACTACAGCTCTGCTGGAAATAGGAATCTGCTGATGTTCCTCATGTAGGGATGCTTAAATAAATTGTAGTCTAAGAGGGAAACTCAAAACATTGAAACAAAAAGTGCTCAAATATATCTTTGAGTGAAAAAAAACAGACGACGGTAAAGCATCACGCAGAGGTGATGTTAAATGTTGTTAAAAACAGATGTCAGGTCTTAATTTTGGGGGGGTAGGTGGGTACTGGGGATTGAACTCAGGGGCACTCACCCACTGAGCCCCGTCCCCAGCCCTACTTTGTATTTTATTTAGAGACAGGGTCTCCCTGAGTTGCTTAGGGCCTCGCTTTGGCGGAGGCTGGCTTTGACCTCACCATCCTCCTGCCTCAGCCTCCCGAGCAGCTGGGACCACAGGCGTGTGCTACTGTCCCCAGAGGATCTTAACTATTTCTACATAGTGTTGGTAATACCTCTTCAGGCAATAACACGTAACGACTCGTGTCTCCTTGCTCACTGGGTCATTCTGCAGCCGAGCAAGTAACTGGGCTTCTATACGGGGTCTCATGAGCACATCTGGCAATTGTGGAGAGAGCGTCATGCAGAGCCGGGCAGGTACTAGCAATTGCCCTACGATATGGGGCTTCCTCCCTTCCTGGACGTCTGTCTACCTCAAATTCCAAGGCTTCGCGGTGCATCTTAAGTTTAGGTCAACGGTGTTCTCTGATGGGATGATGGCACGTCCCTCCTGTCTACGCCTGCTGGCATGGAAAAACCTGCTTGTGAGACAAGAGTGGTTTAAGACCAGCCCCTCTCCAAAAGCTCCGGGAAGGGACGGTCGATACCACACTTACCTACTAAATAGGGGTTTGCAATGACGGGACTGGGGGGCCATATTTCAAGGAATCCACAACTAAGCCAGTGCGCGTGCAGGGGAATTAACGCCCATTAAAGTTACTGACCTAAGGACCTTTTATAAACTTGTCTTTTGCAAGTGTGATCAAGGAGAGACTGGATAAGACTGTGTAAGAAAACGACTTGGACCACACACACACACACACTCACACACACACTCACACACACACACTCACACACAGAGCCTTTTCATGATCCCAAAAGGGGACTTTGTGGTACACCCGAGCACCACCATGCCAATGAAGCCGTCCAACGTGTGGCTTGAGCTGAGGTTTAATAATCGTGTCACGGATGCCTGGGGACTCAGAAGCGAACGGTGTTGGTGGTTGCATATTTAAAGTGCACCTCGTCGGCCGAAAGAAGGACGCGAGGGGAAGGACCGGAAAATTCCGGAAAGGTCCGCGGGACTGACCTGTTCTGTTTCTCTTTGTCGTTTAATTAGTCTTTAAAAAAATACAAGAAAAATTTCCGATCTCTTTAGGAACCATTGTTACAGGGCATATGTGATTTTTTTTTTTTTTAAAAAAATGTTGCTGTTTTTCATTTATCATTTGAGCATTTTTTTCCCTAGAATCCACAATATGGAAAGCTAGAAAATATACTGTGAACTGATTAAAAAAAATGGGTACGACCCATGCATCTTCAGGATACTCGGTTTTTTACCATTTGTTTCGTAGGAATTCTTTCGGAATCTTGGGGACTTTGTATTTTAGATTAATGTAACACGTATTTTTTGTCTTTTTTTTTTCAACCAGATTATTATTGATCCTTTCTCCTGACGTCAAGAAATTTTCAACTTCATGTGCTTACGTCTATTGATTTTTCGCTTTGATTTATCCATTCCGTGGTTTTTATGCACAGAAAGACTAACTCAACCGTTAATCAGGTAAATACGCCCCGATATGTTTTCTGCGTTAGTCTCACCGACCAAACTCAACCGGCAGGAAAGGTTTCCTGGGATCAACGAGGAAGAGACGCAGAGCCCAGAGGACGGGCAGGGCCGGGGAGAAGCCCAGCACACCACCAGACGCTGTTTTCGTGTTTGGGGTAAGGTTCATGGTCTTCTAGACGCCAGTTCACTATAAAACTAACGTCTCTGATCTTAAGCATCACGACTGTATCCCTTATCCCTCCCCTCGACCATTTTCCTCCTCCTCATCTCTTATTCATTGTCAAAGTTTTCTTCACCATCAGCATCATCACCACCATCACCATCAGCATCATCACCACCATCATCATCAGCATCAGCATCACCATGAGCATCTTCACTACCACCATCATCGTCCTCACCACCTCCATCACCACCACCACCATCACCACCATCACCACCATTAGCATCAGCATCAGCATCACCACCACCATCATCACTACCACCATCATTGTCATCACCACCATCATCACCACCACCACCACAACAACCACTACCATCACCATCATCACCATCACTATCACCACCACAACCACCACCATCACCACCATCACCATCATCATCACCACCATCACCATCAGCATCACCATCACCACCATCACCATCAATACCACCATGACCATTATCACTACCATCATCTCCATCAATACTAGCACCACCATCATCATGAAACCATCCACACCATCACTATCACCATCATCATCATCATCATCACCACCATCATCATGATCACCAAAATCACCATGATATTAGCACTACCATCACCACCACCAAAACCATCCATAACACCATGACCATTATCACTACCATCATCTCCATCAACACTACCACCATCATTGTCATCACCATCCCCACCACCACCACTACCATCACCATCATCACCATCACCGTGACCACCACCATCAGAATCAACATGACCATGACCATCATCACTACCACCATGACTGTCACCACCACCATCATCACCGTCACCACCACCACCACTATCATCACCACCACCACCATCACCATCACCACCACCATCACCATCACCACCACCATGACCATCATCACTACCATCATCTCCATCAACACTAGTGCCACCATCCTTATGAACAACATCCCCACCATCACCATCACCATCACCAACATTATCATCACCACCATCAAAATCACCATGGTCATCATCACTACCACCATCATCTCCATCAACACCATCATCATCATCATCATTATCAACACCAGCACCATCATCATCGTCAACACCATCCCCATCATCCCCACCACCATCAACAGCAGCACCATCATCTCTGTCATCACTATCACCACCACCATCATCCTCACCACCATCATTAAGTGCACGGAAAACCGTTAGCACAGTGCCAGAAACAAGCAACCTTATTCCCCTCCAGCAAAAGCTCATTCAATATGTCATCTATTCTTGGGTGTCTGCCTTGAAACGTCACCTTCACATTTCCACCATATTCTCCTCTGGGCTTCCCGTTCTATCATCAGTCTACCCTGCAGCTGATGACGTGTGGATTTATGGATCGATTTTTACCGGAACGACACAAAGCCCACGTTTAAATGAAATGAAAATGGGCAGCACATTTAAGAATTCACTCCGCATTGTGCCCACTACTGCGGAAGAGGCTCTGTGGATGAACGCGGGGTGCATGATGTGCCTATCTCCCTCGCCATGATGGTCACCATCCCACCTGCCCTCTCCCTGCCCAGCCGTCAACCTTGCCCTGAAAGTGACTGCATTTACTCAGTCCTAACAACCCCAGCACGGCCGGGCACGGCTGAGCTGGGGGTTCTCTGTCAAGTGGAGGCTCCCTGTGAATCTTCCATCTCCTCGAGACACAGAACTTGCCTCCCACCCATCATCCGACAGATCCAGGGAACCAGGACCGTCCCTTGCAAGGTCTTTTGGAGTCTCTCTTCCATGGCCAGCCAAGGCACCGGCTCCCATCTGCCCTCTTTCCCTCCCACCCTCTCCATGTTGCTGAGGCTGGCCTCCAACCTGTGATCCTCCAGCCTCAGCCTCCTGAGCTGCTGGGATGACAGGCGTGTGCCTAGCAAACCTTCATCCTTTATAAATCAGTCTGTGGCTTTCATTCATAGCAACAGAAAACAGATTCAGGCTCATTGCTGATACCGACACCGAAATCCTCATCTGCAAGCAAAGCTGACGTCAGACACAGCCTGATAGGTTACGCCTTCTTGCAAATTCACCCGTTTGTCTTCAATCGGCCACGGCTTCCCCAATATCATGCACAACCCTTCTGAAATCGATACAGGCTGCATTCAATTTGTCCCTTTATTTACCCCTTTCTGATGCATCTCGAGTTGATCCTCCCTCCTTGAACTTCTCTGCCCCCCCCCCCCGAATTCCATCTGTCTCCACTTTTCTGTAACTTTACTCAAGACGGAAAGGTCACACACTGAATTGCAAGTTACTTATTGAGACACACAGCCCTGAGGTCCGGGCCACCTTCCGAGCTGAACAGAAGGTTGACCAAGAGAACGCGGGCTTTGTGGAGGCCTCGCGGTTTGCGAGAAGGCGAGAGAAGAAGGTTGACGTCTCAGCTTTTATCCTAGATCTAGATGGAGACAAACTGTGGGTGATGGGGTGCTCAGTGGCCTTCAGCATTTTGGCAGGGTGTCTTATCTAAGCCCGTGGCTGGGCCGTCATCTACATAGACGGGGGAAAGACACCCAGCCTCATTGAGGACCATGCTCTTAGCAATCTCTGGACGGGGCTTTGCAAACATCAGGCACCTGTCCTCTAGAATTTCACTTTAATTTTTGGTACTAGAGATCGAACTCAGGGGCACTTTGTCACTGAGTCTCATCCCCAGCCCTTCTTATTTTTAAATTTAGAGACAGGGTCTCACTGAGTTGCTTAGGGCCTTGCTAAGTGGCTGAGGCTGGCTTTGAACTTGTGATCCTCCTGCCTCAGCCTCCTGAGCCGCTTGGGATGACAGGCCTATGCCACCACGCCCAGCGGGATCTCACTTTTAAAAGTTACTTATGGAGCACCTAGTATGCACCTGGTGTATAAAATTCTAAAAAGCGCTTTTCCCCATGCAACCTAACCCAGGGCAATTTTGCACCCATAAATGCACCTATAAACTGGGGGGGGGGTTATTTGCTGCACCCTGCACCCTAAGTTCCCATAACTATTTTATTCCAATCCTCCTAGAAGGGCCGCATTTGAAGATGGGCAACCCGGCAGCACCCCGTCCAGTGGCCAAACTCTGGATAAAATCATTCCGTATATCGGAGGGACTCAGACCGTAGCTCTGCTTTCCATAAACAGAGATTTCTTATAATTCCTGGACTCCATCCTGCGCTCTTATGAAGGAGAACGTCTGATTTACTCTGCACCCCTGCAGAGGGGTGGACGCATGGCCATGTCTGCTGTGCATGTGTGACTACGCGTCAGGGGCAGTCCAGAGGCACTGAGAGCGCCCCGTCTCCCCAGAGCATCGTCATGGATGCACCCCTTCTTTCCTTCTGTGCCGAGCCTCTGCACGTAGCACCACCCAGCCCTCAGCAGACCAGAGAGGATGTTGCCATCAAAGGAAAAGCAACCCTGAGACATGACCACCAACAGGGGCCAAGCCACAGATTCCAAGGCACTGACCACCTGAACCCGCGAAGCCTCCGGGAACCTCAGGACCTAGCTTGAAGGTCTCTTTTTTAAAAATTTTTTCTAGCTAATGAGAAAGACTCACCACTCTCCTCGGAAACTGAGACTCTCGAAAGTCAAAAACAAATAGACCAAAAAATTTGACCTGGACCCTGAGCCGTGGTTGGGATTTCTTTTGTTCCCCAGTAAGAGTCTTTCTTTAAAGGCAGACGTCCCTTTTAGCCTTGACCTACCCTGACCTGCTCGCGTTCCCTTCTTAATCACGTACAACTCGCTGAGTCTGACCCTGCCCACGAAGCTCCGGTACTAGCCCCAGGCTGGGAATGGACGCTGACTGAATGCAAATTCTGCTTAATGCACTGCAGCTGGGGGCACCAGGGTGGTACACGCTGCAGAGGAGACGGCCCTGGAAAAACCGAGGTATCCCTCCACCTGCTCCGTCCACCCCCCTGTCCTCCATGAACACGCCGACATCACGGTCCAAATGGCCCCGAGGACGGCCCTGACCTTCTAGGTGCCCACTTGGGGTCTTACACATTTATGCCCTCCCCCGACCCCAATGCCATGAGTTGGGACTGGAAATCCGACGTGGCCACGTCCCATGACCATGACGGCCTCAGGGGTTCCACGGCTGCAGGGGGTGGCCAGCTGCACCCATCTCCTGCGCCTGCCAGCCCTTGAGTTCTCATTGCGCCACGTCCCGGAGGGTTCTTCAATCTCTGTGGGGGGCCAACGGCTTCTCGTCGCTGTGGTCCCCTCCTGCACACAAGGCCCAGGCACCCAGGTGGCAGCGCGTAATCGTGATTAATGAAGGAAGGAGTCCTTTCCTTGAGACTCTGTGCTGACCGTGCCCAGCCACGACCCGGTCTTTATTATGATGTGGACAGAAGGGGCAGAGGGGGTGTGGGCTTCAGGCTCAGGAGGGGACACCGGCCTGTGAACATGGAGGATGCATCAGGAATTCTGTCACCTGAGGCTGTGCACCTCACCTTTTGCAAGTCCCCCCTGCCTTACCCGAGGAACCCGAGGAATGAGAACGTGACATGGGGCCCCAGCAGCCCAAAGGGAAGGACATGTGTGCAGAATCCAGGGCCAGGCGCAGGGCAGGCTGTCCCCAGGCAGTCACCGTGACTCTACACACAGCTGTGGAGCACCCCTGGAATCTGCACAGAGGTACCACCACCCGGGAGGCTGGTCTCCCCTGTAGGGTCCCACCGTGAGGCCCCTTTCCAAACCCCTGGGCTCTATCCGTGCGGCCAGCCTTTCTCCGGATACGACAACCACACACGCAGCTAAGAACACAGCAACCAAGTCCAGGTCCCAGGGAGGAACTGACCCCGGGGACAATGACATAATGAGACTTCTTGGTTATGCACGCGCCTTCCAGGTCCGCGAGACCCCGGGGGGAGAAGGTCGCCGCTGTAGCGCCCTCACATTTTTTGCAATAAAACCTGATGGACTTTCACCTCCAGGTAAACGGATGGAACTGGAAACTAACTAACACGCAAAGTGACCTAAACCAGTCCCCAAAACATCAAAGGCTGACACTGTGTTCTCTGATCTGCGGATGCTAATTCCCAATAAGGGGGAGGGTCTAGGGAAGAACTGAGGTGCTTTGGATCAGGCAGAGGGGAGTGAAGGGACGGGAGGGTGTGGGGCAGGGAGGACAGTGGAATGAATGGGACATTATGACCCTGTGTGCATGTGTGACCACAGGACCAGGGTGATGCTACACCATGTCCAACCAGAAGGAGGAGAAGTGACACTCCATCTATATGAGATGGATCAAAGTGCATTCATTCTGCTGTCCTGTGTCACTAATTAGAACAAATTAAAAAAAGACGATTGTCCAAACCTTCCTTTTTAGCGTGTTTCAGTAAGACACGTAGGTAGGATGATTGAAAAAACAACACAAATCCCCGCGAGCCGCTCCCCTGGGTCCTCGGTAGCTCACCGATCCTGCGTCAGCTTTCCTCTGCCCAGAAAAAAATATTTCTTTTTAAGAAACCGCCTTCCGCGTGCTTTATGGCAGAACATCTCAGAATCTGCAGGAGTCTCGTGAGTGAGGAAGAAAGGCCCTTCTGACAAACCTAAACGTGCTCTCAAAACACCCAGATGAACGGGACACACAGAGAAATTTATCTTTTGTTCAAACAGGAGAAAACCCAATTACCTCTTCCATCAGAGCCTGCAACAGATCTCAGAGGGAAAAACACTCTCCAAATCATCCGGAGAAGAAGAAGAAAAAAATGAAACCTAGTAGTAGAGCAACCCTGTGAGTAAGACAAAAGCTCCACGGAGATAATGTCCTCATTTCCTATTTTTTTTTTTCCCAACTTACCATTGGTGCCACTCCTGTTCTTTGGCGGAGTCATCCTGTTCTTTATGCACAACCATCTTTTCCCAGCTGAGCATGTATCATTGCTGCTCGCCCCTGTTCTTTTGCTGAATCATCTGTTCTCTCGGCTGGAGGAGGAAGCTACCACCTGCCTACTCCAAATTCTTCAGAGTAGACAAACAAAACACCCAGGAGATTTTAGACATCGCCCAGGTTCATCATGGGAGGCAGGAAAAATAGAGGACACTGGAGCATGGGTGTGGTTGCCAGAGACGACTGGGATGCAAGACAGAATCCCGCGCCCCGTGATCGCTTATTCCTCTGCAAAATCCACATACCGTGGCCTTCCCTAATCCCAATGGAACAAATCAAGATTGCTCAGGTGAGCAAGATGACGACGGTACAGTTAGGATCCTTTACGGGCCTGGAGGACATACGTTATTTTGGGTACTGGGTGTTGAGCCCAGGGGTGCTTACCCACGGAGCCACATCCCCGGCCCTTTTCATGTTTTATTTAGAGGCAGAGGCTCACTGAATTTTTCAGGGCCTCGTTAAGTTGCTGAGGCTGGCTTTGAACTCCCGATCCTCCTGCCTGGGCCTCCCGAGCTGCTGGGATTCCAGGTGTGCGCCACTGAACCCAGTTTGCGGCATGCGTTTTTAATCTAAGTCTGAACGGGACAGTCTTCCTGGCTTCTCTTTTTTTGAAAAGAAATACAAATGCCTGGTCGCCCATGGCGTCCGGGTGACAGGGAGAAACTGACAAAGGAGAAGAGGGAGGCGGCCGCGGAGGCGCACGTACCCACGCTCCAGTCCATCTCCTCCACGCCGTCCCCGTAAGGGCCGTGCAGACTCTTTCTGGCGAACTCTCTGGAGGAGAAGTGGGCCGTGTGCACGTGGATGAACGACAGGAAGAGCAGGAAAGGAGTCTCAGTGTGCCTGCGAGAGAGAGAGAGAGAGAGAGAGAGAGAGAGAGAGAGAGAGAGAGAGAGTGTCAGGGACCATAGAGGACATCCCCCTCCATTCTGATTAGGACCAGCTTAGCATTCAGGGATGCCATTTGGAAACGCACAGACGTCCACAGTGTCATTCCCTGATGTGGGCCCTTCCATCGGAGGACAGGCCAGTCTCTGCAGGGTCCCCGGGAAGCAGCCAGCCCACTGTGACCCTCCACGGCAACAAGAAGGATGACATCGTTGAGACCTGAGCCCTGTTCTGGTTTGCATCAGCAGGGTCCCCCCAAATCTCGGCTTTGCAGCACTGTTCAGAGGTGGTACAATTGGATCACCAGGGCTATGACGTCATCAGTGGATTAATCCACTTGGTGGATTAATAACATGAATGGACTACTACTGGGCCGTGGGGCATGCCGGAGGTAGGGGAGGCCTTGGGGACTGTGTGTGTCCCTGGCTCCCTCTTGCCCCTCTCTCTGTCTCTCTGCTCCCTGGTGCCCTGTCCTGAGCTGCTCTCCTCCTCCAGGCCCTGCCGCCATTTTGTTCTGCTCCCCTTGGACCTAGAGCCGTGAAACCAGCCAACAATGGATCAAATTCTCTGAAACAGTGAGGCAAGGGATATCTTTCCTCCTGTAAGTTGTTCTTCCAGGCATTTTGGTGGCATGACATGTGGACATAGAGGTGCTGCAGGTACGGTGTGATCAGGGAGAGATGCAGATTGGGTTGATTTATTTTACTCTTCCTTCTCTATATGGCAATTAACATGAACTCGGACATCGCGGAAAAAGCATTCACTTTGAAATACTCATCTTGCAGGCCATCTTCACTTTGGAGAGGGTAATATATATATTAAATGTGTGTGTGTGTTTATCTCTACTCACATACGTATCTTGACGTATTTATATGCATATTTATTTACGTGTCTACCTGTCGATCTATCCATGCTCACACCCATTGTACACACGTGCGTGCACACACACACTCTCACACACCTTGGTACCCAGTGAAGACAGCACCTTGAGTTACCCACTGCGTCTGGCCACACCCTCCCAGCACCCACCCAGCTCCGGGGGGGCACCTGGGATTCCTTCTGCACACCCCGCGGCTGGTGACCACAGTCGGGTAGGAACCAGGAAACCGAGGGCACCAAAGGCCACTCTCTGGAGTCACGTGGCCACTCCTGCAAAGGGTAGCGGTTCTCGCTTATGCCACGGTAAGCGAGGAATTCCATGCACCTCCATGATCCAATATGGCGCACGGAGACCATCCTTCCATAAGTGTCCACTGGAGGCCTGCTGTATCCGGGGGCTCTGCACCCACAGATTCAACCAACCTCGGGCCAGATGCATGCATTCGGGGAGAAGAAGAAGAGTCTCTGTGCGGAGCATGTACAGATCTTGTTCTTTGTCATTAATCCCTCAATAACACTAACAAGTGTGCGTTGGCGTGGCCCTAGGTGTTATAAGCCACGGGGAGACGGTTGAGATACGTAAGAAGACGAGCGTCGCTTACACACCAGCACCAGGCCATTTGAGGTCAGGCACCTGAGCGTCCGTGGACTTTGGATCTGGGACAGATCCTGCAACGAACCCCCCCACTGGACCCTAAGGGGACACTGTCTTCAGTTCAGCTGGGGATGGGGCTCAGGGGTTGAGTGTCCCTGAGTTCAATCCCTAGTAACAAAAAAATCAAAAAATAGGCCAGAAGGAGGGACTTCTCTCCTTCTAGGGAATACTCTAGGGGGATGCAGACGGGAAGCAGATCTGTTAAAAACGTCATTTGCAAGTTTGGGATTTGCTAAGGGACCCATTTAGGAAGCACCAGAGTTAGCCTTGATTGAGCTCAACTGAGAAGAATCAGCATCTACCTGACTTTTAATAACGGCCTCTCAAAGTGTGCACATCTATATTTAATAAGTCGTTAGGACTTACGTCAACAGGGCCTGGAGGAGAGACTATGCAAAGCAAATGTCCCATGAATCTGTGAACCTGACAGTTGGGTCCCCCTAAGCCACACCGATGACGCGGGTGGTACAAAGCCAGCCCTGTTCTTGAGGGCTCATCCTTCACGGTGAGCATGCATGTATTTTTTTTTTAGGAATGAGTCAGAGTAATTTCTGAAATGTTCATGATTATCCTCAGCAAGAAGGCCTCCCTTTCAGGTCAATTTAGAGGGCAAAGCTGGCTTTTCACAAAGCAGAGTAACCGAGGTTTGTCTCCCTTGGGGCGAGAGGACTTAAAACGTGATTCTTGTTCCACCCACACACAGGATGACACCTTTTAAAAATTCAACCTTCACTTGAACTAAAGAAGACACTGCTTTGTGAATACAATCATCAAGTTAAGCCAGGTGCGGTGGCACACGCCTGATATCCCAGCTATTCGGGAGGCTCAGGCCGGAGGATCACAAGTTGGAGGCCAGCCTCAGCAACTTAGCAAGACCTTGTCTCAAAATAAAAAAAAAATTAAAAAATGGCAGGGGGTGTAGGTCATAGTAGAGTGCCTCTGGGTTCAATCCCCAGCATCGCAAAAACAACGACAACAAAGATCTGCCTAAATTCACCCATTATCACTCCTTTCTCATTGTGTGGTCATGATACACACACAAAAAAATTAGATCATTTCTCTTTTGCAAGATAGACCCTCATAGTGATGGCTAGACTGAGAAAAGGGCACCGAGGTCTACTTGGTGACACAGTTACAAGACACAGCTACCGTCTCTTCCCTTGGTTACTCAGGCATTGGGTGCAGACTCTTGTGCTTGGAGCCAAGGCCCTGGCCCCGTGCAACGCCCCAGCTCCCTGCCCGTTAACGCTGACTGTGCCTGTCAGTAAACCTGCCCGAGAGAGAGCAGAGGACATGGGTGTGCAGGACACACACAAGGACAATGTGAACGTCCTCGGTGCCTCATTGCACACCTGGCAGCCACCACCCAGGGGCTGGTCTCTGTCACGTCTGGTCCTGCACCTGAGTGGGATTCGCGGCGCACGGCACCGAGACCAGAGCTTTGAGACAGGACTCCGGACGCACGGGGAGGGCTGGGTCCCTTCTCCAACCCTGCAGCTCCCTCCTCTCTGCAGCGGTGACGTGGACCTCCTGCTAACTAGAGGGCACGGAGGAGGAGCCGGCTCCGGGGTCACCCCTCATCTAATTGTGCGGCCCTCTGGGAGGAGGCAGCTCCCTAGGCCAAACCATCACTTTCCTGCCTCGGAAATAGGTGCCTTGGATCCCGGGGCACGTTCCGGCTTTGACGCAGCCGACCTCATTTGCGGGCATGTCACACCCGTGAAGCGTCTTGGCCCCGAGGGCTGTCACTCCCGCTCCCCGATCTGCAGCTCGCCGTGCACAGAAATCCCGCCAGCAACACGGCATGCACGGTGACGTTTATAAATAAGAGCTTCTTACGACATCTCTGATGTATGATGCGCTGGGAGCCAGGCACACACACACACACACACACACACACAAGTTTTTAAAACTTTGAACACATCTAAATAAGATTTCTTTCTTTTTTTTTTTTTTGGTACCAGGGACTGAACTCAGGGGCACTCGGCCACTGAGCCCCGTCCCCAGCCCTATTTGGCATTTTATTGAGAGACAGGGTCTCCCTGAGTTGCTTGGGGCCTCCCTTTGGCTGAGGCTGGTTTTGAACTCGCGATCCTCCTGCCCCGGCCTCCGGAGCCGCTGGATGACAGGTGTGTGCCACTGTGCTGGGCTTAAATTGGGCAATTTTGAATTCAAAGGCACCTGTGTCTCACATCTTTGGGGAAAAAGATGCCGTGTCAACACTGCGCCGAGCCACTTTTGCTGTGACGCTTTGGCACTATCTGGAGGTAAATCTCTCGGGACTCTTGCTTGACATCTCTGTTGAATCAGGTAACTGGTAAAACACAAGAGGGCCATTTCATCCAAGTGTGATTTCTACCTCGTTGCTTTCAGTCTTTGCATGTTGAGACCATGCAAGTCAGAAGCATCTTTTTGTCAACAACATCACGGCCTAAAAATGCTAGTTTTTTCCCTAATACCAGCCGTGTGAATCAGAGTCATGTACACGAGAACCATTTATTTCCAAGAGACAGAGAAAAAAAATCCCTTTCATTATAACTCAGTAACCGTAATCTCCAAGCACGGTGTTGTTGAAACTTCTCAAACCTCTGGTTCTGGGAGAAAATTGCAGAAAATCTCAATAGAATCCCAATAATCGGGTCAGGCTTCAGAATCGTAATATGATAATTGAAAACATTTTTGATTCTCTTCCAAACTCTTGCACTGAGAGACCACAACAATGTCTTGCTATGATGCCCCAGATTCACACGATCAAGCGATTAAGTCACTTCTGTAAAGACAACTTGGTCTCATAAAGGATTGGCCACAGAATCCAAGGGCCACTTAGGGACCGTCCTTGCACGAGAGATGGATATTTCTGAGACATTGCTGGGAAATGCAGACTCATAGAAAGATGCCCAGCTATTTGCAGCCGACCAGTCCCTTCCGGGAGTGATGTCCTCCTTGAAATAATGACCTCCTGGTAGGCCCCGCCTCTTAAAGGGCCAACCACCTCTACTCTGCCAGACCAAGGACTGAGCCTCCACCGGCTGGATCTCCAGAGCCCACAAACCCCGTTCAAACCACAACAGACCACCAAGTCATGAGCACGTCTCTCTCAGAGCTGCGTTAAAGGATGCAGCCACATCCATGTTTATAGCAGCTCAATTCACAACAGCTAAGCTGTGGAGCCAACCAAGGTGCCCTTCAACAGGTGAATGGACAAAGAAAATGTGGGGGCTGGGGATGTGGCTCAAGCGGTAGCGCGCTCGCCTGGCATGCGTGCAGCCCGGGTTTGATCCTCAGCACCACATACAAACAAAGATGTTGTGTCCGCCGATAACTAAAAAATAAAATATTAAAATTCTCTCTCTCTCTCTCTCTCTCTCTCTTTAAAAAAAAAGAAAATGTGGTACATATACACAATGGAATATTACTCAGCCTTGAAGAAGAATGAAATCATGGCATTTGCTGGTAAATGTATGGAGCTGGAGAATATCATGCTACGTCAAATAAGCCAATTCCCCAAAAAACAAAAGCCAACTGTTTTCTCTGATATGTGGATGTTAATTCACAATGGGGGCTGCACTAGGGAAGAATCAAGATATTCTGGATTAGGCAGAGGGGAGCGAAAGTGAGGGAAGGGGTATGGGGTAGGAAGGACAGTAGATGAATCCAACATTATTATCTTATGTGCATATATACGACTCCATGACCAGTGTGATTCTACGTCACGTACAACCAGAAGGAGAAGTCATGCTCCATTATATGTGATGTATCAAAGTTCACTCTACTGTCATATATAATTAGAACAAATTTAGAAGAATTTTTAAAAAGTGTGTTTCACAATTAAGTCCCAAATATCCAAGACCACGGACCAAATGGGATCCCCCAGACCCCAAACCATTGCACACGTCACACAGTTAATTCACGGAGATTCTGGGCTCGAGGATCGGCCTAAGATATTCTGGACCTTTCCATGTGTTTAGACCCCAAGGTCATCGTCTGTCATTGTGCACATCTCAGTGGACCCCGAGGTGACTCCCGGGGCCTTTGGTCACCTGCTCGAGGGGGTCCTCCCGAGGGGAGTCCCCTTAATGCATAGCCTGTGGGTCCTGCGTCCCCCCTGCAGAGACCCGGCCAGAGAAGCCCATTGGGCGTGGACGGGACATGGGTCTAGAGAACCTTCCTCCCTTTTTGGATCAAGCCAAGGGCTTCCTCTCCCCGGGGATCCCCAGGCGCACAGGGGACACCCACCGTCGTATGAAGCTGGTGGCCTCCGCCGTGAGCCTCTGGGTGAGGTTGTCGAAGGACAGCGGCTGCTGCGTGACGTCGTAGTTCCTCATCAGGAAGCAGTTGAGCGGCCGGAAGAAGTGCAGGAAGCAGAGGAACAGGAGGAGCACGAGGACCACCAGGAGCAGGAGGCCGAGGAAGACGGCCGGGGGCACCCGCAGCAGCCCCAGGCAGCGCAGCGCCCCCAGGGTCAGCACGGCCAGCCCGATGACCTGCAGCGGGACGGACACCAGCCAGCGGTGGGCCGAGGCGAAGACCGTGCCCTCCCCCGGCTTGCAGTCCCTGAGGTTGGTCGTGGGGATCCCAAAGAACTCGTCGAAGCCGTGACGCAAGGGGTGGTGGCAGAAGTCGGTCTTGTTGTGACAGTTCATGCCGAGGTGCCACTTCCCTGAGAAGACAAGTGGCGGGGACAACTTGAGTCCCGGGCGTGTCGGATCCACGCATCCCCCCCCCCCCAGAGGAGAAGGGACCTGGAGATTCAAACCAGCAAACTACCCACAAGCAGAGAAACCAAAGAGCAGCCACAGAACCTTCCGGGGTCCTCCCCAGACCTGGTGGCAAACCGTGCCGTAAGAACAAATCTGAGGACCCTAAATCGAGTTCTTTGGGTATTAAATGCGGGAAATGAACCCTGACTCTAAAGCTACCCCCAGGGGCACGAGGAAGTCACACCCAGTGGCTCAGCAATCATTTCAAAACGTTTTTATAAAGTATTAATCGTGTCACCAAATGAGTGGGGGGCAGGGAGAAAGATAATAGGGATTTTTTTTTTTCTGGTACCAGGGGCACTTAACCACTGAGCCCCATCCCCAGCCTTTTTTATATTTTACTTAGAGACAGAGTCATGCTGAGCGGCTTAGGGCCTCGCCAAGTTGAGGAGGCTGGCTTTGAACTTGCGATCCTCCTGCCTCAGCCTCCTGAGCCGCTGGGATCACAGGTGTGCCCTACCGCGCCTGGCTACACCATCTGGGATTCATCAGGTGAGCAGCTTAAAACCAATCAGTAAGCACAAGGGGACATCACTCAGGTGGATGGGACCGTCTCCCAGAACTGAAAATATGATAGGACGGTGCGTACGTGTAGGTTTGTAAGCATCCTCTGTGCATGTCCAGCTGTTTGTCTATCATCTGCCATGACTCTCTCCGCCGCCATATTATCCATCATCTACCTACTGATCACTGGCTCATTCACGTTTCACCCCTCTATCCATTCTTCCTTCCGTCTGCCCGCCCATCCATTTATCATTATCTACCCACCCGCCCGTCTACTTCTCCCATTCACACTATCCGTCCATCATCCGTCTATCCACTCTGTCCACCCACTGTAGGTGTGCATTACCTTTCTGTACTTCCATCCATCCGCACATTTTCTATCTCCTCTTCCATCCACTCTATCTATCTATTTTCTAACTACTCAATCCTATCTAACCCATCCCTATCTATCTATCTTTCTATCAATCATCTATGCACTATTGTATCTGTCCATCCAACCACCCACCCATCCACTCATCCATCCACCCATGCACTCATCCATCCACCCACCCATCCACCCATCCATCCATCCATCCACCCACTCATCCATCCATCCATCCACTCACCCACCCATCCATCTACCCATCCACCTATCCATCCATCCATCCATCCGTCCATCTGTCCATCCATCCATCCACCCATCCATCCATCCATCCATCCATCCATCCATCCGTCCATCCATCCACCCATTCATCCACCCATCCATCCTGTCTACTCTACCCTATCTATCTAATCCATCCATCTCATCTATCTGTCTATCTTTTATCCATGCACTATTTATATGTATGTGTCTGTTTGTCCATCCATCCATCCATCCTCTATCTATTCTATGCATCCACCATACCTGTCTATCTTTCCATCCTCCCAGCAATTCTCTATCTATCGATCCACTCTATCTATCCATCCATCTACAACGTATCCCCTCTGTCCATCCACTAGATATATGGGTCTATCCATCGTTCATTCTATATTTCTCTATCCACTTTACCCATGTACTCTGTCCATCCATCCCTTTATTCATCAATCCATTTTCTACCTGCTCTATGCACACTATATCTATCCATCCATCCATTCTCTATCTACTCTGTGTGTCCACCATATCTATCCATCCATCCATCTATGCATCTATTATCCATCTATCCATCTATCATCCATCCATCTATCCATCCATCCATCTATGCATCCATCCACCCATCCATCCATCCATCTATTCATCCATCCATCCATCCATCTATTCATCCATCCATCCATCCATCCATCCTTCCATCTATCCATCTATTCATCCATCTATCCATCCATCCACCTATCCATCCATCCTTCCATCCTTCCATCTTTCCATCTATTCATCAATCCATCCATCCATCTATTCATCCATCCATCCATCTATTCATCCATCCATCCATCCATCCATCTATCCATCCATCCATCCATCTATTCATCCATCCATCCATCCATCCATCCATCTATCCATCCATCCTTCCATCCATCCATCCATCCATCCATCCATCCATCCATCCATCCATCCATTCATCCATCCATCCATCCATCCATACATACATCTATTCATCCATCCATCCATCCATCCATCCATCCATACATCTATTCATCCATCCATCCATCCATCTATCCATCCATCTATTCATCCATCTATCCATCCTTCCATCCTTCCATCTATCCATTTATTCATCCATCCATCCATCCATCCATCCATCCATCTATCCATCTATTCATCCATCTATCCATCCATCCATCTATCCATCCTTCCATCCTTCCATCTATTCATCCATCCATCCATCCATCCATATACACCAACTCATATAAAGATACACACACACACTCACACACAATTAGCCTGACATGCTCATCATGGTTTTGCCCTGAGCCGAGTGCCTTCACCCCCATGTAAAATGTGCTCTGTCTGGGTGACACCGTCCCCGAGGCTCCCTATGTAACGATGTGCCCTGTGCGGGTGACGTTGCCCTGAGCTTGCCCGAGCCTGTCCTGCTCTCTGGCTAGCCCTGCCCACGCCCCCCTGCACCCTCCTGAGGACTCCATACCTATCAGCGCCGTCGAGTAGCCCTGGCTCTTCAGGAGTTTGGCAAAGGTGACCTCACTGGGGGGCAGCCCTCCAGAGGAAGCCGTGAAGATGTACACGCCAATTCTGTTCCACGACGCCATTCCTGAGGGGCCAACGGAAGACGCCCTTAAGAACCAGAGTGACCCTGGAGCTGGCCGTCCCCCGGGATGATGGTCACCTACCCGATCGCACCGAGTACCGGCCCGTCATGAAGGACGCCCTGCTCGGGGTGCACAGGGGAGACGCCGCCAGGTGCTGGGTCAGCTTGGCCCCCCCGCTGGCCAGCCGGTCAATGTTGGGTGTCCTGGGGTGAAAGAACCGCGCCATTGGTGAGGACCGTGCCAGCCAAGCTGACCTGGTCCCTCTGGGACACGGGGAACTCTCTCAGGGACCGAGGGCAACTGGTGTCACGTAGGGGAGGGGAGCAAGTGGGGGCACGGAACTCAAGATGGGAACCAAACCATGATCCACGTGGGTCCACTCATGTCCTCCAAGGGCACCGGGCTCCTGGTCCCTCTGGCCTTGGGGGACGGGAAGAGTGGACTCGTGGGACAGAAGGGGGGCAAGGCTTGAATGCCAAGCAGACTGTTGCGATCCTCCTGAATCAGCCTCGGGAGCCCCTGGGGTTATAGGCGGGCGCCCCGGCACCCAGTTTGCAGGACTCTTTCAAAAACAACAAGTTCAATGCCGTCACCTGTGCTGTGAAGTTTAGCAAGTTGCTTGATTTCCTGTCCCTCACTGTCTTTATCCGTCAACCACGAATAAACACAATAACCCGACAAGCTGAACAGCTAAAAAATAAGTGAATAAATGCCTAAAAGTTAAGAAGATTCAGGCGTAACGTGAGGTACCCTTGGCGATGTCTTATGAGCAAGTTGTTCTTATTATTTTTCGAAGAATCATCCAGTTTTAGAGCTGGGTGCCCTCTCTTTTAATTTAGGTTATACTGGTCTTCTGCACAGGGAGCAGGGTTTATTCACTGTTCACGAGAGAAAAGGAATCTGGAACTCCCATCGCCTATCACACAGCGACCACAGGGCCCTTGCATGACATCCCGAGTGATGGCAGTTCTAGGCACAGGGCTTCCCAACCCTATGTCCTCCTCCAGGAGGTGCTTGTTAATACCCGTGAGGTGGGTGCCCCGAATCTGCCCCACCTTGTGTTCTCCCCACTGTTGGAGTTATCCCTGGTTTTTAAAAAGCTGTACCACCGTAGAATGTGACATTGCTCCTCGTGGGTTTTTGGCCAGGGCTAGGGTCTGAATGCAAGTGATGCCCTGAATCTCCTGTGTGGAAGCCTAGCCCCAAGGTGATGGTATTAGGAGGTAGGATCTGTGAGGGGAGATTCTCATGAATAGGGTTGGTGCCTCAGAGAGTCCCCTGCCCGTCCACCACGGAGGACCCAGGAGAAGGCCCCTCTGGGAGCAGGAAGCAAGCAGCCTCAGCTGACCCCGGTCAGCCCCACCTGGACCTCGGGCTGCAGCCTCAAGGGCTGAGAGCAGGACACGTTTTGCTGATAAGCCCCCCGGGCTGGGGTGTCCTGTTCCTGCAGCCCACGAGGCCCAGGAGAGTGCAGGTGGGTTGGAGATGGACAGAGAGCCGGGTGGTGGGTCTTGAAGTGACAATAAAGGTCCCTAAGCTCCGATGAGCTGGCACAGGCTCGGGACCACCTGGAACCCAGCCAGATGCCCAAGAAAAGACACGGAACGGGACGAAAGGGGGGACAGGGGGACCGTCGGCAGAGCAAGAGAACATCTGGAGGGGCGCGCTCACTCCTGTGGTGGCTTTGAGGTCTTCCAGGTCAAGCCCAAACTCAGGGACAATCCACGCTCCCCGTTTCTCCCTGTGTGCACATAAAGCCACGCCCGGGGGTGCCCCACTTGAAGGGACTTCCACATTGCCCTGCGGTCTGAGCTCTGTCCCTCCGCGCCCACCTCTACGGGAGCCCGTTGCCGGTGAACAGCGCCACGTGCCCACCCAGGAGCCGGGCGTGCAAACCTGAGAGTCTTGTTCCCGTAGCACCCAGGGTCTCCGATGCCAAGGTCGTCCGCCATCAACAGGACGATGTTCGGCCTTGACGTTGTGTGGCTCTGGGTTCCCCCCAGAAATACCAGCAGGAGGAAAAGGACCCTCATCTTCCTGCAAAAGAGAATTGAAAGACGCCGGTAGCATGGGGTGGGGTGGGGCGGGGGGTCCCCTCTTCCTTCTCTGTGACCCTCCGTCCTCCTTGTGCAGATTTATAAGAGGCCACACGTATGTCCCAGCCACCCCAGACGCCATAGGCTCCAGAGACACTTAGGTCTAGGAAATTGCTACTCAACAACTTCATTCTTGGTCTGGGAACAGAGGTCAGTTGGTAGGGTGCTTGCCTCGCATGCACAAGGCCCTGGGGCAGGGGAGGAGGAGGAGGAGGAGGAGGAGGAGGAGGAGGGGGAGGAGGAGGGGGAGGAGGGGGAGGGGGAGGAGGAGGAGGGGGAGGAGGAGGAGGAGGGGGAGGAGGAGGAGGAGGAGGAGGGGGAGGAGGAGGGGGAGGAGGAGGGGGAGGAGGGGGAGGAAGGGGAGGAGGAGGAGGAAGAGAAGGAGGAGGGGGAGGAGGAGGAGGAGGAGGAGGAGGAGGAGAAGGAGGAGGAGGAGGAGGAGGAGGAGGAGAAGGAGGAGGGGGAGGAGGAGGGGGAGGAGGAGGAGGAGGGGGAGGAGGAGGAGGAGGAGGAGGGGGAGGAGGAGGAGGGGGAGGAGGAGGAGGAGGAGGGGGAGGAGGGGGAGGAGGGGGAGGGGGAGGAGGAGGAGGAGGAGGGGGAGGAGGAGGAGGAGGGGGAGGGGGAGGAGGGGGAGGAGGAGGAGGAGGGGGAGGGGGAGGAGGAGGAGGAGGAGATGGAGGAGGAGGAGGAGGAGGGGGAGGAGGAGGAGGGGGAGGGGGAGAAGGAGGAGGAGGAGATGGAGGAGAAGGAGAAGGAGGAGATGGAGGAGAAGGAGGAGGAGGAGGAGGAGAAGGAGGAGGAGGAGGAGGAGGAGGAGGAGGGGGAGGAGGAGGAGGAGGAGGAGGAGGAGGAGGAGGAGGAGGAGGAGGAGGAGAAAGAATAAACTTCATTCTCTTTCTAGTGTGTTTATTTGCAAAACACGCAGTTCCTTCCAAGCGGCCGGCCAAGATCTTTCCTTCCTAACCTGGACCCAAACTGGACTTTGTGCTCAGAAAACTATCCCCGAGGCCCGCAGATCTCGCCAACCCAACACCAACGGAGCCTCCGACCACGCCCCATCATCTCTGTTGGAGGAGTTCGGAGTTTGCTCATTGAGTCAACCAGGGCCACCAACAGCTCAGGGGGAACAGGGCCGACTTCAGGACGGGACGGGGCTGCGAGGGGGGACCCAGCAGAGCCACAGCAAGGTGCGCGGGTGACGGGGCAGAACTGCTGAGCAGGATGGGATACCCTCAGGCCTCCTCAGTCCTCCACCCGTCAACACTTCAGTTCCCTTGGCTACTCGGCGGGGCCTGACCTTGTCCATCCGGCTTTGCGCTTTTTAAGTGGATTTTTTCCCCCCACCATGTTTGCTCTGCCTTCCCGTTGAGGTATTCACGACCCTCCAGAGTGAGGCCGCCCGCAAATTTCCTTGGCAGGTCTCCTGTGAGTCAATGAGGATTGACTCGATTGTTTTACTGAGACTCAGCAAGAAAGCACTCACAATACCAAGTGGACGGCAAGGTCATGAGCTACCGTCGTCCTGCAGGCTGCAGGAGGGGACAGGCAGGGTCTCTTCTCCGCTGCAGGATGGGCGTCTGGGGATGGATGAGCCAGGGTTGGAGGGAGCATGTTCTATTATACATACGCTGCAGGATGCTTAGATGGGTGAGGGTGTGGGTTCAGGATCATGGGTCCCCCCAGGTGAGAATTATCATCCCCTGTGACATTGTTATGGTTTAGACATGAAAAAGCTCATGTGTGAGACCATGCAAGAATGTTCAGAGGTGCAATAATAAGACTATGGGAGCTGTAAACTAAAAAGTGGATTAATCCACCTGAATGGACTCACTGGGTGGTGACTGCAGCAGGTGGGGTGTCGCTGGAGGAGGGGGTCCCTGGGCTGTGCCTTTGGGGTCTCTGTCCTGTCCCTGGTGAGCAGAGCTCTCTCTGCTCCCTGGTGCCCTGTCCTGAGCTGCTCTCCTCCTCCAGGCCCTGCCGCCATCTTGTTCTGCCTCCCCTTGGGCCAGAGCCATGGAGTCGGCCAACCGTGGTCTGAACCTCTGGAACCGTGAGCCCCAAATAAACATTTCCTCCTCTAAATAGTCCTTGTCAGGTCTTTTGGTCACATTAATGAAGAAGCCAACTCAAACATCCATCTTTAATGTAAAATCTTTTGCTGCCTGAGCTGGGGGGCTATGAGTACTGAGCTTGGAGTTGAAAGTCCCAACAGAATCGTAGCTCCTTCCTCACACACCTGTTGACAAAGAGCGAGGAGAGGTCCACCTTGTGAACGGGTTTGTAAGGGACTGGTCTCAACAGATGATGAGTCCACCAAATGGTTCTTCCATGGAAGACACCATCCCACCCCTAGAATCACCCTTGAGAGACCATTTTCCATTGCAATCCATTATTTAACTTATGCTGCCACCGGTAAACCCAGACTTCATCCCCATATCCATGAGGGGAGAAAAAAAAGAATTCCAAGTACGATCAGCAACATCCAAACAGAGCAAGCTTCCGTCTAAACAGCCGGCTGGGTGTGATTTAACCCCAGCAACTCAGGAGGCTGAGGCAGGAGGATCAGCAAGATGGAGGCCAGCCTCAGCAGCTTAGTAAGACCCTGTCTCAAAATAGCAAAATGAAAAGGCTGGGGACGTAGCTCAGTGTCAAAGTGCCCCTGGGTTATGTCCCCAGCACCAAAACAAAACAACACCTCTCCTAACGTCAGCACCACGGCAAGCACGAGGTTTTAACAGAGGACATCATCCTGTACCTGAACCAGCGATCCAAAGACTTGTCCATTTCAGTCCTCTGATTCCAGGGAATTCATTCTTTATCTGGTAAATCCAGGGGGCCAAATCTCCATCATCTGGGCACCACAGGAAGAGTACCAGCGTCTCGCTCCACCATGGCTCTGTCTGAACCCAAATCCGAGAATCCCTACTGCCACCCATGGGTACCGCAGAGCCAGGCTTTACTAATGCTCTCCATCTTCTTAGGACCCTTTGGTCCCCTCTCCCTTTGAAATATCTTCCACTTCCATAAAAAAAAAATGCAAACTCAATTTCCCTCGATTCCCTTCCTTGAAAGATAAGCAAGCAAGGAAATAAGTCATGCATGCAGTTTTGTTAGTTTTTCCATGATTACTTGTTTTATGTTTTTGATTGGCACCTCCTGTTTGCGAATATTTATGAGATACAACACGCTCTTCTGATGCACGTATGTATTGGGTGATGATCAACCCCAGGACCCTGAGCATATCCATGCCCCCGAACATTGATCATTCCTTTATTATGAGTAGATTCAAAACCCTCTCTTGTAATTATCTCGAGATACACAGTGCATTATTGGAAGTCGTAGCCAGAGCGATTCAAGAAAAAGAATCAAAGGAAGGAATCCAACTCCCCCCGTTTACAGGCGGTGTGGTCTTGTATACAGAAAACCCTCAAGACTTCACCAGAAAACCGTTGGCACTAATAAACAGACTTGGGAAACTTGTAGGATCCAAAGCCCAGTTGCACTCCTCTCTGCTAACAGTGGGCTGAGAAAGGAAGCAAGAATTCTTTTTGCACTAGCTGCAAAAATAAAATGAAACACTCAGTTTGTTCTTGTTAGCTATTTGCTCTTTCCTCTCTCTCTCCTTAATTTGGTAGCTTCTGTTTTTTTCGGGAGCTAGTAAAATGAGCCCAGAATTGAAAGTCGGGTACGGATTCACCTGGGGTCACCAGCTAGCGGGTTTTATCCATGAGCTCCGACCCCCTTCTGAATCCCTCTCCTCCCCATCATCCTGAGATGCCACCTTGACCACAGGGCACTCGGTTAGGATAACAGAAATAAAAGGTTGCCAGGATGATAAAGTGGTAGACAGAGGTCACTTGCTGGCTGACCTAATCTATTTTCTGCCACCCAAAGCAATTCACCAGCAGATCCACCAGATCCACTTCCATTCCACAAATGCATATGGCGACCATCCCGGGAAGAAGATGGTGGGGCAGTCTTGGGGTTGAGTGGGACACAGAACCATCCAACAGCGCTCTGATCATCCAGTCAGGGATTCGCAGGCAGAGAACAGTTCTGAGAACCCCCAGCTCAATTGGGGGTCATTCGTCCAGCACTGGATTTGTGCGCTGGGTTTTTTATCCTGCCACTTGACTGAACTGGTTTGTTAGTCCAACAGTCTTCTGGAGGGCGTCCTATATAAAGAAGCTCTCTCTTACAAACAAGGATCCGTTAACTTCCTGCTTTCCAATGGACATACCCATTTTCTTCTTTTTCTTGTCTAATTGCTCTGGCCAGGACTTCTACTAATGCATGATGGATCTAAAAATAACCAGGAGAGGGAATTTGGTGTTTGTGACCTTGCTTTTGGTGTTTCTCCCTGCTCTCCTGGGGGAACACCTGGCTCCCTGCAGGCTGGGGCTGGTCTTTCCAATGGAAGGTGTAAATTCAATATGGCGCCCCTGGAGGAACAAGGGCCAAGAATTTTATGTACAGATTCTGGGCAGAGTCAGGATCAGGAAATAAAAGCCATTGGTCAGGAAGGTAGTCCTCGGTCTTGTGTAACACAAGGAGTGTATGAGCATGCACACACACACACACACATACGTGCACACACACACACACATGCATGCACACATACGTGCACACACACACATGCACGCACACACATGTGCACACACACATGCATGCACACACACGTGCACACACACGTGCATACTCACACAGAGGCAACTAGCATTTTATATGAAGTAATGAATTGTGGGTTTAAGCTCTGGGTCAAAAGCCCCAGAGTTCTTTGAAGACGTCTGCAGGATAACTGAGGAGCTGAGCTGCTTGGGTGAGGTGAGTTTACCGGGAGGGAGATGCGCCGAAAGTCGTGAGCCACTTGAGCACAATACGGAAACAGAAATGGCGGGAAAAGTCACCCAAGGCTCCTGGCACAAGACATTTAAGCCTGTGTTCAAAACAGACGTGGGGGCGACATAAAATCCTTAGAATTCATTACATCACAAAGGCCCACTCCCACGAGCCGTGGCCTGAGAAACTGTCCTAGGTGCAGAGACGGTTCAATGCATGCTCCTGTGCTTGCTAGCCTTGGAACCACAAGCCTAGGAAGCCAGGCACAGTGACGCCCACCTGTAATCCCAGTGGCTCGGGAGGTTGAGGCAGGAGGATCACAAATCAGAGGCCAGCCTCTACAACTTAGCAAGGCCCTACGCAACTTAATGGAAAACCTGTCTCTAAATAAAATCCAAAAAACAAGGTGACATTGACCCTTGTTGGTATAATCCCACCAGGAGCTTGGTACCACGGGAGGCAGGCAGGAGAGGGACAGGTTCAATCGGTAGACTCGAGGTACAACCAAATGCATGGGATATACAGAGGGAGCCCAGGATGATGACCTTGACCTTGCTCCTGAGCAGATTTTTTTTTTTTACTGAAATTGAACCCCCAAAGGATAAAAGCACATTAATAATATTAACGTCTGCACTCATCTCTGAACCCCGGAATGGTCTTGCTCAGCTCCGTGGCACGGCAGAGCACTAACGACACTTCCCAACCGTGCCTGGCGTGGCTATTATTAGGGCTAGGATGTGAGTTATCATCTAGCCCACGTGAAGAAGGTGTGGGAATTGAAGTTTGTTAAGAGCCACTTAGAATCCCGCTGCATATAAATTAGCACCACCTAAAGTCACCAGATGACCTTTTTCTATTTTAAATTAATTTTTCCCTACAAGCAAGCCTTAGAAAAAAAAGGTGTTTATAAAGAGGTTTCAAACGAACAGAGTCAGTTGATGCAAAAGTACTTAAAAATTAAATGGAAGCATACCATTCCGACATATGAGGAGCACAGCACATTCACAGAAAACCTGCATGATTTCCCCCTTTAAAAATTAAATTATTTTTTTCTGAACACCCTTAATTTGGCATAAGAGCCAAGGAAAAAAAAATCTTTTTTTTTTGGAGAAATCAGCTATTCATAAAACACAATTATTATGAAGAAGGGAGACAAAGGAACATTTTCATAACTAGAGATGCAATTCTATTCAATTTGTTCATTAAGAGAAAAATGAACGTTGCGCTTACATAACGGGAAACTTCACCTTGGCGGGGAAAATGTTCCCAATCGGTTTTCTTATTGGGGAACGAGGCTGACGGGGGGTGGGGGTGGGGAACCTCCATGAGAAGCCACACATTTTTGGAAAAGAAAATGCAAGACTCTCGTTCAGCCTGAGCCCTGCGGAATGCATGGGTTTTGGCTTGCAAGGTGTGATCCTCTAAGAGAGGTCCTTTTTAAATCGATAAAGAAAGGTAGCCTCGTGCAAAATTGGCAAAAACCCATCTGCAGCCGGCATCGCTACCGACTTCAATGCCTCATCAAATCACTTGTGATTTTTGTAAGATAAGTGTTCGGATGTCTCTGCTTCCGTAAACCTCTTTTAATAGGCTATTCAGCCCGAGCAGATTACCTGGCTCTTTGTATTTTAAAATATGCTCAGTGACACCTAACTAGATTCTGCAAGAAGAAGACTCTCCTGTGGACTGCACCTTGCTTTTCTGCCTCCTCTCGGTTGGTCCACCTCACACAGCCTCGGGACAAAGTGGAGGCTCAGAGACCAAAGGGTCCAGACACAGTGCCTACTGTTCAGGTAGCCGGTCACATTTGCACACGTCACTCCATCCTGATTTCTGCCATCCAACAACCAAAGGGCCCCTTCCCAGTCTACAGCCCCGTGATGTTTGCGATTCTATCATCTGATGGCTTTTCTCGAGTCTAACTGGAACGGACTCCATTACTTTCTAACAAGGAAGGACGGGGGTGAACTCGGTGAGTATCTATCAGCACACAGTGAGAAATTCAACAGGCAGCGTGAAAAGCAGGGACAAAGGAGTATGTGACATCCCTTGTGTTCAGCTGCTGACATAAACGTGCTCCCTGATTTTCAGGGTACAGCTCTGCCTGTCTCGACGGGCTCTCGTTACCAGAGATGCACTTTGAGACTGCATCTCTGGAAGACAGGTACCCAAAAGAGAGCTCTGGTTGATGGGTAGCACAGACGTGACTGAATCTGTCATGAGGGCAGATACCTTTCAGCCCAGTGCAGAAGCTGGGGAATTTCTCAAATTAATGGTTCTGTTGCCTCCTAATGACCCAGCCAAATTCAACCTCACTAGCAAAAGCGGTGGTGGGAAGCAAAGGATTCAGACAGGCAGCATGACAGTAATATCAAAGGCAACAATATCAGCAACACAGAGCCTTCAGAGAGTAGTGAACCGCCAGCCGAGAGCTACCCATTCTAGACACACTTCCAATCACCAATATGGCGGACGTGGTTTCCACCCCCATTTAACAGATGATAGAACTGAGGCTGAGAGGTGAAATCAAATGCTCAGGATTACAATGGCAAGTGACAGATGAAATGCAACTCCTAGCCCAGGTCTGCCTGACTCTGAACCAGCTCCCAGAAAAATGGAGGGCGCTATGCACCCCCAAATTGGAAAAGATTGGGACATCGTCCGGCTGGAGGGAGTCTTCTAATGTATTGTGCATGTGGCTGGGTGGTGTGAATAATGAGCAGCAAATATAGAATTCATCATATTCATCATGAAGAGTACTTACTGTAGAAATTTGTATCAGCTGTGCAATTATAAAGGGGAATTGTAGAAAATGAGAAGCCAGATGCTTAGCTGCTATTAATATCAATCTTGGGGACTCCTGACCATGGTTAGAGCATTCTTTATCTTGGCTATTTGCAAGATTAAAATTTACAAACATACAGACACTTTCAAAGAAGCTGTATAACAGGTTTGGTAACTCTACGTGGTATTTTGCTTTCTTTGCTCCTGTTTATGAAATATAACAGATGAAAACTTTTATTCATCACACAATTTATCACTGAATTCTAAATAAGTGAAAACATGCAATTTTGGCACACTATGGATATAAATTATAAATTGTGTGTGTGTTACCACATGTGTGTGCATATATATATATAGAACAGCATATGCCAATCCATACAACTTCCTTTGTTTATGTATAGATAGGCACAGATAGATAAATAGAGCACAGATCTAGATATAAGCATAGATTATACACATGTACACATATGACATCTTGTTTCAGTCAGCTTTTTTTATTGCTGTGACCAAAAGACCTGAAAAGTATAATTTTTGAGGAAAAAAACTTTATTTGGGGGCTCCTGGTATCAGAGATTCAGTCCATGGCTGGCTGACTCCATGGCTCTGGCCCAAGGGGAGGCAGAACAAGATGGCGGCAGGGCCTGGAGGAGGAGAGCAGCTCAGGACAGGGCACCAGGGAACAGAGAGAGCTCTGCTCACCAGGGACAGGACAGAGACCCCAAAGGCACAGCCCAGGGACCCCCTCCTCCAGCCACACCCCACCTGCTGCAGTCACCACCCAGTGAGTCCATCCAAGTGGATTAATCCACTGATTAGGTCAAGACTCTCATGACTTGATCATTTCATCTCTGAACATTCTTGTATGAGCTCACATTTGAGCTTTATTGGATGCTTCATATCTAAACCATAACACATCTGAAAGAATTATTTTAAAGGTCAATGTATATCAATGCTTCATAAAAGTTAGCATTCCAATGTTTTCACAAATATCACCAAACAATGAACTCCTGATGTTTTTTTTTTTTAATTTTCCTACTAAATAGTTGAATCTATAACACAGAGTTCTGTGTTTATATTTCATGGCCTCCTTGGAAGGCAAAAGATGATTAGCAGTTCACCCACTCTGTGCATAACAGTTCATATTTATAGTATGCAAATATTTAGTCACAGTATCATACTCCCTAGAAGATATGCAATGTCATGAAGTCTTGATAAAGCATCCGATTGTTAAAACTATATTTGTGTAATGAGTGGGTTGCCTTTTAATGCAAGTAGTTATCTTAATGATAAACTGCACATTTCTTTTTCTCCCTTCTGCAAACCCAAGAGCAAAGTGCATTGTTTCAATGGAATGGCACCCTCCAAAGAAGCAGGCACATGTGTAAATGTGAATAACAAACATTGGTTATGCCCATAAGCAATTCCACTGCCTTTAGTGTTCTTGTGCTTTGGGAGACTGAATCCTTTTCAAATATTTTCTTTTTTTCTGAAGTCTGTTCTAGTCTCTGAGTGTGAGTGATGCCTCTCAAGCTCAGTGGACTGGGGCTGATTATAGTAAGTGACCACAGTGTGCATTCCTCCTCCAAACACAGATGTCATACATTTGAGGGAGCTCAATGCTGGCATCCAATGCTGCTTCCCTTCTCTCTGCCTTTTCCTATGACAGACTCAAGTTTAAAGACCAAAAAATTCCCTATGAAGGCCACATCCCCATAGGACCTAAGGGATGCTCAGGTTTGAAGTCATTGGTTAGGGGACGGAATCCCGAGGGGAGGCGTACAGAGAAGATAAGGATCTTGAAGACTGCCTTAAGAGTGATAACGAGCTAAGGGCCACGGGGCCGCCACTGACTTCAGGGTCAATTCTCCTTCCTTGGTCACCATCTCCTCCTCCCTTGTAGCCTCTTCCCTACCCTCTATAACTATCCATTCTCCTTTTATTTGTTCTGTCCTCTTAGTTCCTTTCCTGTTGAACAAAAAGATGTGTCTTTCCTTGCATATCCACAATGGCTTCCAACATTACACCTGGCCTTAGGAAACAGTAGCAAGATGCATTCAGGAAACAAGTTCTGGTGCAACTTTCATCTCCTTTGCTAGAGGTATCCGAGGATCAGAGCTAGAAATAATAGCACAATGTTACTCCACCTCCGGAGACCGTTTCGGCAAATAGGCATTGCTTGGGGATCTCATGGGGAGGAACAGAGCTTGGGTCGAGACAGAATTGGAAGAGTGGAGTCTTCCAGAATGCACTGGCCAAAACACCACAGAAGACCTTCATCTCGTCTGTTTTGGTTAAAATATGGTTTGTCCCCTCCAAAGGTACTCCCCATCACTAATCATCGGGGAAAGGCAAATCAAAAGCATAGCAAGAGATTACGTCACACCTGTCAAAATGGCTGTTATCCCACAGAGAGAAAGAAAGAAATCACAAAGAGAGAGTATTGGAGAGGATTGGGGGGGGGGGAGACACCTGCTCACTGCTGCTGGGGACGTACAAATGCCCAGCCCCTTTGAAACCAGAGGGGTGGTCCCTTAATAAATTAAAAACAGAATTACCATATGGACCCCCTCCTCCAGCCTCACCCCACCTGCGACAGTCACCATTCCCGCTATTCAGTTCGAAAGCCTGGAACTCGGGTCTGCAGGGATCCCTGCCCGCCAGGGTATTCATGTGTGGCTGGCACAGGAAGTGAAGAAGACGCCCTACAGCAGGTGACACCCACTTACAAATGCCACACACATTCAGTGCGCTGCAGTCACCCGCGGGATTCTAGGCTTCAACTCATTCATTCAAATCTAGGTGTAGTGGAAACAGACAGTGAGTGCTCGTAGCTCTGTGGGCTGGGTCCTCCGTGGTGGAAGGGCAGGGGGCTCTCTGGGTCTCTTTTATGAGGACCCTCGTCCCATTCATGGGCTGCACCTCGGGAACTCAGCCCCTCCCAGAGCCCCCCCTCCAACACCAGCACCTGGGGTGAGAATTGAACATGGGAACTTGGGGACACACACTCAGGTCACTGCACTGGTCAGAGGGCTGGTGCATCACTGTATTAGTCTTCCTGAGCTGCTGTAACAAAACACCCCAGCCCGGGGGGGGCTTATAGAGCACAGACCCCGACTGCTCTCAGCTCTGCAGCTGCAGCCCGAGGTCCAGGTGGGGCGGACACAGGGTCTGCTGAGGGCTGCTTCCTGGCTCCTAGGTGGTGCCTTCTCCTGGGTCCTCCGTGGTGGAAGGGCACAGGGCTCTCTGGGTCTCTTTTATAAGGACCCTCGTCCCATTCATAGGCTGCACCTTGTGAGCTCAGCTCCGTGCAAGGCAACACCTCCTAATACCATCAATTAGGTTTCCCAACAGAAAACATTTTGGGATCAGATCCATTCAGTTTACAGGAATCGGAGGGGGGGGGGGGAGTCAGAGAGTCAGAATTACAGCACCACAGCAGCCCCTATGCAAAGGAAAGCAACAAGTGCCCACTAAGCCACAGAATAGCAGTGTCCTTTGTCCCATTGACACATTCCAGGGGCACACAGTGAGGTTACCCTATCACTCAAAGGAGACCACAGAAGACATAAAAGACCAGAGACCCTTTAGCCGGACATTGACCTGCCTGGAGATTCCCAAGTCGTCATTTCTACGGATGGTTTGTGTGCATCGGGGTCCCAACTGGGGACAGGCAGGACACATGCTGAACTCTCCAGGACCTGGGGGGGGTGGCCTCCAGCGCTGGACAGCATGCTCCCTCCTTGGGGTCTCAAAATCCTTTGCAATGAAACGCTGTGCAATCAACACCCCTTTGGAGTATTTCTTTATCCAGGTACAACTTGTAGGTGCGATTGCGTGAGACTTCTCTTAGCATCACGTCCTACAGATTCATCAATATTGTCACAAATGGCAGCCTTTTTGAAGGCTGAATACTATTCTATTATTGGTCACAATGTTTCATCCATTCATCCATTTTTTTGACAGGCACTTAAGTTGTTTCTTCCTGCATCTTGGCTTTTATGAATAATACTGCATTGAACATCGGGGCACGGGTGTGTCCATGAGGTGACAATTTCATTTCCTTTGGGTATGTACCCAGGGGAGAGGTGGCGGGGCCCTCGGGTAGGGTAGCTTCTTTCTAGATTCTTTAGCATCCTCCATATTGTATCCATTAATAGGAAGATATTTTTAAGACAAGAAAGGTAACTCAGAAAGGAGTGAGTTGAACATTTTCCTGTAGTGCCTCTTAACGGGGTTAGTAATTGGCATGCCAAGGGTAGATTAATCAGGATGCCGTGCCTGAAAGAACTGCGTTGCATTCAGAAGATGTTTGACAGGTGTTATCGCCTGGAATTAGCCACTTTTCACTGGGGGCAGGAAACAGTAATAGAGGTGTCTTTAAATTTGAGTTTTGTTTTGTTTTTTTTTCTTTTTGCAAATTCAAATGTGTGTCTGCAGAAGAGAGGATTCCCCTGTCGGCTCAGAGACGGAGCACGGGCCTCGTAGAAAGCAATGAATTGCAGGATCTTATAAGAGCTGCCCAACTGTGCACATCCTTATCCTCCCAGGTGGGGGACATAGCAAGAAGAATTACAGAATCATTCCTTTGCAACCAGACGATTCCATCCGTCCATAAGCAACATGGTCATCTAAGATGCACAGAAGCCGAAATGAAACAGAAAGGGGGACAGGCAACCCCAAAGAAAGAACCATCTTCCTCCTCCTCCTTTGCAAACGGCTTGGCGTGAAGCCCCTTGCTCTGCCCCGTGGACGGGAGTGAGAGCTCCTCACGGAGCGCTCTCGACAGGAAGATGATAATGAACCCCCAATTTGGCAACATGGTTTAATTATGGGTCATTGAGATGTTTGGAAACAGCCACAAAAGCGCTTTGCATCTTCCTGATTAGCCCCATTTATAACCCCTCCCGAACCTTCCCTCGCCAAGTGTCGCAGAAAATCATTATAATCAATGGAAATCACCCAGCGACGGCAGATTTAAGAAACCAGTACCACCCAACACGGGTCGGGAGAAGGCGTGAGGCCAGCGGCCAGCTCTCTTGGACTTCCCAACTTGGGTTATTTTGAGCACAATGTGACAGTCCTGGTTTCCTGTCTGTGGGATCTCTTCTTCTCAAAATCACTCCTACCATGGGGACCCCACCTGCCTGGGGCCTTGGGCTGAGCAAGTGGAAGTGGGCGCCATCTTGAATATGCAGGAGAATGAGCTAGCTAGACCCTTTTCTTCAGGTAGATAGACAGATAGACACATAGAGATTGACATCATGACAGGTATCTATTTCTATCATCTATCACTATCTATCCACCAATCATCTATATTTATATCATTGATTTATCTATTTCTCTCCATCCACCCATCCATCCATTCATCCACCTTCTATCATTATTTATTTCTTTACCATCTATATCTATCAGTCTATTATTCTCTCACATATCTATCCATCCATCCATCAGCCATCCATCTATCCATTATCTCTCTCTGTTACCCATCATTATCTGTCTCCCTATTTATGTATCATCCACATCGATTTGCCTATCATCTACGTTTTTGTGATTATCTATCTATCTATGCATCGTTATCTATCCATCTTACCTATCGTCTCTCTCATTGATCTATATATATTTATCTACCATATGCCTAGCTATCATTGATTTGTTAATACTTCCATCCATCTATCCATTCTTCTTTCCATCTCTCTGCTTTGCATCATCTACATCTATCAATCATGCATATACATCTACTTGATTTATCAGTTATCTGTCTAGTTATCTATTACAGTCTATTTTTTTGAACGATTCTCATTCTATTATCTATCACCTGTCCATTCATCCACTCTGATTATCTCTCTGTGCATCCACTGTACCCATCTACTGTCTATCTATCTATCCATCCATCTATCCATCTATCTATCCATCCATCTATCTATCTATCAATCAATCATATCCCCATCTGGTCTATTTATCTGTCATTGATCTAGTTATCTATTATTATCTTTCCATCCATCCAATCTACCTACCTGTCTTCTGTCTATCTTCATCTCTCTCTTTCCATTTCTCTACACATGCACTCAGTGGGGTCAGTTACCAGATGTCTCTTTCAGAAAGGAAATTCAAACCACTGTGGCAAGAGCAAGCGCTCATTTAAGGCTGATGAAATCTGCCTTTGTACTGAGATGGCCTCACTTTCTGGAAACCCCCTCTATCCCAGTTGGAAATCCCCAACGCCAGGGCTGTGTCATCTTGCTAAGTGACAGACAGCCGGGGCCCTGCCCCATGGTCACATTGGTCCTTGTTAAGAGGCATGACCCCAGCCTAGTCTCTTGGCAGGCACAGCCAACACCTTCTGCCTTCACTCTCAACCTGAACCACCTCTGTGCAGAATCCAGTTTGAACAAGAACCTCCCACCCTGCATGTCTGATCACCCCTTTCTCTAAAAGATTTGTCGAGGCTCAAGCGTGCAACCCTCCCTGATAAATCTCCAAAAAGCAAGAGGCGGGTGGATACGTCCATATGGCTCTCCAGTGTGTTGGCTTGACTTGTCCAGACACAACCAGCGCCCAAGCACAAGATGGCGCCCACTGATCATCTTCCAGGGTGGACAATGGTGCAAGAATGAAGAGTGGCCCAGTGGGCTAGGAGGACAAGGAAAAGAAATTACAATGGAAGCCTGGCACAGATGCTCCTGCACCTAGGATGGGCTACATCCCCAAAAACCCGCCACAGAAAGACAACGTCATCCGCCAAGAATTCACTGAGTACCACTCAGCTACTGCACTACTGGCTCAGCAACCCAGCACTCTGTAAAGTCCACTGATTGCCCTTGCGGTCCTCGAATTCCAGGAAAAATCCAAATTTGAAGTTTGAAGTACGGTTTCCACTGCGTGCACACCACCCTCACCCCGTCAGGAAGGTGGAAACTCGTGACCCAAATGGTTACACACCAAAGATGACCTGCACCTTGTGGTCGCCACTCCTGACGGATGTGTAAGTTCTTTTCACTCTAGGAGCCAAGAGAAGACACAAAAGCTGACTAGGAGAAGGACTGGCCTGGCCCAGGTGGGTTTCCATTCAAGTCCAAAGATGGCAGGTCTGTGTTAGAGAATGGGTGTCCATGAGGGTCTACTGGGGTCACCTAGTGCAGGAAGGCAGTGCAGGGTGGCTGAATGGAAGGGGGTCAGAAAGGAAGAGGACAACGTGCCTCAGTTGTTGGTTTGCTCTGGGTGCCACCCCACAATGACTCAAAAAAGAGTGTGGTTTATCAAAGGAACAGTGGAAATTCTGAGGTGGGAATATAGATGGATGGATGGATGGATGGATGGATGGATGGGTGGATGGATGGATGGGTGGATGGGTGGATAGATGGATGGATGGATGGATGGATGGATGGATGGATGGATGGGTGGATGGATGGATGGGTGGATGGGTGGATGGATGGATGGATGGGTGGATGGGTGGATGGATGGATGGGTGGATGGGTGGATGGGTGGATGGATGGGTGGATGGGTGGATGGATGGATGGATGGAAGGGTGGATGAATGGATGGGTGGATGGGTGGATGGGTGGATGGATGCATGGATGGATGGATGCATGGATGGATGGGTGGATGGATGGATGGATGGATGGGTGGATGAGTGGATGGGTGGATGGGTGGATGGATGGATGGATGGATGGATGGATGGATGGGTGGATGGGTGGGTGGATGGATGGATGGATGGGTGAGTGGGTGGATGGATGGGTGGATGGGTGGATGGGTGAGTGGGTGGATGGATGGATGGATGGATGGGTGGATGGGTAGATGATGGATGGATGGGTGGATGGATGGATGGATGGGTGGGTGGATGGATGGATGGATGGGTGGGTGGGTGGATGGATGGATGGGTGGATGGATGTATGGGTGGATGGGTGGATGGGTGGATGGATGAATGGGTGGGTGGGTGGATGGGTGGATGGAGATACTTGGAGACTTGCACCCACAGTAGGTACAGCTACACCTTAGAATGTCACAGACACCATGAAGAGCTTATGACAAACACAGACCACCAAAGGGCAAACTGGCCCCTCGTGCATCCTACACAGTGCCCCAGTCTGCAAGACAAAGGCCCCGAACTTCGGCACCTTACGATGAAAGCCAAATCTCAACCCTTACTTCTGATAATGAAAAAGGCACAGCTCAGAGAGATACAGTGACTTGTCCAGGGTCACACAGCCAGGAGGTTCAGAAGCCCTTTTTCAGAACCAGGTTGTCGGCCCTCAGGTGGGTGCAATGGCTCCGCCCACTTCTTAGAGAGTAAGATCAGAGGGTGTTTCATTTCCATGACAAAATGAGGAGGCAGCTTGAGCCAGACTGGGTCTGATCCAGGGCTGGCTTCATAGATGTGTGTGGGCTTGTCTCCCAGTGAGTCCCACACCTATAATCCCAGCAGCTTGGGAGGCTGAGGCAGGAGGATTGCAAGTTGGAGGCCAACCTCAGCATCTTAGGGAAGCCCTGAGCAACTTGGCGAGAACCTGCCTCAACTTAAAGAAATTAACTAATTAATTGAAAGGTCTGGGGATGTGGCTCAGTGGTTAAGCACCCTTGGGTCCAATCCCTGGTACCAAAACAGACAAACAAAGACAAAAAAAAAAACCAAAACAAATAAACATGAAAAACCAAGAAAGTAAGAGGTGGTGCAATGGCATGCATGCCTGTCATCGCAGCTACTTGGGAAGCTGAGGTCAGCCTCAGGAATTTAGCAAGAACTTTATCTTAAAAAAAAAAAAATTAAAAAGGCTGGGGATGTAGCTGAGTCACTAGGCACACCTGTTTTCCAGGAAAGTAGAACGTTGTTCAAAACTCCTTGAGATGGCATCATTGGGCATCATTTCCAAAAACAACCCCACGTGCCAATATTTCCCCATCAGGCATTAAGTGTTCTGCTGATTACAATTAAATCATGCAAATTCCCTCAAGCACCACCCTTGTTAGAAAGAAATCAGTTTGCGTAAAACTAATTCCTCGCCATTTACATCAAAAGAAAAATGAGGAGAGCATATATGGATGTAAATAAGTCAGTATTCCAAATAAATCAGAAGCAGTATGGCTGGATGGGTGGGTGAGGGATCTATTTAAAACAGCAAACTCTTAGGGCAGGAATGCAAGCGGAACATTCCACACTTGACCTCTATGAAGTCTCATAATTGAAATGCAGATAGCTATACTAAAGACATTGCATAAAATTAACCGGGCACATGGCCCACGCCTGTCATCCCCGACATTTCAGAGGCTGAGGCAGGAGGATCACGAGTTCAAAGCCAGCCTCCGCCAAAGTGAGGCCCTAAGCAACTCAGGGAGACCCTGTCTCTAAATAAAATGCAAAATAGGGCTGGGGATGGGGCTCAGGGGTTGAGTGTCCCTGAGTTGAATCCTCAGTACCCCCACCCCCAAAATGCATAAAACATGTACAAATATGAAAGCAAATGCTTTTCTCTCTAAAGCCAGAGAATTCCTGGGCTAGAGATACTTGGTTTATAAGTGCATCTCCATCTTGTACCTACATATATATTTTTAAAATTTTTGAACTCATATTTTCAAATGTCAAAAAGATACGGTGCACAGAGAAGAATTATGAATTACTATAATATGCAAAATTTCTAATTTCTTTAGGGATCAAAAATCAAGTTAAAAAGCACAAGGGGAATGGTATTTTTAACTCAACTTGGCAAAGGATGAGACAGAGACCTTTGCTGGATGGTAGTAAAAATGCAAATTTAGGCAGAGTTTTCATGAACATTTTAGACAGTGGGTATCCTGTCCCTCAAAATCTGCACATTCTTTTTCTCCGTGTTTCTATATGGAGATTTATTCTATATAGAGAGAGACACACAATGAAGCTTTATGCCTTTTATCAGTATATTCTTACCTATGTTAGAAAATTTATTTCTCCAAGACTTGGGGAATGTTTAGATAAATTACACAATAGAACATTAGGTAGCCTCTAAAGTTCTCGATTTCAGAAGGATATTTTATCCTGCAGAAAAACTTCACGGTATGCATTTAGAGTGGAAGAGTTAGAACCCATCATTATATAAAGGTCAATGATCACAAATTTTTAAAACGTCATAAGGAGCCGAGACTGGTGGTGCGCACCTGTGAATCTAGCAGCTTGGGAGGCTGAGGCAGGAGGATAGCAAGTTCAAAGCCAGCCTCTACAAAAGTGAGGCCCTAAGCAACTCAGGGAGACCCTGTCTCTAAATAAAATACAAAATAGGGCTGGGGACGGGGCTCAGGGGTCGAGTGCCCCTGAGTTAAATCCCCGGTACCAAAAAAAAAAAAAAATTATGTGCATATGTGTACCAGGTGTGTGTACATATGCATCTGAAGCAAGATGACAACCTTTATTTGTAATTCATTTGGGGACAGCTGGACTAATGACGGTTATTTGGAGATTTTTGTTTTCTGACACATGCGTGCACTTACCAGATTTTCTACTTATTTAAAATGAGGGGGAAAAGACTGCAAAGCAGAATTTAGTTCCATTGTCTTCCTGCTGATGAGGCGGTGCTGCAGTTCAGCGTCCCAAGCTCCTCCAACTTGATTAATTTGTGCTAATGGGAAGGAAAGAAAAGGAGCCCGGGTTTCAAGTTGCCTTGAAGAGACCCTGATGCAGACAACTTCAATCTGATGAGCTCGCTCGTGACTGCAGCTGGCCCTGGTGAGATAATTATGGAAAGAAAAAAAAAAAAAGAATACGGTTCCCTTTTAGAGAGATTTGTTGCGCCCTTATTCTTTTTGCAGACACCCGGCAAAACGCCGAACAACCACCTGTTGCAGAGAACTGAATGAACACAGAGGTTTTCTGTGGTGGGAAAAGGCTCTGATTAATAACAGGACGGTAGCCAACACACCTTAGGTCTCAACTCCTGCATCTGGCCCATTTTGGGGACCCTTCATCAATAACCATCAAACTGGATCTCTTTAACTGCAACCAGAAGAACGTGACCCTAAGCATCCAGTTGAAACAAGGAGATACATACAAGGTCCAGGGAGGGAGTCTCTCTCTTTCTTTTTTTGGTACCAGGGATTGAAATTAGAAGCACTCCACCCCTGAGCCCCATCCCCAGCCCTATTTTGCATTTTATTTAGAGACAGGGTCTCAGTGAGTCGCTTAGAGCCTCACTTTGGCGGAGGCTGGCTTTGAACTCGCGATCCTCCTGCTTCAGCCTCCCGGGCCCGCTGGGATTATAGGCATGTGCCACCACCCCCAGCTCAGTGATGGATTCTAATTAAGAGCACTGTGAGCCGCAGAGGAGGGATTTAACCAGGGAGACAGTGGGCAGGACTGTGGGGGTCATTTGCACGAGGGACCCTGCCAAGTCCTGACCCCGAGGAGGCGCAGGATCTCCAAACTCTTGCCTGTTCCTCCATAACGTCACAGAAATTCCTGTGTCCCTGAAACTCAGGGACAGAGCAGGGGGCAGGAAGCCCCCAAGAGTGTGTTCAAAGAGCCCTGCAGTCCTTGAACTCAGAGCAGCCTCCTGCAAAAAATCCAGAAGGTACCTACAGCTCCCTGCTGGACTGGCATGCATTTCAGGAGGGGAGGGTAAAGGACCGTCCTTCCCCAGCACAGACAGGAAGCCGAGAGGGGCCCAGGCAGATCCTTGTCCATCAGCAATCAGCCTGCGGACTTTGCTCCGTGGTCAGTGAGGATTCCCAGAGTGACAACTCTGTCATGAGAGCCAAACCAAGGGTTCCACGTGCCTGAGAGGCAGCACTAAGAGCCTGGGATGCAGGACTGGTGTGGGCTTCTACGTAGAGACCATTCTCCAAGGGGTCCTTGTTGGCTCAGGTGACTCAATCACAATAGGGTCCCTGCGGTGTCAGCATGGACACCACGGGGCAGGGGGGCAGAAACAATCTGTTTAGGTACCTTGTCTCTACTGTGTACCTACTACATCTATCTACCACGTCTATCTACCACCTAGACGTCCATCTGGAATCTATCTACCTACCTACCTACCAGCTACTACATTTATCTAGCCACCTACATGTCTACCTATAATCTATCATCTACCTCCCCACCATTTACTACATCTATCTAACCACCTAGATTTATAATCTATCATCTACCTACCTACCTACCATCTACTACGTCTAACTAGCCACGTAGATGTCCATCTATAATCTATCATCTACCTACCTACCTACCTACCTACCAGCTACTACATCTATCTAACGTCCATCTATAATCTGTCATCTACCTACCTACCCACCATTTACTACATCTATCTAACCACCTAGATTCATAATCTATCATCTACCTACCTACCTACCTACCTACCATCTACTACGTCTATCTAGTCACCCAGACGTCCATTTATAATCTGTCACCTACCTACCCACCATCTACTTACATCTTTCTAATCACCTAGATGTACATCTATAATCTACCATCTACCTATCATCAATATACTACCTCCCTATCATCTACTTACATCTATACACCTAGTCATTTATCTATTATCTATCTATTAATCAGCTAAGCTATCTACCTATTTATCCTTATATTCTATCTGTTTCTACCCTGGTCCACTCAACCATCCCCTCCCTCCTTCCCTGCCTTGTACCTACCGACCTACCCATTCTTTCTTTCTATCTATCTATCTATCTATCTATCTATCTATCTATCTATCTATCTATCTATCTATCTATCCATCCATCCATCCATCTGTCCATCCATCCATCTATCCATCCATCTTATCTATCTATCTATCTATCTATCTATCTATCTATCTATCTATCCATCTATCCGTCCATCCGTCCATCTGTCCATCCATCCATCCTTCCATCCATCCATCCATCCATCTTTATCTATCTATCTATCTATCCATCCCTCCATCTGTCCGTCCATGCATCCATCCATATTATCTATCTAGCTACCTACCTATCCATCCATCCATCTATCCATCCATCCATCCATCCATTCATCCATCTGTCCATCCATCCATCCTTCCTTCCATCCATCCATCCATCCATGCATCCATCCATCCATCTATCCATCTTATCTATCTATCTATCTATCTATCTATCTATCTATCTATCTATCTATCTATCTATCTATCCATCCATCCATCCATCCATCTGTTCATCCATCCATCCATCTGTCCATCCATTCTATCTATCTATCTATCTATCTATCTATCTATCTATCTATCCATCCATCCATCCATCCATCATCCCTCCATCTGTCCATCCATCGATCCATCTTATCTATCCATCTATCCATCTATTCTATCTTATGTTTCTGTATGTCTGTCCATCCACCCATCCACCCACCTAAGTCTCTATTTATTCAATGTATCTATATATGCATCTATTTACCTATTTACATACCTACTTACCTATTTACCCATCTAGTCCACTGTCTGTCCACTGGTACATACCTATCCATTTATTTCATCTATGTATCCATGTATTGTCCGTCTGTCTGTCTGTCTATCTATCTATCTACCTAATCTTCTATTTATCTACTTAACAAACTAAGTACATACCTACCCATTTATTTGATGGATCTATCCACCTACCTACCACCCACCTACCAATTCGTCCACCTATTCATTCTGTAGATCTGTCTGCCCATTCACCCACTCCCCTACCTACTTACTTACTACTTACTTACTGATCTATTTGATGGATCTGTCCATGTAGCTGTGAACCTATCTATCAACTCATCAATCATCTTTCCCGTGACCTAACATGATTGTTTCCATCACTAGTCTATGGTTTTCGTAAGGCTCGGTTCAGTGCTAAGCACATGTGGATTGGCAGCTAGTGTCTTGGAACCGGGGTGATAGGGACATGCATGGCTTTGGGGGCCATGGAGGAAAAGAGACACAATGGCTGAACAGACAATGAGTGTCCAAGAGAAGCTGTGGTGTCGGGGAGTGAGTCTGACGCGGCTACAGCATACTCTGGAGCCAGGGTTCCCCAGAGACCCCCACCCACCCCAAGACTCTGAGCTAAGGAAACGTGTTGGCCAAGGCACCAGGGTTTCCATATTGGTTCTTGGAGACTCATCCCCGTCACTCAACAAACAGCTCAAGTTGATCTTGGTTCTTCCCACTCCCTAGCACTGATTTGCACTTATTTCCATGTTTGTGCCAACCAGCACCCCATTGTGCCCCTTGAGGTGACAACGGGAGGTGGTTCAAGCCATCACCAAGGTGGAGAAAGCTCAAGTGGATTTTCACATCACAGATTCTGCAAGACGCTTGGAGATTTGAGAGTCCAGAGTTACCATACAGAATCCGAATTTTCTGCCAAGGCTGGTGAACGTTTTGTCTTAAGGGAAATTATATCAATTATATCAAGGGAAATTATTGAGTCTTTTCTGGCATTATCAAAGAGCCACAGCGACAAGAATGTGAGTTAAATAATAGTTTCAAGAGACCAAGAAGAAAACGGGGGATTGGAAACTCATTCTGGATATTCTTAAAAAGTGGAACCTACAATAACCTTTAAAATAAGGGACAGAACACTATTACAAAAAAAAATTAAAGTTCACAAAAGTTCTCTAATACTACAAAAGTATGGTTTCTGAATACAGAATCCAAATGACTTTGAGTTATCATTATGATATTCAGTGTTATTAAATGTGCTTAACTCACTTATCTTTTGCATTGGTATGATAATGTCCTCAAAAGCTAAGGATATTATTAGGCAATTTCCTATTTCTAGCAAAGAGAAATGACCTTTAAAGATACATTTATTCTACAATCCAAGTCTCTGTTCTCAGAATAACTAGTTTAACGCTCGTTTTAATTATTTATTATTTATTATTTTAATTTTTTTGAACTGGAGATTGATCCCAGGGGAACTCTACCCATGAGCTACATTCCCAGCCATTTTTAGATTTATTTTGAGATAAGGTCTTGCTCAGTTGCTCAGGATGGCCTCGAATTTGTGATCCTCTTGCCTCAGCCTCCCAAATTGCTGGGATGACAGGTGTGTACCACCACGCCCAGCTGAACGCAAGTAACTAAGCAAGGAATCAATGTCTGATGAGTTATTTTAAATGTGAATTAACTATGGGCTCATTAACTCCCATCCAAATTATAAGAAACTCGAAAACTTAAACTAGGGGCTGGGGTTGTGGCTCAGTGGTAGAGCGCTCGCCTAGCACGCTTGAGGCATTGGGTTCGATCCTCAGCACCATATAAATGTAAAATAAAAGATATTATGTCCACCTAAAACTAAAAAATAAATATTTAAAAAAACTAAATAAAATCTTAAACTAAATTGAGTTTCCATTCACCTCATATGAAATGATGTACAATTAAATATGCATGGAAAATCCCCTCAGCCTGTACAGATAAACAGGGAAATATCTAAGGACTCCTGAATTCTAAAAACAGTTATTAAACTATAAAAGCGGGGGGAAACCCTAGGTTTTAATCCATAAAATGCAAGAATTTTAACAATGTGATACTAAATGGTGAATTTCCATTGTGTCATCAAATTATTCAGAGTTTAATAAAAATAGAGATACAAAGTAGTAGAGGTCTAAAAAAATTACTATATCAGCCGTACCAACAGGCGATTGTTTTAAACCTAGAAGACTCTGCTCCTGAATTACAAAATCAATCTAATATAGGACATTTTATTACTGCCTCCTAGTATTTTATTCTAATATATGCTGAGTAATTTGAAGTTGTAGTGGGTCACTTCCTAATTAACTTCATACGATATTACATTTTATATTTGTGTTGTGGATGGACTCCCCAAATGGCGGATTTCCACGGAATCTTCCAGAGTGTACTCCTAAAATACAGGGGTTTCCACAGAACTTTCCAGAATGCACTCCTGAAATGGAGGGTTTCATCAGAACTTTCCAGAAAGCACTGCTAAAATGGAGAATTTCCATAGAGCTTTCTAGAAAGCCCTCCGAAATATGAAGGATTTCCACAGAACATTCCAGAAGGCACTATTAAAATGGGGGAAATTCCACTGCGCTCACGCCCTAAAAAAAGAGAGAGATTTCCACAGGACTTTCCATTGCGGGCACGCGACAGTGGAAGACTTCATATAAATAGGAGTGGACACCGTCAGGGGAGAGGGGTCCCCGAGGAAGAAGGCACGGACGCGCACCTGCGTTATGTACCTCTCCCTTCTTTTCCTCCTGACTTCCCATTCCTGGACTTCCCATATCCTTGTTTGTTGGCTTCGGAAGACGGTGTCCTGTGATCCCGAACACAACCTTTTGGAGATTGACTGAGGCTCCCCTGGGGATCTCCTGGGTACACGGGATGCATACAGGCCAACGCACCTTGTTTTTCTCATTATTAATCCCTCTTCTTGCAATGCTCTGTCCTAGTAGAACCCAGGAAGTGGGGAGCAAAACCATTTCTTCTCTGCCTGTGTTTCTTCCTTCCTGTCAGTTTACAGATGTTTTTCATGTGGACACACATGTTATGATTGAGACGCGAGGTGTCCCCCAAAAGCTCATGTGTGATATACTACAAGAAAGTTCAGCTGCGAAATAATTGGGTTATGAGAGGTGTAACCTAGAAGTGGATTAATCCACTTGAGTGGACTCACTGGGTGGTGACTGCAGCAGGTGGGGTGTGGCTGGAGGAGGGGGTCCCTGGGCTGTGCCTTTGGGGTCTCTGTCCTGTCCCTGGTGAGCAGAGCTCTCTCTGCTCCCTGGTGCCCTGTCCTGAGCTGCTCTCCTCCTCCAGGCCCTGCCGACATCTTGTTCTGCTCCCCTTGGGCCACAGCCATGGAGTCGGCCACCAGGGACTGAACCTCAGAAACCGTGAGCCCCAAATCAACTTTTCCTCCTCTAAAATTGTTTTTCTCAGGTCTTTTATTCACAGCACCAAAAAAAAGCTGACTGAAACTATACATCTGCGTAGATAGAGATAAATCACACATGCACACGCTACATTTTTTCTACATCATTACAATATAAAATGATAAGAAATAAAATATTTGCATTCACGCATCATGATTTTTTTTTTGTGTGTGTGTGGTGTAGGATGGAATGTAAGACGGAACGCACTCGGCCCCTGTGATGATCTATACCAAGATGCGTGGATTACAACATTCCCCTCCCAATTCTTCCGCACAAGACTCCCCAAGTAAGGGCCCTTCCCTTTGAAACCACGTCTCCACCATCAGCGATGCAAGATGAACACGGATTTAAGCAACTCAACTCGCAGAGAGACCCCCAAAGAATGGTCCCATCGCCCCCCGCCCTCCACCCGACATCCAGGATCCACAGATGAGACATGACTGTCCAGTTCTCCACGCTCTTAAAATCTGGGACCGTCGGGTAGCCATGCTCCGTAGAAAGCGCCAACACTGACTTCTTTGGAAGACCCTGGGTCTCTGCCTTAAAACCGTGTGCTGTATTAGACATGCCTCTGAGGTGTCCCTGAGATGGGATTCAGGCTGCAGGGTCCTGGTAGGGACACCTCGCAGGTGACCCTGAGTCCTTCTAATGAGTCCACGGCCAAAGGAAGATGGTGCCCGATGCCCACCACCTGGGCATCCCCTGGGTAAGGCCCTGGGGCTCATTTCCCACTTAGCCATTACCTTCCATTTGATTTTTCTCCTTTATCTTGTCCTGAGACAACACCGTAATCAGCCTTCACTTCTGTAGCTGGAATTAACAGATTGACTCTAAAATATGCTTCCTTTTATGTGCACTGGACGCCCTCAAATATTCTCACCAGGGATCCACGGTCTACACGAAAAAGACCTCTCAGTACCACCGAAAAAATTCTCATTTTCTCTTGCTTTGTCCGAAAACTCTATTTTAATAACATCCAACATTTTTTTTTTTTAAAAAAGAGGGGGACAAATTAGAAAATCTGAGGACAAGATAAAAGCATTTTCCTGATGATCTCTTAAGTCTTCATCCACTTCAGCCGAGGGAAGAGATTTAATATGCCGTGTCAGGGAACGCCGACTTCTGAATTGTGAAGCGCGTTAAAATAGCCCAGGAGAACGGGCTCGGGTTGGGGAGACATAATGGGTATTGTTAGTAGGTTTCTAGGAGGCGCCGTTCAACTCGGCTACACTGAAAGACTCCCACTTTCCATCCCGACGACGTTAAGAAAGGATAATGGATGCTGTATTCGTTTATCATGAATTAATCATGAACCTTTTCAGCCACATATTTTTAATTAGCTACAGACTCTGTCAATTTTTTTCAGGGCACTCTGCAGCTGGGTCTAAAGAATGTCAATCTCCTTTGGAGGCTAAAATCACTCTCTCTCTCTCTCTCTCTCTCTCTCTCTCTCTATATATATATATATATATATATATGCATTTGTCTGCAAAATTTATAGCTGTTTTCCAAATGGATAAAAAAAAAAAAAACAACTAAAATAAAATTACTTTGCAAGTGCTGAAGGCTTCCAAAGGCTAGATTAGAAATCGACGCAGGATCTTGTAAGATCAATGACCTTTAGAAAATAAATGACCCTTGAAGAGAGCCGGAAAGTTTTTTGGTTTCCAAAACAGAGAAAAGGAACCCGGAGATCCTTTTGAAGAACAAATTGCGGCCATGACAGGAGCCCATGCGTCTGTTAAGCTGCTCAGCGTCAGGAAGGAATAGAAGCCCAGAGGGTGCACCTTTTTAGCCACAGAGGGTGGACCTTCCAGAAGGAGAATCCTCAGCTGTCGGTTTAAATTTAACAGGGGAAAAATATGTGCTAGGAGGTCACTGTCTTTTGGGGTAGTTATGAAGAAGACAAGCAATAATAAGTGTGGGGAGGATGTGGGGGGACCGGCTCACTCATACGTTGCTGGTGGGACTGCAAATTGGGGCAACCACTCTGCAGAGCAGGATGCAGATTCCTCCAAAAACTTGGAATGGAACCACCATGTGACCCAGCTATCCCACTCCTCAGTCTATACCCAAAGGACTTAAAATCACCATACTACAGGGACGCGACCATGTCAATGTTTATAGCAGCTCAACTCACAGTAGCCAAGCTGTGGAACCAACCCAGGTGCCTATCAACTGACGAGTGGATAAAGAAACTGTGCTATCTATACACAGTGGAATATTACTCAGCAATAAAAAAGAATGAAATCATGGCATTTGCCGGTAAATGGATGGAGTTGGAGAATATCAGGCTAAGTGAAGTTAGTCAATCCCCCAAAAAACAAATGCTTAATGTTCTCTCTGATAAGTGGATGCTGATCCATAATGGGCGGGGGGGGGGGGGGGGGGGGGGCTGGAGGAATCTGATTGGTCAAAGGGGAGGGTGGGGAGGGAAGGAGGCATGGGGGCAGGAAAGACGGTGGAATGAGATGGACACCCTCACCCTAGGTACATGTACAACTGCACATGTGCTGCGACTCTGCATCGTGTACAACCAGAGAATTGAAAAGCTGTGCTCCGTTTGGGTACCATGAATCAAAATGCATTCTGCTCTCATGGATAACTGATTAGAACAAGTAAAAAAAAAAAAAAAAAATTCTTATTCTGAATCAGATCCCTGAAAATAGAAGTACCCCAAAGATCCAGGAAGGAGGAGGCGAAGCCGCAGCCTCCTGCCCCCCCAGAACAGGTACCCCCAGCTGGAGCACCCCCCAAGGACCTACCTCGCAGGGTGCGTAGGGAGGTGCCCCACGCATTCACCGGTGGCTCAGCAGCACCCTGGCCCGCCCAGGACATGCCACTGAGACTTGGCCCCAACTCTGACAACCCCAAGCATCTCCAGGTGGTCTCCACCCTGGTGGGGAAGAGCCACCTACCACCGGTGACCACAAACCCCACGCTGCCTCTGGATTTTTAAAACCACCCACTTTCCATCCCCCAAGGTTCATCCAAAACTTTTCCGCTTTCTGGAACCATCCTAGGACACCACCTTGTCTCTTCATCCTCATTTTGATTCAGAACCAAGGGGAGACACCAGAGACACAGTGGGCTGCGACCCCACGCCAGGGCTCTCCGAGGGCAAGCATGGTTCTGTCTTTGGGGACCTTTCCATACAGACTTGAACCTGTCCCCTCTGAAGCCATCTGTCTGCTCCGTTTCTCTGAGCCTGCTGCTACAGGAGGGTGACCACAGGGTCCCCGCCAAGGTGGCTCACCTCGATGACATCGTGACATAGAGCTGCCGATTATTTAACAAAAGGTCTAAAGATTTTTATTTCGATCTATTTATTGTTGCGGAACCGGGAATTGGACCCCGGGCACTTTACCACCGAGCCGCACCCCAGCCCTGGTTTTGTTCCTGACGTCTGCACACATTTGGGAGCCCTGGGGGTGGACCCAGAGCCCACACAGGCTAAACACAGGCTACAGCCCAGCTGCCCACCTGGAGACCTTGCAAACCCTGCGCATCTCCTCCCACCTGACCCTGCACACATTCACTGCCCCCAGAGGAGTCCCTCTGCCTACAGCCGTGAGCCTGCCCTGCGTCTGCCACCTTGCCGATTTCACCAGTCTTTCAAAGATCCCAGACGTACACTGTGTCACATGCACCTGGGGCGAGCCAGGCACCTAGCAAGCCCCGGGTGCTTCTCCAGGACGGGCGACCCACACAGGCAGTGCGCTCACTCACCTGGGGCTGGATTTCCGACAGTCTCCGGCACTCGTCCTCCAAAGATCGTGAGGAAAGGAGATCACATGTGCTGGGCTGCGCTCAGCTGTCAGTGGCGATCGGCCAGCGGCACCAGGCTCACCCTGCAAATTTGTCCAAAAGAAGAAAAACTCATGAACTTCAAAAACGTGTGCGAGATACTCACATGAGGTGAGCTCCCTCTTGCGTAGAAGTTTCCTCGGCCTCAGCTACTCTCTCTACTCTGTTTAAGTCTCCTCCATCCTCGGGCCTTACCTTCCAGCCACTGCCTCCAAGAAGTGCCCTCCACAGTGAATCCACGGAAAAACAGAGTCCCCCATGGTTGACCTTCAGACGACCTCTTTTCCCCTTGAGAGCAGATGTGTGTCATTACGAACAGGATGATCAGTTTACTGGGCACTGTTTTTAAACTAACGTGTACCACCATGCCATCTTTGATTGGCTCTGTGTACTGCATGTTGGTGCATAAGAGAGACACAAAGATACATCTCTCCATATATACATATGCCATCTAGGGAGAGAGAGAGATAGATAGATGCATTGATAGATGGATGGAGGTGGGGATGGATGGATGGATAGATAGATGGATACATGGTTGCATGGATGGATGGATGGATGCATGGATGGATGATAGAAATATAGATGGATGGATAGATGGATAGGTAGATGGATGGATGGATGGATTAATGGATGAATGGATAGATGATAGAAAGACACATGAATGGATGATGGATGACTGAATAGATGGATGGATGGGTAGATGGATGGATGGATGGAAAGATGCATGGATAGATAGATGGATAGATGAATGGATGGATGGATGGATGGATGGATAGATGGATGGACGGAAGGATGGACAGATGGATGGATAGATGGATGGACAGAAGGATGGATGGATGGATGGATGGATGGATGGATGGATGGATGGATAGATGGATGGATGGATAGATGGATGGACAGAAGGATGGATAGATGGGTGGATGGATGGATAGATGGATAGATGGAAGGATGGATGGATAGATGGATGGACAGAAGGATGGATAGATGGATGGATGGATGGATAGATGGATAGATGGAAGGATGGATAGATGGATGGATGGATGGATGGATGGACGGAAGGATGGATAGATGGATGGATGGATGGATGGATGGATGGATGGATGGATAGATGGATGGATGGACGGAAGGATGGATAGATGGATGGATAGATGGATGGACAGAAGGATGGATAGATGGATGGATGGATGGATGGATGGATAGATGGAAGGATGGATGGATGGATAGATGGATGGACAGAAGGATGGATAGATGGATGGATGGATGGATGGATGGATGGATGGATGGATGGATAGATGGATGGACAGAAGGATGGATAGATGGATGGATGGATGGATGGATGGATAGATGAATAGATGGATAGATGGAAGGATGGATGGATGGATAGATGGATGGACAGAAGGATGGATAGATGGATGGATGGATGGATGGATGGATGGATAGATGGATGGACAGAAGGATGGATAGATGGATGGATGGATGGATAGATGGATAGATGGAAGGATGGATAGATGGATGGAAGGAAGGATGGATAGATGGATGGACAGAAGGATGGATAGATGGATGGATGGATGGATGAATAGATGGATGGATGGAAGGATGGATAGATGGATAGATGGATGGATGGATGGATGGATGGATGTGGATGGATGGATGGATTGAAGGATAGATGAACAGATGGATGGATAGATGAACAGATGGATGGATAGATGGATGGACGAACAAATGGATGGATAGATGCATAGATGGATGATGGATCGATGGATAGATGGATGGCTGAATGGACAGATAGATGGATGGATAGATGCATGGAGGAATGAATGGATAGACACATAGATATCTCAGCATTATCTACATTGAGCATTAGCCTCTTGCTACAGGAATGACAAAGTAACTAGCCAGGCGCCTGTCTTCTGCCCACCCACCATGACATCATTTGGTAAGAATGGAATGGCATACAGGCAGAGACAAACAGAAGGATGAATCATGTCAATATATAAATATATGCATAAGAACTATGGGTATATATTATGCTTTTCCATCATTCTTTTTTTTTTTTTTTTTTGTATGTGTGTGTGTGCTACTGGGGATGGACCCCAGAGCCTCACATACATGCTAGTGAAGTGCTCTACCATGCAACTGCACCCTGGCCTGACTTCCAATAACTTGGGGGTCATACGGGACATTGGCCCCAGGTCCCTGATTTCTCATTGAATTCTTCTGAATAAACATAGGGTGACGCAGATCCCTACCCACCAATCCAAAAGAGAGTTCCAAAGACGGCCCAGAAGGTGGCTATGAACTTGAGGAAGAACTTTTTAATTTAAAGACCCTCCATGCGTAAGAGCTGACATTTCGACCAACACAAGCCCGTGTCCCCCACAGTTTGTGAACCCATCCGACCTATCGCTGATGCTTGATGAAATATCGTCCCGCTCTGCGGAACCTACCCACAGGAGAACATCTCGTTAGGGAAAAATCACGACAGCATAGATCTGGGTAAGTGTGGATCTTGTTTAAGATCCCAGCCACAATTTCTTAGTTTCCATCGGCATCCTAGAAACATGTCCCCCCCCACGTGCAGAGGTGACATTTGAAGCAGCAATCCATCTTCCAAGAGTGCCTTTTCACATTAGATTCTTGCACAAATGGAGTGGGGTGCTGTCAAAGCTGATCTTTGGCTTCTCGCTGCGGGGATGACGAGAATGTCTTTCTGCCCACCCACCACGACATCAGTCGATAAGACCGGGATTCAGCGGCCGTGGATCTGAACAATAGGGTGACCCTCTCTCGTGACCCACGGAAGATCCAAATATCATTTCCCATTTGTTTGGCCCACACCTTTCGGTCTCAGAAAGGAGATTTTTAGAGAGATCGGGGTGTGAGCTGTACTCACTTCTCGGTGCTTACCAGCCCCTGGTGCTGGACAAAGAAGAAGAATCACATCGAAATAGATGAAGTCACAGACCCTGGCACAGTGGGGGGGGGGGGGTCAACGTGGGACCACACTGTGGCCATCCCAAGAATGTACCCACAAACCACCCCCCCCCGCACCCCGGCAGTCATCACCCCACAACCTTTTTTCCTGGACTCAACCTAAGAATCACTGTGAAATAAAACACTTTGTCCTGATCACGCACACCATGCTGAGGAAACAGCATCTTTGGGCCACTCGGCTATAATCCTTGAGAGATCCTAACAAAGGTCGAGGGGGCCCAAGTCCTCTAATAATAAAAATAAATTTATCATTATTTTTTTAAAAATCATTATTATTTCCGGTCTTGTTTCCTTACCCTACGCTTTTTGGAAATGTCATGTTTGCTCATCTTTTCCCCAATGCAACATCCATAATCTAGTCTTCTGGCCAAAGCATTCAGAATTCCATGAAGCATCCCATGGTACACATTTCCAGCCACTTCATATTTGCAATGCAGTGATCATGCATCACGATAACAGTCACGGTGTCTATCATGGAGCGGTGAACCCGTCCCACAGAGCAGGGGTCACCAGTGAGGGCCACCGTCTGCTTTTGTCGATAAAGTTTTATTAGAACACATTCTGGCCGCCTTTGGCTCCTGGATGTAGCCGTCCCGTCTGCCTGTGGAAATGTGGCTGCGTCTCTGTCTCTGTTCCCGTCGGCCCGCGTGACTCCCTCTCTGGGTCTCGTTTCCTGGTCTCGTGAGGACAGCCGTCACCCCGAGTCAGAGACAACCCCCACACCAGGCTGAGCTCATCGTGAATTTCCTGATTGCGTCTGTTAACCAAGCGACTCTTCTTTGCCCCCCGCAAAACACGTGTGGAAATTTCAAGCTCGCCATGAGACATTAGGAGGTGGGGCCAGGTGGAAGCTCTGAACGGCCTTTGGGCTCTGCCCTCAGGGATCCTGCCGGCCAGAACACAGCCGCAGAAGCTTGCCATCAACCCTGGACTTCCGGAACCCAAATAAACCTTTTTCCTCAGTAACTAGTTCAGTCTTTGGTATCATGCGATCAGCAGCAGAAAACACAGCAGGGCAGGCGCCCCGCCTGAGTCTGTGGAGAGACCTGCGTGGGGCCGGAGCCCACTGCTTCCCTCCCCAGCTCTGAGTGTCCACAGATGTTCTCAGCATCCGTCATCGGACCCCAGGGAGCCTCCAGGACCTGCACGCATTTAGTGCGTGTGCACCACACACGGGCGTCCAACCTCCCTTCCACCCGTGTCTGCAGAGCTGGGCTGTATTTGCTTCCCCCGTTACAGGTGACAGGTCCCCAGGGCTTAAGGGTCACAGCATAGTGCTGCAGTGTCTTGCCTCTTCTGAGCCACACAGTGGCCTCAAAGCTGTACCCCAGGTCTGGTCAGAGGCCCACTGCAGGGTAGAATCTCGCCAGGTAAGGCGCATCCATCAGCAATGGCCGGATACAGTGTCAATATGGAGCCATCATCCAAGGCACCACGTGTGCAAAAGCCCCACATCTTTTCCCTTCCACACAACACAGAGGTATTTAGCCCCCAATGTCCTCAGTGTCCACGGGAAATTCGGTCCAGGACCCCATGAGGATACCAAAACAGAGTGGGTGCGGTGGCTCACGCCTGTCATCCCACCTGCTCCGGAGGCTGAGGCAGGAGGATCGCGAGTTCAAAGCCAGCCTCGGCCAAAGCGAGGCCCTGAGCAACTCTGTGAGACCCTGTCTCTGAATAAAATGCAAAATAGGGCTGGGGGTGAGGGTCCGTGGTTGAGCACCCCTGGGTTCCATCCGTGGTACCCAATTCACATGTGGAAGACGTCTTCCCGGCATCAATGCACAGGACCAGTGGGTCTTATCTCAGCCTCTCAGATGACCTGCGGCTGATGCTCAAGGTCACAGGTAACTTGACAAATGCCCCCAACCCCACGGCTTATCCCCGATGCTGGCCTGAGCTCCTGACGTGCCAGGTGTGTGGTGGGGAAGCCCAGATCAGGGACTGGCCCCTCAGTCAAGGCCAAGGAGACGCTGGACAGTTAGCCGCGGAGACCTGGATCAACCCACCGGATCACACCCTGCCCCTCACCCCAGTGCATCCACTTAGTTAAACTAACACGCAGTTGAGCTGTAAGCAACCTCCGGACGGACGCTGGATCTTTTTAATACTTTCCCCAAGAGCGCACAAGCACATAGGGGTTCAGGCTCTACCTACCAGGAAAAAAAAATAAGATAATAACAAAACAAATCACAAAAACCCTGTGCAGGAATCATAATCCAGAGGCGTCATTGTATACCAAAGACCCAGTGCCTCACGCCAATGTCACATAGGAACGCAGGTCCAAAAATCACGGCCGGATCTCAGCTTCCCCAAATCTCCCCAATAAACTGTTACCTGGCCCCAGAGAGCAGATGAAAGGAGGAGATAATTTCTACTCTTATTTTTTTTTTTTCAAATCATGATTTAATTTCAAACTCTGATTTTATTCGAATTTTATTTTATTTTCAAATTGTCATTCATGCACAGCCGAGAAATGACAGTTGCATAAATCGAAGACATGCATGACATTTGGACATAGGTGAACATTTAGAAATGGGTACATCAAGCTTACAAATATACCCATCACGTCAAACACTTCTTTTTTTTGGGGGGGCGTGCTATCAGGGACTGAATTCAGGGACACTCAACCCCTGAGCCCTGTCCCCAGCCCTATTCTGTATTTTATTCAGAGACAGGGTCTCCCTGAGTTGCTTAAGGCCTCCCTTTGTCTGAGGCTGGCTTTGAACTCACGATCCTCCTGCCTCAGCCTCCTGACGGAGGCCCCTGGTTTGTGACCACGTGGCCTGACGCTCTTTCGGCTGTTCAAAGGGACCCGAGGGAGCCCAGCGCGTCAGGCCACTCGGCCATATCCAAGCAGAGCGTGGGGACAGAGATTCCCGCCCTGGGCACGGGGGGGTCTCACGGGGGTGCCGAGCGAGCCCAGATGATCTGGCGGCTCGGGGATTTAATAAAAGCCTCTGAATTGTAAAAGTGGGCGAATTAAATCAAATGGGAAAAAAAGGACTCAGAAAAGTTGTCAACAGGATTTCCAGCAAAATCACTAAAAGAAACAACCTGAAACAGCAGCTGCGTGAGAAATCTTTTTTTTTTTTTTGGTGGGTGGGGGGTTGCAGTGGAGGAATCCCCCCACAAAACCCCCATTTTTATGATCAAGGTAAACTGCCTTCATCTTGAGAGCCAGGACCACACCAATAGGTTCATCCATTTGGTACCAATGATCGAAGTGGATCAGTGAGGTCATGAGTCTAGGCAGGTGGGGGGTGGCTGCAGGAGGGGGTCCCTGGGCTGTGCCTTCGGGGTCTCTGTCCTGTCCCTGGTGAGCAGAGCTCTCTCTGCTCCCTGGTGCCCTGTCCTGAGCTGCTCTCCTCCTCCAGGCCCTGCCGCCATCTTGTTCTGCTCCCCTTGGGCCAGAGCCAGGGAGTCGGCCACCAGGGACTGGACCTCGTCCTCAGGTCCATCATCCAGTGTCTGATGGGTGACACAGGGAGGTGCTAGGGCCCCCCTAGGTCCCCTCCAAGGTGGGTGGGGACACTTCCCGGCCACCAAACTGAACATGGGACGGTAACTCCCCCACATCTTTCCGTGCACAAAGTGGCCCTAGAGAAATCCCCTTCTGAGTCTTGGTTGACGACAGCTCCTACAAAGTCCAGTGCAGAAATGGCCGTGCTCTGCAAGACGGTCCAGTGAGCCTGTTCTGCCTTCCAGAACCATCCAGCACGGACAAGCCACATGATGGCGGAGGCCATGATTCAGGCACTGGTCTTAGCACAAAGGCCAGACGGGCAGCGGGGACCCGGGACAGCTAAGCTCACCTTGCAGGAGAAGGGGGGGGCGGGAGGTGACCCCAGCCAGGGCTCCAGGTCACGTCTGGGGACCGGTGCTGCTCGCTGCAGGACAGAGAGGCACTTGAGACTGTGGGGGTGGTGACGGGCACTGGACCCAGGAGGACGGGGGGCTCCGTGGAGGTCCAGGGGACACAGACAGGGATGTGTGTTGACTCGGTTTGCAAAATAAGTTGCCGAGGCTCTTTGGTTCACGCAATGCACACAACCAAGATTTTTTTGGTAAAATACAGAGCGACATCCTCAGGGTCATTTGTACACAGGGTTCACAGGGCCACGCAATAAAGCAAACATCGTCCTAAATGCAAAAGTGAAGGGATCCATCAAGATGGTGAGGAGGGAGCCTACAGAACGGGAGAATCTCTACCCCCTGCCCCTCTGACAGAGCACGCGTCTCCAGGATCTATAAGGACTCAAGAAAGCCAACACCAAAAAAAAAAAAAAACCACAAATAACCCAATCGATACATGGGCAAAGGAACCAAAGAGACACTTCACAGAAGAAGAAACTCCATCCATCAACAAATACATGAAAAAACGTTCAACGTCTCTAGAAATTAGAGAAATGCGAATTGAAACTACACAGAGATTTCATCTCACTGCAGTCAGAATGGCAATCATCAAGATTAAAATCAGCAATAAACGTTAGTGAGGACGTGGGGAACAGGCACACCCGTGCGTTGCTGGTGGGGCTGCAAAATGGCGCAACCACTCTGGAGAGCAGGATGGAGATTCCTCAGAAAACTTGGAAGGGAACCACCATGTGACCCAGCTATCCCACTCCTCGGTCTATACCCAAAGGACTTAAATCAGCACACACTACAGGGACACAGCCACATCCATGTTTATAGCAGCTCAATTCACGATAGCTAGACTGTGGAACCAACCCAGGCGCCCTTCAACAGATGGATGGATAAAGAAAATGTGGTGTATGTACACAATGGAATATTACTCAGCCATAAAGAAGAATGAAATGATGGGATTTGCTGGTTAATGGATGGAACTAGAGACTATCATGCTAAGTGGAATAAGCCAATCCCGAAAAACCAAAGGCTGAGTGTTCTCTCTGATATGTGGAAGTTTATCCAACGTAAGGGGTGGGGGATTAAAAAGAAGAAGACAGTAGAAAGATGAGTGGCGTAGATAAAGAGGCATGAACAGAAGGGAAGAGGGACGGGGTAGGGAAAGACAGAGGGATAATCTGACCTAACTTTTCCATTTACATATACGTGTATACAAATGTACGTCACGTGCATCCACAAGTCACTAAGTGCAAAAATACATCCAGGAGCTGGTGCGATGGCACATGCCTGTCACCCAGTGGCTCAGGAGGCTGAGGCAGGAGGATGGTGAGTTCAAAGCCAGCCTCAGCCAAAGTGAGGCCCAGAGCAACTCAGTGAGACCCTGTCTCTAATAAAACCTAAAAAACGCCCGGAACATAACACACAGCCTCTTTTTTTTTTAATCAATATTCCCCAAATACCACAGCACGACCACAGTGTCCCCAGCATCTGCGTTGTATCAGGTTTTGTAAGTCGTCTGGAGAGGATTTGCAGTGCCCAGAACACACATTGGTTCTAGGTAAATACTATTCCATTATTTCTAAAGAGCATCTGGATTTTGGTATCTGCAGCGGGGTTCCCACAACCAACCTCCTGTGGACGCCGAGGGGTGCTTTTCCGATAAACCCAATGAAATGACCTTGACATTCACAGACCCTTGGACCCATCCTCTGGCCGTTCTGTCTCTAGAGATTGAAGTCACATGGTCCTGCAGATCAGGGGACTGACGTCTCTGGACTCTTGGACCAAACTAGAGAGCCCTCCCTAAGATATGGACTTTGAGGTCACCCTCACCCATGTGTCTGTCAAGAGAGGGACAGACAGGCAGAAGATATTTCATCGACACCGCGGAATAGTATTCAGCTATGGAAAAGGATGCAGGTTCAAAAAGAGAGAACAGATGGGAAGTCACTGTCTAGGCAAACTGGTTCTGGCAATGGATTACGGTTAGAGTATTGAATCTTCAAGGCAATCAATGCTCACCCACGGTTCATCTTTCTATTCTGTGAGCTTCTTTACTTTTGCAACTGAAAAAAAAAAAAATCCCTTCCGGGGGTTGAGCAAGACTGCCCTGGCTCTCTGCCGGGGCAGCTCAAAACTCATGAGTCACGCGACCTGTGGGATCTAGGCGCCCAGGACTTAGAAATGCAACATTCATGAGCTCCCCTGTCACCTGGACTCGTCTGCAATTGGAACTTCCTGGCACCGTTTCCAAATTGCTGACGGTGCTGACTCGGCCTTGGAATATGCAGATCACCTGATGTGACCCAGTCTGCCACCAAGGGCCAATCAATGACTTTGCAAAACCTCGGACGCTACCTCGAGATGCTCAGGGGCTGCTTTTCCCACCTGTATAATGGGACTCAGGACTCCCAGCCCTGCCAGGGTTCAACTGGGAAAAAATCCTCATACTGAAAAGGTTAATAGTGCAGAAAAACAACACAGTTTTTCCGTACTACAGGGGCAGAGAGACATGTCACACAATCTTTGTTCCATGTTCAAAGCCCCAGTGAGACCAGGCACGGCGGTGCACACCTGTAATCCCAGCGGCTCGGGAGGCTGAGGCAGGAGGATGGCCTCCTGTTCAAAGCCAGCCTCCGCCAAACGGAGGCCCTAAGCAACTCAGTGAGACTCTGTCTCTAAATAAAATGCAAAATAGGGCTGGGGACGGGGCTCAGGGGTTAAGGGACCCTGGGTTGAATCCCGTGGTATCAAAAAAATCCCAAACCCAAACAAAACACCAGACATCCATGTGTATATATATATATATATGTACATATACACAATGGCACACCAGGGGTCCCCGGTGGGTGGGCTGCAGGGACACTTTGTGCACAGAGAGCCATGGGCTGCAATGCACCACCTCAGCATCCAGAAACCCTGCAGGCGACCAATTCTCTGCCAAAGAGCCTCCTGTCGTCTATCTGCAAATCAGCGACCTGCGACCCGGGGTCTGCACATTTCCAGGCACACTCCAAGGTCCAGGGAACAGCAGCTCCTAAGGATCCGGCAGCAAGCCTCTGCCTCCGTCTACTTCCGTCTCCTAGTCAGCGTCGGATTATTATTGACATTGGCACTTGACGTATGTGCACTGAGCATTGTTGTTCCCGCAGACAGCACCGGAGGTGAGCTGGCCCCTGTTATGACACCGTGCATCCTGTCACTTATAACCCCAGGGCCCACGGGAAGCTCCCCTGACTCAGAGCCCAGGGTGTCCAAGGGATGATTCCAAACACGCTGTGCAGAGCACTGGTTTTCGCTCCCTCTGTCTTTCTTTCTCCCCACTCCCCCCCCCAAAGGAATTAAAGCCAAGGTCTCCCCCAGGCTGATCCCATGCCCAGCCACGGAGCCCTGACTTCAACCCTGCAAATTCTGCCTTTGTTTTTCCGTGCAATCTGGAAGAAGCTGCCCATGTAGCAAAACGCTTACGTTATTTTTTTAAATCATGCTTTTTACTACTGCATTATCATGATACATAATAATAAGAGAAAAAATGTGGCTGCTCAGCAAACTTATGATGATTTTCTCTGTGGTACTGGGGACTGAGCCCAGGGGTGCTTAACCACGGAGCCACATCCCCAGCCCTTTTTACACTGTATTTTGAGACAGGGTGTCTTAAATTGCCTAGGCTGGCCTCTAACTTGTGATTCTCCTGCCTCAGCCTCCCAAGGTGCTGGGATTAGGGGCATATGCACCACTGTGCCTAGCGTCCCTGCCAACTTTTAAATCCTTGCTGTATTTCAGTTTTAAAGAGATGCCTGACATTTACCATTCAGGTTTTTTTGGGAAAATAGAACTCATATCTAGAGATCTCTGCACCCCGATGTCACCAGCGATTACGTCATAATCACGTTGTAAATGAATATCGGCTAATTTTCCCATGGGGACATTCTGGCTAATGTCAATACGGACACCAGCTCTTGGGGATCATCTATCAAGGATCAAGCATTTGGCAAAACAAAGAGAGAGCATGCAGAACAGGGCTACGGGAGGGGCAATCTTTCTATAAAATAATTTCTGCATTTTAATAACATTGCTTTCAATGAAATTGTCTCCAACACCCTTCGAATTCCATCTGGTAAGGCATGACACAGAGGAGGTAATTGGTAAGTGCACGGAATCTCTTAACACCCAGATATGATGTCACATGGGCACAAAGTGGACATCGAAATTCACTGTGGACTCCTATAAAGCTCAGCCTCTTATCTGGGGGGGTCTAGTTTACAAGGGATCACGTACATCAAATGTCTCAGCGTCTCTCTTTGGAGAAAAATATCATATATCCGGTTGGTTCCTAATTCACGTTCAGCATGCGTTGCCAACATCAGCTTAACGTTCCCTTAACGGAATTCGTACAAATTTTCAGAAAACGGACAAATTTCTAAGCCTCATACTCATTCCTCAGCAAACTGAGTCCTTTAACAGAGATGATCGAAAGAACAGGGAAACGCAGACCTACACAATGCGATGACGATCAGAAACAGAGACCACATTCTACAAGGAATGCAGCACAGCGTGATCACAAACACGCGTCTCCGTGGGCCTGGGCTTACACCCAGCAATTTCTGTGCACGCCTCTTAATCAAGGACAAAGGTCTGTTCTTTTTCATGTTTCTTTAGGATACAGGTTCACGGTGTCCACAATAAGTTTGGAATCTGCATCTTTAAATTTTTTTGGTACTGGGGATTGAACCCAGGGACGCTCAACCCCTGAGCCCCATCCCCAGCCCTTTTTGGTATTTTTTTTAGAGACAGGGTCTCCCTGAGTTGCTTAGGGCCTCTCTGTTGTTGAGGCTGGCTTTGACCTCTCCATCCTCCTGCCTCAGCCTCCCGAGCCAATGGGATGCCAGGCCTGTACCACCGCGCCCAGCTGACATCTTTAACATTTAAGAAAAACTTACAAAGCGGAAAGAAAAAAATAAAAAGAAGCAGAAGTACTATTAATTCCCATTCACGATCCTTTTTTTTTTCCTACCAAAATAGCAACCAATGACAATCTCAGAGTAACATCAGTCTTGCATGACACACATTTATACACGTTGCATCCCGTTTGGAGGCTGTGGTCCTAACGCTAGATACATCAGGTTAATTAACTTGTTTTTTCTTTATAGAAGCTATAATACAAATATAGGAGCCAAAGAAATCAAAGCCCCGAGGCTCCTTTGGACGCAGTACAGGGAGGTAAGTAGCCCAGACGCCCTGATTTTTTTTTCTCTGTCCTATCTCAATATCTCCCTGGCACAGAGGCCGACGATGGTGACAGCGTGACAGCCATCCAACTCACCCGCGGACGCCTGGCTTCAGACACGGCTGCTCCCCGAGTTCTGGACCTGCGCTCTCAGGATCCTCGGGGCAGATTGTCACATTATCGCCTGGGACAGCGCCCGGCCAGGAGCTCCCCGACGTGTGAAGATCCACTCGACGGCCCTGGCCGTTTTATCAGGCCATCCCTGGTGCAGAAGTCATCGCCGGGTCACGGACCCATCCATCATGGAGAAGTTATGTGGCTGCCTGCGTGTCCCTGCCTGGCCTCACGCCCCACGTGCCTCAGATGTCAGTCAGAGATAAGGTGCGCTTCCTGACCTGCGGTCCCCTGGGTGGGGGGGGGGGGCTTTGCTGTCACCTCTGAGTCCTTCCCTGCCATCCGAATTCACCCACGGACTCTGGGGACCTTGGGGGAAGTGGGGACGCACACGAGGTCCCCGAGAGCGTCTCCTGAACACGCTGCACTTTGCATTTCTTGCAAGAAAACACTGAGTGTGCACCAGAGGTGTGACGAGGGGTGGGCACCGGGTCCCCGCTTGTCCTCTGTGCGGAAGCATTGCGGTGGCTGCTCCCGATGATCTGTTCAGAGTCTCGGAGGCACCCAAGAGAGTTCCCCGGGACGCAGTCCAAAGAGCCCCGAGGAATTCATTCTCTTGTGGACACACCCAGGTGAGGCAATGGCCCGGGAGGTCAGGAAGCTTCCTTTGTGGGTGCAGAGCAGGGAGGTGCCCTGGTGACCCTGACGAAATCCCCAGGGAGCCTCCAAACCCACACCTCACACAGTAACCTGCAGGGCTTCTCTTTCATGTCATTTCCCACTCCCCCCATTTAGGAAATGAAGAAGAAAACGAGGGGCACGCTCAGCCTCTGTTTTCCTAACTCTGCTTCCAGCAACCAAACAGGGCTCACCGGGAATGACTCTGTGTGACGTAACGCGGCTGGCGTTGACCTATTTTCCATTCTTTTATTTATTTATTTTTTTGTACCAGGGATTAAACTCAGGTCCCTCGACCCCTGAGCCCCGTCCCCAGCCCTATTTTGCATTTTATTGAGAGACAGGGTCTCCCTGAGTGGCTCAGGGCCTCGCTTTGGCGGAGGCTGGCTTGGAACTCTCCATCCTCCTGCCTCAGCCTCCAGAGCCGCCAGCATGGTCCAGGATTCTCATCTCTCTCCTCTCCTTCTCTGTTGGAGGCCACCCTGCTTCCTCCTCCCAAGGACGCTTTTATTATTACTATTTTTGTTTTCTTTTTGGAATAGGCATTGAAGCCGTGGCCTCATTAAGCAAGCACCAAGCCAACCCCTACCTCTTTTTTTTTTTTTTATTTATTTGGAGACAACGGTCTCCCTAGGTTATCCAGGCTGGCCTCAAACTTGGGATCCTCCTGCCTCAGCCTCTACGGTTGCTGGGATCACAGGTGGGGGCTGCCATAGTCCACCTCCCAAGAGTTTCTGTGAAACAAAGGTCTATCCTAAGGCAAACCTTCCTCCGCACTGGTTCCCAGCGGCTCTGGGAGGTCCTCTGATCATGCCCTTGTTGGACGGGTGCTGGAAATGCACTCTATGCTGGCTCATTCCGACCTTCACCGGTACCAAGTCAGACAGCAGAGAGGCTCTGTTCGCTTGGTGCCCCTAGAAATGCACGATCAAAGCTCAGAAACCGGGAGCCCAAATGGACCTTTTGTCTTTATAAGTTGATTACCGTGGGCATTTGTTATAGTAACAGAAAGCTAACACGGCTTCTCAGTGTCCTGTCCGTGGCCTGAGGACCCTCCTTAGCTACTGAAATGAAGGTGACAAGGTCGCACTGGGAGGGGGGGGGGGACCCAAGGGAAACCCCCTCCCTCCCAGAATCCGGCTTCCACCATTACTAGTGACATGGGAGAGGGCCCATCAGATAAGCAAGACGGAGAATTGTGAGTCCTCTCGGTGGTTTGGGGTTACTGTGAGTTTTAATTATCGTTCCGTTCCTGGGCTTCTACATGGGCCTGATCATGGTTCTCCCCCTGATGTATTGCCTTCTGCCGTTGGAAGTTATAGCTTTATTATTAAAGCAAAAAAACTAAGTCCTCGTAAATTACCTTTCTTTAAATAGCCTTCCAGTCGGACTCCGGGAGGAAGGAGCCCGGGAAATTGATGGCCTCTACGGTTTTCCAGAGTCGTTTCAATAGCCCCAGGAAATGGAGCTGAAATATAGGCTTCTTAAACGCTATTCTTTATACATGAATACCACGGCCCTCAACAACCAGAGCCTATGAAATGTGCCCACCAAACAGCAAGAAGGCACACATTGTACCTGTGAGAGCCTTCTACTTCTTTCGCCTGTTATACAACTTTACCTATTATACAACCCATGCAATCAGTATTAACTTAAATATAGAGAGGCACACACGTACCTTAGTACCTTAGATGCAAGGTTTTAAGTCTCTTATGTAACCACCCACGTGTGTCTCTATCCAAGGGGACCCTGACTTGGGATGCTTGGAGTGTTTTCTTATTTTATTTTAATTTATTTTTTTACTGTACAATGATGTGAACTTGATAGACATTCAGTAGAACTGTACCCCAAAAACTGGATTGGATCTTATTCCTGGGCTAGTGATATGTTGTGCGAGATTCTGACAGCTCGGGAGGCTGAGGCAGGAGGATCGTAAGTTGGAGGCCAGCCTCAGCAACCAGCAAGGCCCTAAGCAACTTAGTGAGATCTTGTCTCAAAATTAAAAATAAAAAGCTATGAGCCAGGCAGGGTGGTGCACACCTGTAATCCCAGTGGCTCGGGAGGCTGAGGCACGAGGATCGTAAATTCAAAGCAACTGTGAGGCCCTAAGCAACTCAGGGAGACCCTGTCTCTAAATAAAATACAAAATAGGGCTGGGGATGGGGCTCAATGGTCCAGTGCTCCTGGGTTCAATCCCTGGTTACCACCTCCCCACCCTGCAAAAAGAGGTCTGGCAATATGGCTCAGGGGTGAAGCACCCCTTGGATTCAATCCCTGATACCCCCTCAAAAATAGGCTGGGATCATTTGGTGGGATAAATGCAGTAGATATATTTCCAACTAAAGACATATTCAATTGACTAAAGATATAATCCCATTATAATTGAGGAACATATGAATCTGGTATGTGGTGCATATATTTATATATAAATACATGATATATATTAAATGTATATATAAATATATACAAAATATATATGCCACATAAATGAGCATTAATATATAACATATATTTATATACTTATACATATCTATTTAATATCTATGTGTATTTAGCATATGACATATAATGTACATATAACTAACATATATAGTATGTGTAAATACACACCATATATAAATTAAATACGTTTAATCTGCATACAATATTTTTCTTAATTTTCTTAAAAGCAGACACGTTACTTTTTATATATTATATAACAAATTTCATATAACACGTAACATGGTATTTGCACGTGATTAAACATATCTAAATTACCCTTCAGGTCTCTCAACGTCCTCACATCAGTCGATTATGAACTTCTAAAATAAATGTGCACGTGACTGTGTCTACACATACACACGTATACACGCCCACATCCCATTACCCTTAATATTCTCAAGATTTCAACTATCTGAGGGCCTCCAAAAGATTGAGAATCTGTGAATTTTACTCTGTGATTTCCGTGTGTTTGATGTTCCTGTTCCTTGCCCACATCCCAAGTTCTTAGAAATTGATTGCTTCAAGATATCTGGTGGGGGGGAGACGGGATTTGAAAATCAAAAGGAAGCCTAAGTGTTAGTTGCTTAGGGCCTCCACTAAGTTGCTGAGACTGGCCTCCAACTTCCAATCCTCCTGCCTCAGCCTCCAGAGTCCCTGGGATCACAGGTGTGTGTCACTGCACCCCGCTCATCTGGCATTTCTAAAGGGTGTTTGAGGGATCCAATTCAGTGGGACATTAATAGCTAGAGATGGTGCATGAAGGTCCCTGTTGGCAAGTCTGGGAAATCTGAAGACAGTCTCTGGCCACAGGAATGGGAGTTGTGTAATGAGCGTGTGGCTTGTGGATTGCAGACGGACGGAGCCTTATCCAAGGCTGCCCAGGCTGACATGAGCAAGCTGGGGACAAGGACGTCCAACCAGAACTTCTCTGAAGCTCCTTGTCCTTATTTCTAGAAGAAATGTTGCATTGCCTACTTTGCAGGATGGTTGACGGAACAAGAGATGAATGACACGTGGTTACTCCCAGCCACTTGAGAGCTTGTGGCTACGTCTACGCAATTTCTGAAATAAGGAGACCATTTTTCCCTCGAGCAACGAATGGTTCTTTAATCTTGGACTCTCAGCACAGGCCGTTTCGAATATTTCTTTTTATAAAAAAAAAAAAAAAAAAAAATTCACGAATGCTTCATAATTATACGTAATAGTGGCGTTCGTTGTGACACATTCGTACATGCCACAACAAAATAATTCGGAAAATTCCGTTCCCTCCGGTGTGCCCCTGGAGGGCGGTCCACGCCACAGCAGACCCCCTGGTGTAGCGGGAGGGCGGGCGTTGAGTGGGGTGGGGTGTGTGTGCTGGGATGCTGTATTTCTAGACAGCTCTGGAGGACGTCAGTTTGGGGAGCACTTTCGATGTCCCCCAGTGCAGGGGGGCAGACCTCACCTGTTTCCTGAACACAGATTGTACTCACGTGGTGAAACCAGCCAAGGAGGACGACCTCTGATGGGCTGCGGAAAAGTCTATTTCTACAAGACAGATCCCCAGGCGATACTGACCCCCCTACCCACCCCGGGTGGACCGTGGCCTTTGACCCTTGCCCATTGCAGATGTGTCCTGGAGGGAGGAAAGCAAACAGTAGACTTCTAGGAAACAGTGGGTCCCAGAGATAAGATGGTGCATGAACCCAGTTCTGAGTTTTTCACAGTGACAACAAGTTTCAAAGTTTTTCCAACAGCTTTCCTGAGCTAAGATCCATCTGGCTCAACCCGACTGTCCAAACACATGTCCGCAGACTCCAGTGACTAATTCACCGTCCTCGTAAACCCTAAATCCCAAACTCCTTCTGTCACCCGGGGGCCATCTTCCTACCCAGAAAAGGAGCCCTCCCGTGCCCGATGGATCAGCTTCTCTGCAGAGTAAAGGGGAGCTTGCTGGTCCGAGGTCTCCCGCCTGCATCCTTCCTGGGCCGGGAGCTCACAACCTCCCTCTCCAAGGCGCCAGGCAGACGCAGACCTTTCCCAACTTGCACTCGGATCCCGTCCCGATAAACCCGTTCATGAGGTGAAACTCTTTGTAAGGCCAAGTGTACTGAATGCATCCAACCTCCCGAACAGCCCAGCTTCTCCACCCAGCACCCTGGAGAGGGTCTTGTGTTCCCCCTGGTGATCCTGTGGCTGATGGGGACCTGGGGCTCCCCACTGGGAAGTGTCCAGCACCCTGGGAGAGGAGCTTCCTCCTGCATCACACGGGCTCCTCCCAGGTGAACTTAAGGCCAGGACGGCATCCAAGGATCACTTAGCAGCAAGCCCCCGTGTCCCATGAGGAAAAGATGATTTTGCCAACATAAACTGTAATTCACAGAAGGAAACCAATTTCCTACCTCTGCATAGGCGCCGTCCATGTTTGGCTGTTAGGAGGGTCATAAAGGAGCTAAAGTATTGTGTACAAGACCTATCACCCCAATCTAGCTTGTGATAGAGAAGCATTCATCATCATACTGGATTATTTTAATTTTTTTTGTCGGGGGGGGGGGGTACTGGGGATGGAACCCAGGGGCACTAAACCACTGAGTTACATCCTCAGCCCTTTTTATATGATATTTAGACACAGGCTCTTATTGAGTTGCTCAGGGCCTTGCCAAGTTGCGGAGGCTAGCCTCCAACTTGTCATTCTCCTGCCTCAGCCTCCAGAGCAGCTGGGATTGCAGGCATAAACCACTGCACCCTGCGGTTGATTCCATTTTCAAGAGCTTGTCTTCCGTCTTATGCATGCAAGGGATGTTTCAGAAGAATGTGGAAAATGAGCCTTTAAAACAACAGTGTGCTAGCTTCTGAGAGTATAAAGATGAATAGAAAGATATACTCCTAAAAAACACAATGACATGCACCACGTCTTCACGTCTGGGGAACAATAAAGATGAAGGCCACGCATTTCTCTGATGTTCTCCTCTGCAGTTCACAAGAGGCTCTGCCGCGGCAACTGCGGTTCACAGAAATCGCCTCCCGCGATTCCTGCCCGGAGCTGCTGTACACGAAATCGAGCAAGCGTGACCCTCCCAAGTATCTCAAGTCCTTGGAAGTCTGACACCCTCGACCTCTTCTTCTAAACGTTGGCTTATTTTTGTAGCACATCTCTAGGAGGCTTCAAAAGACAGGCAAACCCCTCAGCTCACTGCTAGGAGTAAACTACCCCTGACCTAGGGATCAATTATGACACGTAAGCTAGCCTTCTGATTTTTGTTTTAAGTTTTTAAAACAAACTTAAAAAAAAAAGACCTAACAAACAAGAATGTCGTGATGTGACCAAAACAAACAAAAATAACTTTCTCATCTGAATATCCATTTTTTTTTCCATTCCAGAGAATGGAAGGAAATTGAGGAGAACTCTAAAGACTCCAGCTATTGAGTATTGGTAGTAAACCCAGCATTTTTTATTTTATTTTGGTCCCAGGGATTGAACTCAGGGGCACCTGACCACCAAGCCCCATCCCCAGCCCTACTTTGCATTTTATTTAGAGACAGGGTCTCACTGAGTTGCTTAGTGCCTTGCTTTTGCTGAGGCTGGCTTTGAATATGCAATCCTCCTGCCTCAGCCTCCCAAGCCAGTGGGATTACAGGCATGCACCACCGCGCCTGGCATCCCACCGATATTTCTGCAGTGAGTTTGCTGTGGATTGAGCTGTATCTCCCCCAAAGATATGTTGGATTCCTCACCCTCAATACATGAAAAAGTGACCTTATTTGAAAGCAGAGTCTTTACAGAGATAACGGTGTTGCAATGTGATCATTTGGGTAGACTTTAACCCAATATGACAGGTGTTCTTAGAAAAGGAGAAAATTTGGACACAGAGACTCACAGAGGGAATAGGATACTACAAGATACAGGAAATAACAACCACACATAAGCCAAGGAGAGAGACCTGGAATAGACCCTTTGCCAACAGCACTTAGAAGGAAATAACCCTGAAATCACCTTGAGTTAGGATTCCGGGCTCTCATAAGAACTGACAACACATTTCTGTGGTTCAGATCCCTTAATTTGTAGGACTTTGTTATAATAGCCATAGTAAATTCATGCAGAATCCATGAATGACTGCATTTGGGTTACAATCCCTTGTCTTCCCAGCATCCTCAGAGGGAAATTGCGACTGCATTACATGGTGGAAAGCGGCTATAGATTGTAAAATGTAATTTTGTCGACCACATACTATTCCTTAGTACCAAGGGATTCCCTTGCCTCTTGCTCATTTGGCACCCTCATGGATGAGAAGATGTAAAAATGGTAACCAGAAGGTAATTTCTGAAGTTGGGGGGCTGGGACAAGCTTTTCAGGTTGCACCCTGAAACATTGGAAAAGGGGGCGAAAAGGCAGGCAAAAAGCCCTAAGACAGGAACAGCTGCAGCATATTATTTTTTAATCATTTTCTATCATTTCAGGATCCTCCTTTACTCTCTGGATTCTGCCCAGCTTCCCCCTGGACAATGCACACTGCTCTGAGGATTGGCACATGCATTTCTTTTTTTTTTTTTGGAACCAGGGATTGAACTCAGGGGCACCTGACCACCAAGCCCCATCCCCAGCCCTACTTTGCACCTTTTATTTAGAGACAGGGTCTCGCTGAGTTGCTTAGTGCAGCTCAGAGAGAGGCGGATGCTCCACTGCGCATGCGCCGCGGGCCCCGCTCCGGGCCCTGCAGGGAAGCCGGCGGCCAAACCCGAGAGGGAGCCTGGCCCAGTGACCCGGAGTCGGCTCCTGGGGGCTCGGACCGACCCGCTACGGGTGGCCGTGGGCAAGGCCATTTGTGTGCAATCGGTGGCGGGCGGCGGTGGCACTCGGAGCACCTTTGCCGGCCCCTTGCCCAATCCCCTGACCCCTGCCTGCCCCCTCCTTGACTCCCTTTCCAAGTCCTCCTTGACTCGCCTCTGCGCGGCCTGAGGCTGCGAGGCTCAGCCAGTTTCTGGAAACCGGTGAACACCTGCCCCTCTCCCGCGCCGCTTTTGTGCTGGGCGACGGCGGCGGCCGCCGAAGCTGCAGAGGCCCGGGCACGCAGCGCGCGTGCGCGGAGCCGCGCGAGTCCGCCCGAGAGCGCGCGTGCGCGGGGGGCGCCAGAGGCCCGCGGCCGACGGGCGGCAGGCAGGCAGTGCGCATGCGCAGCGAGGCTGCGGCGCGTGCGCGGGGACGCCGGGCGCGCGCCGCTCTTCCCCGCCCCCTCCCCGGCAGAGATGGCAGCGCCCGCGCCCGCGTCCCCGCCGCGGCCCGTCACCCACCTCATCTTTGACATGGACGGCCTGCTTCTGGGTGGGTAGCGTCCGGCGAGGGCCGCCGGCCGAGTCGGGGCGGGACGGGGAGTTTCAGGGCTGGGGACCCGCGGCGCGGCGGCGGCGGCGGCGGCGGCGTCCGGGCCGGGACCCTCGGGCTTCCGCGCGCTCCGCCCCGGGCCGTCCCCGAAGTCGGGCGGCGGCCGGAGCCCGCGGTCCCATGACCAGGCTGCCGGGTGCGCGTCGCGGCCGCGTCTCCGCGGCCCCAGCGCCCGCTTCCGGCGGGGCCCGAGCACGTGGGGCGCCGTCCCTGGGGACCCCCGGCCGGTGTGCCACCCGCCCCGCGCCCAGCCTCAGTGTCCCCCACTGCAAAGGGGCGCGGAGGGTACCTGCCCCCGGGCCGCCGGCCGAGGTGAGCGCACCTTGATTGTCGCGCCCCGCAAGGTGTGGCTTCTCACCCCGGCCGCCTCGTCCCCCTGGGGACCTGGTCACCATCCGAGGCATTTTTGAATGTCCCAGCTGGAGCAGGGAGGTGGGGTTACCTGCACCTAGTGGACTCCAGCCCATTGCACAAGACAGCTCAGAAGCAAGCCATGACAAGGACTTATCCATCCCCAGGTGTCCCCGTTGGTGCAGAGGTGGGGAAGCCCTGCCAAGTGGCCTGGCCGCCCAGCCTGGCCAGCCAGCAGCCAGGGCATTACCTGGGAAGTGCAGGGGCTGGTGCCCCAGCCCACACCTGCCCCGTGGGACTCTGCGTTTGAACCCAAGCGCCTGCAAGTGTGAGCAGTGCCGCTCTGCGGATCTGAGGCCCAACAGATCCTGGATGGTGTACCCCGGTCAGTGCAGGTCGTGGACAGTTCGCTGGCCTGGAGGAAGCCAGGGAGAGTTCAAAGACAACACCAGGTAGATAACTGCAGACAGGAACTCGACCCCCAACCTCAGCAGAACCAACAGAGTGAGCCTGGCTCCGTGTCCCACGCTCACATGCACACCAGACCTGCAGATGAGTCAACATCCCACACACTGCCCTTCCACGGCCGACCTCTGCGTGTGCATAGCTGATTGCTGATCTCACAACACGGCTAGGTAGGAGCAAGTATTTGCCTTTGACTAATTAAAAACAAAAACAAAGTCTGAGGCTCAGAGAGCTGTGAAGTCAGCTCTCTGTCCCTGTGATAAAGCAACTGAGAAAAACAAGCTGCAAGGAGGAGAGATGTGTTCTGGCTCATGGTTTCACTCGGTGGTGGGCTGTCTCCCCCGCCCCGGGCCTGTGGTGAGGAGGGACACCGTGATGCAGCCGACCTGTTCACCTTGTGGCCACTGGAAAGCAGACAGAGGAAGTGATGGGGAGAAAGATATAGTCCCCAAGGGCACACCCTGAAGGACCCACACCCTTCAACCAGGTCCCACCCGCTACAGTTTCCACCACCTCCCCCAAAATGTCATTAAATTACAAATCAGAGCCCTCAGGATCCCGTCGCTTCCAAAAGCCCCACCTCTGGACATTGGTGCAATTGGGGACCAATAGGGAACATTCAATTTCCAAATTATAAGACACCTAAAAGTACTTGCCCAAGGTCTCACAGCCAGTACAGAAGTTAGCAGAGAAGGATTCTGAATTGATTTGCTTCTAAATATGTGTGATAATTAGCTCATCTTCATGTTTGAATGTGACCTTGGTCTCTGTTCATACTGCTGAGTATTCAGTGGTAATGAGACTGATTTTTTTTTTTTTTTTTAACACACACCAACTAGTCTCTTCATTTTATGGACACAGATGTAAATTGCTGAATTTCAAAAGGGTTGAAGAAATCCCCACAGAGGTCCCTAATTGGAACAAGCAGTGTCTTGTAGGTGCTCAGTTTGAAATGACTCCATTTCAGAAGGCGTTTGGGATACCTAAGTAGAGTTCCTAGATGTGAATTTTCTTACTCAAGTGGTCAAGAAGTTTAATTGTCGAATACGTTCCTTATCCCCCTAGTGAAGGGTCCAGGTGACCTGTCCTAAGAGGCTCATGAATTTTAATGCAAACCAAGATCTCTCATTAAAGTCAACTTGTAAAATTAGCTTGATGCCTGATTTTGATCCTAGATTCACATAGAGCCATATGGATGTGACTTGGGTGGCATTGCTCGTGGGGGGTGGTTATGGAGTTATGGACCAGGGTCTCTTGACAGCTGAGCTGGACCGGTTCTCAGAGGCCAATCAGCACCCTTACCCTGGTGATCCTCTCTTCTGATCAGAGAGTTGCATTCCTGATGTTTGGAAAGAGAGACCTAACCCTGTTACCCTCCCCCACTTTCTGCCCTCTTATCTTCCCCAAGTCTCCTTTTAGCTTTCCCAAGGACCAAAGCGTACCTCCTCTAATTCTGACTGCTGTATATCTTGTTTGCATAACAATGGATCCCGGATTTCTAAGGGCTCCTTTCTCCGTGGGTCTGTTTGTCTTTGGAGTTTTGAATGCACTTCCCCAGGAGGCCGGCTTTGTCCCGTGTAGCCCCAATAGTGCAGTTCACAGGGAAGTGAAATCCAAAACAGTTTCTAGGGGAACTTGTGCAATGCAAGAATGAGGAAGTCAGCAGGACTTCAGCGAGATTCTCAAGGACGCCCGCCCGGGCACTTTACAGTGAGTGTTATTGTGCTGTTGATTGTCCTTTTAAACAGAAAAAGCACTTCTGGATCTTTTTTGTTTTTTTTGGTGGTTGTTGACACAGGTAGCGATGAATCGGCTGTGACTCACATAATAGCCAATGCCATCAGAGAAAGAGAAGAGGGACATGATTTTGAGGGAAGAGGCCAAGTGTCTGGGCCCCTCAGCAGCAGGGTAGGGACGAGAGCCAAAGATCCCGGTTTCTTCAGAAGTGGAGGGATCTTGCTTTCCGGAGTGGCTGGGTCTCAGGAATGCAGTGAAGCCATGGGATTTTCTGAGCAGCTTCAAACAAGCAGAAGGATTTAGACAATTCTGATTTGGATGATGTGTTTGTCTAACTCAGTGTTCCCCAAAATATTGTTCTCACTTAGTATAAGAAACTTGGAGTTTTGTTACACTTGTTTTTAATACTAAGTCCTCAAAATTTGTGTATTTTACACTCGACACATCTCAGAGTGATGTGGTTTTTTTTTTTTCTTTTTTGGTGGGGAGGGTACTGCAGATTGAATTCAGGGGCCCTCGACCCCTGAGCCCCATCCCCAGCCCCACTTTGTATTTTATTTAGAGACAGGGTCTCACTGAGTTGCTTAGCGCTTCGCTTTTGCTGAGGCTGGCTTTGACCTCGCGATCCTCCTGCCTCAGCCTCCTGAGCTGCTGGGGAGCTAGCCTCATTTTGAGGGGTCACTGGCCACTTACTGGCTGGAGAGCACAGACCCAGATTATGGGACAGCAGCCCCTCTGGATGAAGGCTGAGGTGGGAGGGCCAGGCGGAGGTGGATGTAAAAAGGCACAGAAAGAGCCATTTTGGTGTACACAAATGTGAAAGGTGTTTTTAGGAGTCTCCCACAGTAGTTATGTAAACTTCCTAGAGAGTCACCAAGGAAATAAACGTGTTTTTGAATTCTTGAAGAATGGGCAGAAAGGTCTGGGTGTAGCTCAGTGGTAGAACATCTGCCCCATACAAGGTGCTGAGTCTCATCCCCAGCATCACACTGTGTGTGTGTGTGTGTGCGTGCGCGTGCACACGCGTGTAGCTCCAGAAAACACCAAGATGATAAATCTGAGAGGGGAAGTAAAAATATGTGTGTTCTGGTTTTGGTGTTCACACCCCCAGATGTACCAGATGGCAGGATTTGATGGGTGACAGGAGGATTTGTGGTTGACCGTCGTGTGCTGGGACAAGGCCTGTCCTCTACCCCTCGCCCTCCCACAGCTTCCTCTTTCTAGGGAATGGCACCGCCTCTGATGGGTCCCAGGTGACACCCTCAGGTCCTGGAGGCAGGGTCCCTGGAGTGCTCAGGGAGCCGTGTGCCCAGGCAGTCACTGGTGTGCTGAGCGGTGGGCAGTGGGTCCGGCACCCACAGACAGGAGGTCAGCGGGCTCAGGGTCCCGTGTCCTGTTAACTTGGCCCAGACTCCTGCCTTAAACCCCAGGACAGACGTCCTCAGACCTGAAGACAAAAATAGACTCCCCTTATGCAACCTCAGCACGTGGAGGAGGCCCATGAGCACCTGAGGCCTCAGCCCCGGGCGTCCTGTCTCCTCGCAGACCTGGACCGGGCAGCCCCGTCTGTCAGTGTGTCCGTGTTGAGTGTGCAGCCCAGCTGCCCTTGTCTGAGTGACGGAGCCGGTTGCGGTTTCAGTTGCAGGTTCTGCAGGCCGATGGGCCTCGTGTCCAGCTGGCGGTGGACAGCGTCTTGCCGCGCTGCAGGTGGGAGGGGGCTTCCTTACCACGCCCCCCCTTCCTCCTCCTCCCTGGGGTGGGATCTGGGCAGAGTCAGGCACCCTGCTCATGGCCTTTGTTTGCTGTCTGGGGACAGGTGTCACTTTGCCTTTCTCCTGGAGAAGCTGCGTGTAGGTAGGGGACTGTGGGTTCCTTGTACCCTTCTGATGGTCTGCTCTCGACCCCGATTCGCTCTTTTCAGCTTCTGCGCTTCGAGTCTCAGTTCCTGTGTGTCATTACTCAGGGGTAGATGGAGATCCGTGGCCATCAAGAGCCAGCCCCTGAGAGATGTCTGCTGAAGGCAGTGTTTTCTAGGTTCCCAGGTGACCTCTCCGACTCTTCACCTGTGGCCTGAGTCACTGCTGCCTTGGAACCTGTCCCCAGTGCAGCCGCATGAAAGGGGTGGGGGGCTAGGCCACCAGGGCTCCAGCCTCTGCAGTGGGCCTCTGGGCCTCTCGGAGAGGCCCTGGAGCTGATTGGCCCCAGCTGCCCGCCCTAGGAGCCCACATCAAGGAGGTGCCGTCTGCAAAGCAGAGAGCAGGCCTCTCCAGCGCCAGGTCTGCCGACACCTGGGCTTGGACCCCGTCTCCAGAACCAGGGGCACCCCCGTTCCCCTCCAAGGCCGACCCAGCGCCAGGCATAGTGCTGCGGCAGCTGGGACAGCAGCCTGGCGTCCGGCCAGAGGGAAGCACAGCTTAAGGGGCGTCTCCCACGTCAGGTGTCGCTGATCAGCAGTGCCTGACACGTGGCACCTGTCCACCATGAGCTTCGTCCCCCTGGGTCCCAGGGCGGGGGCAGGGATTTGGGTCCACGCTCTTGTGGTTTAAAATTGCCGCCTTGGTTCCTACCAAGAATCTTCTTGGACAGTGTTAGGGTGTGGGTGTGAGTGACCCCCAGAAGCTCATGTGCGAGGAAATGGAAAAAGGTTCAGAGGAGGAGTGGGTTGTGAGAGCCTTCGCCCACCATGAGTCAGTCCCGCGACGGGGATTAGCTGGGCGGAACTGGAGGCAGGTGGGACGGCGGCAGGGGGCGGGCATGGGGGCGGGGCTCTGGGGCATATATTTTGTGACTGGCAGCAGGGCCTCTCTGCTCCGTGACCCTCATGTGACCTACTTCCCTCCGCCACCTCTTCTGCATGGGTCCTGCCTCTCCTGGGCCCCGAGGAGTGGAGCCCCCAAGGAGTGGAGCCCCCAGGTCCACCTCTCTTTCTCTACAGTTGTTCTGGTCGGGTCTTTCAGTCACAGCAGTGAAGTCGCTGACTAAAACAGACTGTCCCTGTCCTCTCCCCTGCGTCTCTGCCGTAGACCACCCCCAGGGCAGCGTGACCTCCCCTGGGCTTTACAGGGGTGCTCCAGCCAGGTTTGGGCGCAGGACGCCTCGGCCTCCCGTCCCGTGTTCCTTCCCTGTGAGTTACCAGGTGTCCCGCGTTGCCGTTGCTGTCCTCGCCGAGGTGGGCCCTCGCACCCCTAGACTCTCTGCCCCTAGTTCTGCGAGCTAGACTCGGTGACGCTCTCCTGCAATCAGTGATCTGTTTAAAATCTGCTGCAGGTGACAGCCATCCAGATAGGTAAGAGAGCAAACCAAGTTCGCCTGACCCCCACCTGTGGCTGCTGGGTTCACATGACACCCCCACTCTCCCCATGGCTGCCTGGTCCCTGTGACTCTCCTCCCCACCCCCCGTGGCTGCCTGGTGTACCTAACCCCCTCCCGCGGCTGTCGGGTTCGCGTGACCCCCCCCCAGCACTGCCGGGTTCAAGTGACCCCCGCCAAGCACTGCCTGGCTCGCGTGACCCCCCAACCCCCCACAAGCACTGCTGGGTTCGCTTGACACCCCCCCAGCACTGCCGCGTTCGCGTGACCACCCCCCCCCCCAGCACTGCCAGGTACGTGTGACACCCCCCAGTGCTGCTGGGTTCGCGGGACCCCACCCCAGCACTCCCGGCTCCTGTGACCCCCAGCGCTGCGGGGTGCGCCCGTACAGCGAGAGCAGATTGGCACAGGTGATGGCCCTCAGCTGATCTGGGGCCTGGAGCCCGAGGCCAACATGAGCAGCAGGCCTCCCTCCACGCACCACCCACCTGCGCAGGCGGCAGGCAGGAGGAGGTGTTCTCCATGAGAACCCCGCACCCACCTGCCCTGCAGACTGGCACTGCCCAGCTGGCGGGTGCCGAGGTGGGAATGCCCTGGTCTGCGCTGCCCCAGGCAGAGCCCCGCTGGCGGGTGGGCCCTGTGGACGGCCTCCCCGAGGAGCTGGGCTTGTGAGCGGCTCCCTGCGGGTGCTCTGCCAGACTTGACCAGCGCTCTGCCCTGTGCCCCGATGCAGCCACCCATGCCAGTTCACGCGGCATCGGCAGGTGCTGGAGGGCCTCGGAGTGAGTCTGCTGGGGTTCCCAGACCCCATTAGGACCTCGGCGACATGGCGGTGGCTGTGGGAGACGGGACAGAGAAGTGTCTGGAGCTGTGTCAGCGCAGGGCTGTGCTGGGGAGGGTGTGGGAGCAGAGGGAAGGGACGTTGCAGCCCCCGGAGGAGGAGGAAGGGCTGAGCAGGAAGCTCTGTGTGAAGCCCAGAGGGAGCTGGGGGGGGAGGGAGGGAGGGAGGGTCTCCTAGCACGGCCTCTGCAGGACCATTTGCCATGAGACCCGGACGCCTGTGGCCCTGGCCTTGTCCTTGGAAAGCGTAGGTTCCGAGAAGCAATCCTGGTGCTGGTGCTTGGTGTCTTGTGGAAGGCCGGCTTGGGGGCCCCCCCAGGTGCGCGTTTGGCCCCGAGGCTGGCGTTCAGCAGGGCGGCCCAGGCCCGCTCACGGCACTGAGGAGCAGTGAGCACCTGGTTTGTAGACCTGTCGCCCAGTGCAAGGAAACAGGACCCAGAAAAGCACCGGGGCCCAGTCCAGGGCCAGCAGCAACAAGGTGAGCACAGCTGACCCTGGGGAACGTCCATAGTCCCCTGGCAGAGAGCAAGAGGAGGGGCAGAATGGATTCTGTCTTCCATAGAACATACTAGAACGAGTTTGTGTGGTAGAAAGTGCGGACAGAGTGACATTCTACGTGGGGGAAAGGGGTTTGCGTGCCGTGATGGTTGGCGGAGGGAGGCTCCCTTAGGAAAAACGCAATGTAATGCGGGGAGAATGGTGCAGGTGGGTGGTCCCCGCTTTGAAGTCCCCACCTTAAGCGCTGGGCACAGCCGTCACCCAGGGAAGCCAAGAACACGGGGTTGAAGGCAGGAGGGGCTGTGGCCAGGAGGGTGTGCAGCGGGCTGCTCTGGGGCACCCATGGGCCCCTGGGTCTGGGTTGGCTCTGAGGGCAGGGCGTGGCGATGTTTCCTGAGGGCTGCGAGCCCATCAGTCCTGCACGGAAACCTCCAAACTGTGAGTGGAAACAAACCTCTTCTCTTTAGGAGTCAATTCTCTCAGGTGTGTGACAGTGACCATAGCTGACCAAGACGAATAGTCTAAAGGGACCTAACTTCCCTCCCGGGGGTCTGGAAAGGACCAGGTGGTGACGAGTGTACAGCTGTGACGTGCACCCCCCAGGTCGTGTTGAGGGATGGCTCCCGCCAGGCTCTGCTGCTGGGCTTTATGTGTGGGGTGTCCTCCTCCTTCAAAGCACTCCCTGGAGTAAAGGAGGGCAGCGCCCGTGTTGGAAGGCACTGCCCGGGGCGGAGCGGACACGCGCGTTTCCTGGGCCTGCACGCTCCTGTCTGTCCTGGAGAACTCCCACAGAGGGAGTGAGTGGGTTCCTCCTCGGACTCCCTGCACCTGTGGAAGGTCCACCTTCTGGAAGGAGTTTAGAGGGCATCCCCAGAGCCTGCGGCCTTCTGGAGGACTGAGGTGGTGGCAGGCCCCTCGATCCTTGCTGTGCAGGGACCTCTGGAGAGAGCCCCGCTCCCCTGTCCTCCAGCTCACTGCCACGGCGCCGCCCCGGGTTTGCAGATGGTCGCCTGTGGCCTTTGCTCTTGGAGGGTCTTAAAGGTCCATGTTCCGTCCAAACGTCACAGTTCAACAAGGGGTGGCAGCTTCCCAGTAGTCTTCAGGAGGTGGCCCTGCTCGTGGGACCTGGCAGGACACAGGCCAGTGGCCTCTGGGTGGGCTGCAGGGCTGTGCTGAGGGCCTCCCTGGCCCCAGGGCTGCGCAAACCAAGGTGGACATTGTCGCCCAGCAAAGTAACGGCTTGACTTCCCAGAGTGGTGCCCATGTCTCGTGACATCTCTGGGACAGCTTTCCCTGGCACCAGGCCCTGGAGGGCACCTGTAGTCCTCCTGCCCCGTGCACCCCAGTTTCTATAGCGTCGACACTTTTAGCCCTTCCTTAAAAAATAAGAATAAACAGTTCCACGTGGCCACTGAGGGAGCATTTGGTGCACAGGTTGCTGGGCCCAGAGCTGCGGGCTTGGTCCCCAGCCTGTGGAGCCCGCGGAGGTCTTGGGCTACAGGGGTCATGCCCTTGAGGGTTGGGAGCCCAGCTGCTGGCCCCCTTCACCCTCCTGCCGGGCGGTGAGGGTGAGCACCACTCGGCTCTGCCCCGTCCCCTGCCATGGCCTGCTCCCGCCCCCCATCAGAGACCCTCTGAGCGTGGACTGGCACCTCCAAAGCTGAGCCCAAGTAAGACTTTGCTCTCTGTAGGTGGGTTTGTCCCATGTGCTTGTTGTGACAGAGCTAACGCCGAGGTGTCACTTATGTTTTGGCCACAAATAATCATAGGTTTCATTACATATTAGACACTTTCCTATTTTGGTGCAGCTCTGAGGGTCATTCTCTCTGTTCCTCTTGCTCTTGTCTGTCTTACACGTTGCATGTTTCACCAAAGGGATGCTGTACGTTGTGTGTGCATGCGTGCACGCACTTTTTGCCTGAGCATTGCATAGAATGAGGGTCACACAGACGTCTAGGTCAGTGACTCCCTTTCCTGACCCTGGGTTCTGTGGGGGTGTTTCGATGGCTGCACATCAGCTTTAAGGTCGTATGTTGGGGTGAGGAGCTTTTCGATGTGGGGTTGTCATCGAGGTTGGCATTAGGAATTGAGGAGACTTGTCCTCTCGACCCAGAAACCAGGTGGGCAACCAGGGCAGTGGGTGAAGAGCCCGTGAACCCGGCTCCCGCACCCATCCCCGGTGCCTCCACAGGCTGTCCTGCGCAGCCTTGGCGCTGTGCTCTGCCCAGATTTTGTGCCATGCATCCTGTTCTCAGCGGCGCTCACGGCTGTCGGTGCCCATGCTGACCCCTCTCGGGGTTCCAAGCCGACACTGCCGGTGATTTGATCTCCTGGTGATGTACAGAGAGGCGCCAGCCACGGCCCAAGCCCCCACCAGCTCCCGGGAGACGTCAGCCCCATTCCTAAGCCTGGCCCCGTGCTGACTTGGTGAAGTCCCCATCCTGAGCGTCCCAGAGCCCTTGTGCAGTCTCCACGTTGTCCTGTGTGTGGCACATCCCAGGCAATGGGTGACATCTCCCGGGGTGTGGGGGCTTATAACAGAGGAACTAGGTGGAAGCCCATGTTAAGTGTGCGAGGCAGGACCGCGACCGCCTGTGTGACGGGATTTTGCAAAGAGATGTAAGACCTTGGTCACGTGATGAGTGTGTACTACCAGATGGAGGGAAATGACCTCCTCTCTGGGTGGAGGCTGCTACCTGTGAAGTAGCTGACAGGGAGCGTCCTCGCGTCACCCTGGCGCTGAGCCACGCCTGCACGCACCTGGCCTGTGTTTGGCCCACGAAGGTGTCTCCCAGCTGGGCTGCCGCGAGGTGGGCGTCCCTGCCAGGGCGTCTTTGAAACTGGCTTATCTCCCTTCCTGCCTCCACTCCCAGCCGGGCTCCCTGGGTGGGCCCCTTCCTGCTCCTTTCCCCTCTCAGATGGGCTTCTCGGCCTGGCCTGCTGTGCTGCGCGGTGGCCTCTCTCCAGCCCTGCGACTTCTCCGTCTCTGGAGAGCCCCCTGGGGCCCACAGCTGAGCCGGGAGTCTCCCATCCTGCGTTCTGTGCCCCCCGCAGCGGTGCAGTCACCCCAGGACCTGCGTGTTTCAGTGTTTCCAAGCCCCTGAGTGCCGGCGACCCAAGGTCCAGTGTCTTAGGTCAGCACCAGCACCAGGTGTCCTTCCAGGTGCCCGTCATGCCTGGGGCTCTCAGGCCCCCTCTGGGGGATGGCCGCCTTGCACCCATGGTTCTGTCTGTGCGTTGCTTGCAGGGGGCAGGGTGGCGGCTGCGGGTTGGTGTTCACAGGTGACCCTGCGAGTCCTGGGGGCGGGTTAGGTAGAGGCTGGGATTCCCGGGGCGTCCTCTTCTCCCCACCGCCCTCCAGGGAATCTGGTCCTGAGCTGCCCCAGGTGCTTCCTGGGTGGGGGCTGCTGCTGTGATGGTTCAGCCCGAGTGTGGTCTGCGGGTGTGCGTGCGCGCGTGCGTCTCTGCCCGAGGCCTTGCCGTGCTCTGCTCGAGGCCTTGCCGTGCTCTGCTCTGGTCTGATGCCAACAGGCGAGCTGTCCGGCTGCGGCCCAGAACCTCTGTCCCCTGTGGCTGTGCCGTGTCTCACCACCTCTTGTGCGGCCACCTGTGCTGACCTGTGGCGGGAGCGCTGAGAGCCTCCCCTGGGTGAGCAGTGCAGGTGGTCAGTCCCCAGGCGGGCAAATGGAGTGCCTGCATCCAGAGGCCACGTGGCTGTGTGCTGGGTGGAAGGCTCGGGGCAGGCCGAGTCCTGGGAACTGGGGAAGCACGGTGGCAGGCACGTCCCCTCCTCAGGGCTGTGAAGGCACCTGGGGACCAGGGCCTCTGCAGCTTCCATAGCCCCCAATTGGCCAGATCCCTGCCTCGTGGGGACTGCGTCACTCACACTGCAGGAGCCTGTAGGGAGGTGGACACCTTCCATCCTGAGAGGTCGCCATTAGTCATCTGGCAGAGGTGACTCAGTTTCCTTGGGTGGCCTCCGGGAGCTGCATCCTGAGCTCCAGGCAGAGCTGTGGGTGTCAGGTGGAGGAGGAGGAAGGGCCCGGGGTGATCTGGGACAGGGCGCTCCTGTGCATAGGTGGGCGCAGGCGGCGGGGTGCGTGCGGCGGGAGGTCACTGCCAACGCAGCAGCAGAGGTGCTGGGAAGGCCAGCAGGGACAGGTGCGGACTCTGGATCCTGTCTTGGGGCCTCCTGTGGCCTTGCTAGCGGGGGCTCAGTGGAAGGGTTTCCTCACAGTGGACAGTGGTGGCGGTTGGTGCTTGGGCACGGGAGGCTGGCTGGTGGCCGCCTCCCCGTTCAGGTGACGGAGGTCTGCAGGAGTTTCCTGGGGCTGCCGTGACACTGAGCCACACCCGGGGGCTTACAGCTGCAGATGGTGTTCTCTGACAGTGTGCAGGCCGGGTCCCTCAAACTAGGGAGCCAGCAGGGCTGAGTCCCCTCCAGGGACCCCCCCCTCCTGCCGCCTGCTTCACGAGGTCTTGTCTCCTGTCCTCGTCAGGACAGCTGACGCTGGACTCGGGCCTCACTCGGGGACCGCAGAGGCTCCCTTGTGGGGTCCTCGTCAGTCTGCGGATAGCCGTTTTCCAGGTCAGGGACTGGGGGTGGACAGCTGTCCTGGGGACCAGTCTTGGCCCACGTGGAGGGCCTGTAGGTTGGAATGGGCGGGACAGGGAAGGCCTGGTCATGGGGCTGCTGCGCTGACCCTAGGTGTAGGGGGACAGGGGACGGTCCTCGGCCCATGGCGAGGATTCCCGAAGGCTTGGGAGAGCGCAGCCGGAGCAGGGCAGGGAGGCAGGAAGTGGCCACACGGAGAGGGCGGCCTGGGCTCCGGGCAGGCTGAGTGCCGGCGACCCAAGGTCCAGTGTCTTAGGTCAGCACCGGGGTGGAAACCTCATGAGCTTCACTTTGAAGGACGAACCCCAGGTCTGGCCTCCCAAGGAGAGCTGCTACAGGGGCGCGGGGCTGGCGGCTGGCCCTGCAGCAGCCCCCGAGGCCCCCAGCTCCAGGGCACCTTCCTGCCCACAGGTGGCCGGGTGCTGCCCGGGAGGGTCCAGCAGGTTGGCTGCTGACCATGACGTCAGTGGTGGCTGCTGTGCTCCTGCTCCGCTTCCTGTCACTCTTCCTCCCCTGGCTGCAGCTCCCCCTCCCGTCAGTCACCACGCCCCTCCCCCTCCCTCCCTCTCGCCCCCCCATCCCCCATGGACGTGGAGGACAGGCCTGCAGAGCCAGGAGGAAGGTACACAGCCCTGATGCAGGGCTGCTGGCCCTCCCTCCTGTGCCCACCCTGCCATGGGAGGCCCCTCTGGTCACACTGGCCCTGAGGGACTTCACAGTGGCCTGGGCTTCCACCCCCTTCCTTCTGCTCTTGTGCTGGTGCCGCCGGCCGTGGCTTGGTCTGCAGGCACACGGCACTCTCCAGACACGGGGGAGGGCGGTGCCGGGCGCCGGATGGAGTGCGGGGAGCCTGGACGGCGGCCACCCCGGGGGCTCTGCTGGACAGAGCACTGCTGCGTTGTGCCCACATGGGCTCCACTTGCCAGCTGATGCCGGTCACACCCAGGGGCACGAGGCCCCTCCCGAGAGGATGGTTTCCAGGGGTGGCCCAGGTTCGGAGGCTCCCTTTCCCTTCCGCGGAGTCGCCGCGCCCAGCCGCACGGGGTGCTGTAAGAGCAGGGTGCTGAGTGAGTGGGGGGCAGGGTGTGCTCCAAGGACGGGTCCAGCGCCTGCGGTGCGCCCAGAGGGCGGTGCTGAGGTCCCGTCTCTGCCTGCAGTCCTTCGGGAACACGGGTGGGCGGGCAGCAGCTTGGCACTAGTCTCAAGGCACAGAGCGGTGCTTCCCTCTGCAGGACCCCGAGCAGAGCTCCCATAGACCCCGGCTCCCTGCAGGGCTTTGGTCTAGAGTGTTCCCATGGCTCTTGGAGCACCTGGTCCAAGAGTGGACACACGTGGGGACCCTCTTCCTTCCCACTTCCCCTCCACACAGCGCAGGCCATGCGAGAACACAAACCAGGAAGAGGGAAGGTGGCCCTGAGTGGCCTGTGATCTTGGGGTGTCATTAAGAGTGGTGAATGACGTGCTGGGGCGTCGCTAATTATATTCTGGCACCTGCTTCCCATGTCCGCTCTCTAATTATGCCCCAGCCACGGCTGGCACAACTGCCCGAGGCCAGGGCCCTCTGTCCTTCTCCCCTCGGAGGTCTGGGTTGTGACTTGTAACCCCGTCGGGGCTCACGGGCACTGGCACTTGGGTCCCATCACTTAACGAGCAGCTACGACCACCCCGTCCTGGGGGTGCACTCGTGGGCATGGCCACGTGAACTTGGACAGGGATGTGAGGTCTGCGTGGTGCATGTGGTGGCCGTCCCGGGCCTGCCTGAAGTTGGTCCCCAGCACCCGTCTTCAGCCCCCCTACCAGAGTGTAAACGGAGGGCCCCAAACAACTCTTTGGGTCAAGTGCTGGGACGGCTAACTGCCTCTGGGTGGCGGAGAGGCCGCACATAGAGATCAATGCCCCCTCACCCCGCCCTGTTCAGAGAACCCCCTGCCTCTGCACGGCTGTCTCTGGGCGGCCACCTTTCAGGTCTCGTGGGAGCCTCCCTCTGGTGCCAGCTCTGAAGGGCAGGAGCGTAGCCCTGCTCTCACATGGCTTCTGTCCTGGTGGGCCCTTGGGACGCAGCTGTCCCTCACTCTCTGTCCCTTTAGAAAGCCCCCACATAGAGGGTGAGGAGTTATGGGCGGGTAGTGTGGTCCCTGCTGGGACGTCCTGTGTCCTCAGTTTGGTCCCCTGCACTTGGACTTTGGAAATGCATCAGCCACGCAAGTTGGCCACTAGCACCCTTTCCCCGTCCTCAGACTTTCCGTTTCTGCTTGTGGTCTTTGTCAATCGAGGACGTTCACAGGTCGCCGCGGAGAGGTCTTACCGTGTTTGACTTGTGGGCCCATGTGTTATAAACCCGACCCTCGGCACTAGGTCGCCACGTTTATAGAACACACACAGCTTGTCTCCTAGCGGAGCAACATGGTGCTCAACGTTCTGTCACTGGCAAAACGCCCGCGACAGTCGGCCTGTGAAGAGAAGAGGTGACAGGTAGCGGCACCCGCCTGTACTGCCAGCTGGCAGGGTGCGGGTGTGAGCTGGCCAGGCAGGTGGAGACCTGTCTCAAAATGGGTAACGATGAAAAGGGCCAGGGAGGTGGCTCAGAGCCCCTCTGGGCTCCGTCCCAGGGGGCAGAAGAAAAGGGAGAGGGCTTCATCTTGGCTCAGTTTGGGAGGTGGATGCTGCTGCCTGGGCCTGTGGTAGCACATCAGGCATCGGCGGGGAATGTGTGGTGCATCAGACCATCCACCTCGAAAGAACAGGGTCGCTGTTGCCCCGGGCCACACCCCCGTGATCAGCCCGTCTCAGAGGGTGCGCTGTGTCCAGCCTTAACCCCGTCTCCTCGACACGAGTCCTCTGACGTTCCGCCCTCCCCCCGACTCAGACACGAAACGTCCGTGAGCAGAACACGTGATCGCCAGGCCCAGCCGGCCCTGACCACACCCGGCCCTTCACCTGTGGGTCGCCGTCTGCCCTCGCCCGGTCTCCCAGGTTCCGTGAGGCCCGGCCTGGCGGGAGGCCCTCTGCATGGGCTGGTCACCCTCCCCGTGGTGCTTACGTTCCTGGTGACGCTCTCACAGGAGCACAGCCGAGGGTGGAGGACAGAAGTGGAAGGGTGGCAAGAGGTGGCCCTGCCAGGGGCCCTTAGGAAGGATGGCAGGATGGAGTGGCCTTTAAAGTGCACGCTGGACCGAGAGGTCAGCCCGTGGTTCCCTGCCTTCAGAGCCCCGAGGCAGCTGGGTGCAGCAGGAGCCCACACAGGGCCTGCCGGGACCCTGGCTCCGAAGCAGAGCGTTTGGGCCAAAGGACGTCCCCACGGAGCCTGGGACGTCCCCTTGGAGCCTGGGACCCTATGCTCATCTGCAGTGACTGAAAATTCAAGTCGTGCAGGTCGGCTCAGTGACGCACCCTGAGGCCACCCACCCACCCGGTGAAGGCAGGAACGGGCAAGATGACGCGTGCACAGTTGTCCCGCAGCACTGACCGAGGCCGGCACAGGGTTCTCGGACTGGGCTGCCCCAGGACGCGGCCACACGCGTCTGTAGCCCCCGTGCTCCTTTGTGAGGGAAGCACTAGGAAGACCCTGTTGTGGGACTGTCATTGTGATGGTCTGAGGGGCGTCCTATAGAGGCCTGATCAGGGGAAATGAAGGTCCCTGATGCTCATTTGTTTCTATCACTCTCCAACAGGTGGCCTTGGGGGGACCTGAGGTTGCAGGCTCTGGGGGTCCCATGGCAGCCTCCAGGTGCCCACTCGGGCGCAGGCGAGACCGCCTGCCCTGGAGGAGGCTCTGGGGCCAATCCTGGCCTGGCCCTCAGAGGCCACCAGGTTCCTGGGCTCGCAGCTGCCACCTCTGAGCTCCTGCGTGGTATGTTCATGCAGCGTCTGGCGCAGACTCCTCTCCACGCCTGGCTCTCCCCATCCCCTCAGTTGTGGCACTTCCTCAGGGCACCTTCTGATTTCTCCTGCGAGGTTAGAGCCAGGAGTGTTCAGGAGGGCGGCCCTGTGCAGTCTGCGCGTGTGCACACGTTCCCAATAGTCTCCTGTCCCTCATTTCTAGTTGTGTCCCTCGGTGGGGACTAGGAACATTCTTTGTGGATCTTACTTCTCCTGTGTTTGAGGCTCTGTTATGGCCACTGCTGGAGAATTTTCCGGATGCGCCTGGGAGTAAGTTGAGCTACCTCCCTAGTGGGGTGCTTGTGCAGATCACGCTGGACGTCCTAATGGACGGTCACCTAGTTTGTCTTAATCACAGCTGACTTTCAGTGGGACGCCAACCTTCTCTCCCAGGGAGCCTCGTCCTCAGATCCCCTTTGTGCTGGTGACAGGCAAATCATACCTTAACACTTCGGGTGCCATCAGGAGAGATTTATAACCTTTAATTCTTGTCGTTTTATTTTACGTCAGCTACGAAGAATAACGAGACTTATAACTGGGCACAGAGGCACACACTTGAAATCCCAGCGACTCGGGGGGCTGAGTCCGGAGGTCGCAGGATCAAGACCAGCCCCAGCAACTTAGAGACCCTGTCTCAAAATAAAAGGGCTGGGGAGGTAGCTCAGTGGTACCGCATGGCGGTGTGCAATCCCCAGCACCACAAAAAGGAAAGAGATTTACAAAGAAAATGATCACATTACCCCTGATTATGAAAAATGCACTAATGAATCTGTGCATATGTTCGTGTGTAGGAGTGTCACTGTTCTTGCCTCATTTCAAGCAGATTGGCCAGTTTTTGTCTGATAACGAACCTCTCAAAAGTTCATGTATGAAAGGGTTTCGTTTTAAGTGTTTTTACACCTGGTTAGATGATATTTTCCAAAATAGTGAAGTAAAATTCAGTTTAAAATTTTTTTTCAGTTTTGTTTGTTCGTTTGTCTTTGGTCCTGCTCAGACCACTCGGGCCTTGGGCATGCAGCCGTGGTGGGCTCTACCACTGTGCTCCACCCCCAGCCCCCCAAAGTCAGCCACAAATCTGAGTCGGCACCTTTTTTGTTTGCAAAACTCTATTCAGATAGTGGAAGCGGCGTTGCAGGGGAACAGAGTCAAACGCGCGACTGTAGTAGTCTCCGTGCTTCTGGCCTGGGAGGAAAGTCTTCTCCCAGAGGATGTGGAGCCTAACTGGTCCAGAGACTCTGTGCGCGAGCATGCCCTGTGTACATGGTCTTTTTGGGGGGTTGTTGCAGACTGAGCCCAGAGGTGCTTAACCACCGAGTCACATTCCCAGCCCCTCCCTTTTTAAAATGTACATATTTCGTTGTCGGTGAACCTCTTTAATCCGATTACTTCTATGTGGTGCTGAGAATTGAACTCGGTCCCTCTCACATGCTAGGCAAGTGCTCTACCACTGAGCCACCACCCAGTCCCTTCCCAGCTCTTTTTATATTTAGAGACGGGGTCGCGCTGAGTTGCTTAGAGAAGGCGCAGCAGGGGGCCCCTTGCCGATGGAGCCCAGGTTCAAAAAGAGGGTGCAGGGCCCACTCTGCGTTTAGGGAGCACCTGCTGTCTCCCTAAGGGAAACCAAGGCTTTCTTGTCTCAGAACCTGCACCTTCTGAGAGGGACAGGAGGACACGCGGTCAGCTGTGTCCAGGAGAGGGGAGCAGCCTTCCTTTGCCCTGCAGTGCCCTGAGATGAGCAGGGAGCAATGGTGGCCTTGTGTCCTGACCCTGTGCCTGGCCACCTCTGGGTCCCGCTGTGCAGCCCACCAGAGGCCCACCAGCGCGCCTCTGAGCTGCCCCGGGACCCTCGCCGCGCCTGCCTCCCCGCCGGCCGCCTACCTGTGGGTGTCTTCCTGGAGCAGCCTCCCTCCTGTGCTCGTGAGCGCCGTCTGCACCCCGGGAGCCTGCGCCCTGGAGCGGCACCTCGCTGGCCCTCCTCCTCACTCCCCCTGCCCCATAATTAGGCGGCGCTGTCACCGAGCGGAGCCTGCTGTTAGCCCGGCCCTGTGGGCGGGAGCTGGGCCTCCAGTCACCCTGAAGGTGCCTGGGGCCGTGCCGTGGGAAGGACAGGAATGGGGACGAGACCCCAGAAATCCCAGGCTCCACAGAGGTCCCTGGAGGGATTGTGTGACCCGGTTCTCACTTGGTGGCGCCTGCTCCAGTTGGAGCGTGGGGATGTCCCAGTGGCAGGACCTTTAAGATGGGAGCCTCCCGCCAGGGAAGTAGGTCGCTGGCAGCATGTCCTCCACATTGATGTCGTCCGTCTCCGTGGCTCGGAGGCTCCTCGTGACCTTGCAGGAGACTGGTTGGGTGAGCAAGCCTGGTCCCCCGAATCCCCGTCGGCACTCCCCACCATTGAGGCGTCATCCCCACGGGGCCTCCTGGGCTGAGCTGGTGTGGGCACCGCGCTCTTGAACCTCCACAATGGCAGCTCGGCGACCCTCTGGTTTCACACCGCACCCCGCCTCAGGGATTCTGTCACAGTAGCGTGTCCTCCGTTTCCATTGCGTGTATGTCTGGGGACTGCCACCAGCCGTGTGCATCCTTTTTGGTTGCGGAGTACCATCCCATTGGGTGGAGGCTCCGCAGTTTGAATGGGTCATTTGCAGCTTTCTGTTGCACATGAAGCTGCTGCAGTGACCTCGTGCTGAAGTCTTCACATTAGCTATGGCTTTGTTGTCCTTGGATCTGCAGAGCACCCCAGTGACCTGGGTGGCAGTCTCGGTGCCCAGCTTGGCACTGTCAGGAGCTGGGGGACCTTCAGGAGGGGGCCTGGTGGGAGGTTTTGGTCAATGGAGGCTTGTCCTCAGGGTGCTGGGGCCCCCAGTCGTCTTGGGCCCTCTCGATTCCCAGGTGGGGGCGGGGGGAACAGGCCTCCTTGGCAGCCACCCCCCCATGGGGGCGGTGCCCCCAGGTCCACAGCAGCAGGGCCGGTCGCTCAGGGACCGAGACGCCGAGGCTCAGCGCACACAGACCTCCCCCGTTCAGGTGGTCACCACGGGGACGGCCACTGCTGGTCCTGCAATGAGGCCGTCCTCCTGGTGAGCGCCTCAGCGTCTAACAGGGCAGGAGTCGCTCTCCTCCTGGGCTGTGCGCGTCTTGTGACTGCTGTAAGAGATCGTCACCACCCTGGTGGCTTGGAGCCCCACACTCTGTTGTCACCTCACACTGCGGGAGGCCGAGTCGGGGGGTGGGGGTGGGTCCAGGAGCCAGGGGCCTTCACCGCCCGAGGCACCTGGAGGAGCTGGGTCCTGGCCCTCTGGCCCGCGAGCGAGCCTGCCTCTGTCACCGTGGCCCTTGCTGTCCTCCCTTGGACTCCACGAGTCCCACAGCTCTGGCGTTCACTTTCCCCCTGCAGACGTGTCCCCGTAGGAGTGACCCAGCCACCTCGCTGCGCCAGTCCGCACATTAATGGCGTCTTCCTTAACCACGGGCTGTGGGAAGGCTCCTGGCTCCAGAGCCCTGCCCGTGCCCCGGGGTGCAGTGTGCTCTGCCGGGCGCTGAGCAGAGCCGCCGCTCCTTGGTCGTCCCTGGTGTCGTGTCTGTTTGGTCTCAGTCTAGCAGGGTGGCTGCCGGCCGGGTGATGACCCAGCACTCTCCCCCTGCCCAGCGGCTCCTTCCAGGCAGGGGTCAGGGCGCTCGGTTTCCTGCGGGTCCCTGGTTCGTGTCGGGCCTGGGCTCCCTGAACCTGCTCACTCGCCAGGGAGGGTCAGACGGCAGTGGCCCAGGACTGGGGTCCCTCTCCCTGATCACAGTGCAGCAGGGACACGTGGCCAGGGCGGCCACACTCCTGATCCCCGCTGTCGACCTGTGGCAGGGCAGGGCCTGGTATGGACACTGTCACTGAGCTTGGCCGAAGGGGACGCGTCAGGTGACGCTCAGCTGAGGACACGTAGCCATTCCGTCCACCACTCTGTGGGGGAGCCTCTCACCTCGCAGGTGTTCCTTTGTCCCTTGCTGCTTGAGGAAACGTAGACGGTGTCTTCCTTTCTGTGTGTGGATGGATCTCACCTTGGCCTCGGAGCCCTGTTTGTCTCAGTCCTAGCACAGCCTGGCGCTCGGCCCGGGCCTGTGTGACGCACCCATCGCCTCCCGGGCCAGCGCCTGCGCCGTCTTCCCGAGATGGGCACCTGGCTTCCCTCCTGGGACCCGTGGCGCTGTCTCCAACTTGGAAACGCTGGTCCAGGAGGACCTCTCCGCTGGGTGAGCCTCGCACTGAACGGGGATCTAGGTGGGAACTGGATGCTCTTAGTTCACATTCACTTGGTGCCATTTCAGAGAGAGAGAGAGAGAGGCGTAGATGAACAACGAGGCTCACGGTAGCTCTTGTCCCAGTTTGTGGATGTCGATCGAGGGGCATCTTGGATGCAGGTCTGCAGAGCCAGCTTCAGGAGAGGAGCGAGCCTGTGTTGGTGTCTCGGACGACACCATCTCAGTGTCCCCCTGCCCTCTGCCCGGGACCTGCTGCTCTGCCTGCAGCTCATACTGGCCGCCCTCCTCTGCTCTGGGGTGATCCCCACGGCCAGGCCACGAGGCCCACGAGGCCCTCTCCCTGTGGAGCCTGCTGGGGTCGGGCAGGGCGGACCCACACCTGCAGCAGCCGCACCGCCCCCAGGTGACACTTGCAGAAATCGTGTTGAGGTTTTCCCAGGACGGCGGGTCCTGGCTTCGGCACCCCCTGCGCCGTCCTGGGTCTTTCTGATGTGCAGGTGGCTGGCACCTCAGCTCCTTCTAAGGAACTGTCCCCAAGAGGGTGGCATGGTTCCGGAGGCAGATGTGCCCCGGGTGACAGTGCCCCGAGGGAGCAAGGGAGGGGGTGAGCCTGGAGAGTGCTGAGGCCCCGGCCATCCCACACTGAGGGTTTGCTGGTGGTCACAGGTGGGAGGACACCCGAGGCCAGGCAGGGGCGTACCCTTGGGGCCTGTGGGGGCTGCCTGTGGTGCAGGCCCTGGACCGTTCCCTTTAATGGGGGTGGACATTTGGGGCATGCCAGCCTTGAGCAGAAGCCACTGCTGCTGGGCGTGGACAGATGGACTCCTCCACACTGACCCCTCCACCACCCTGTCAGGAGACTGTCCGGGAGTCGCGGACAGCACCTCAGAGCCCTGCTCTAGGGTGACAGAACAGGCAGGCGGTGCCCTGATGCCCACGGCCCCCGCGCCCAGCCGGGAAGCCGGACGGCCTTGGACCTCCCGAGCAGCCGTCACGCTGAGGCTGAACCAGGCTCTAGAGAAAGGGGGTGTTTTCTTTTGTTTGGTTGATTTCCACTGAAGACAGGTGCGCCCGATAGCCAGTTCCTTAAACACGCCGTGTCCACTGAGGATGCTTTTGTTCTAGATACATATTTCTCGGGGAGAAACCAGCTTACTGGGGTGTCCTTTCAGAAGAGCCTGGGCACCCGGGCCTTGTTTGAGAAGGCGGTGTGTTGACTTTCCCTGCTCTCCCCTCTCAGTGCTGGGGTGCCACGTGGTTTCTGCACCTTGGTTGACTGAGGGCTCCCACTGATTGGGATCATTTGCTGGGGTGACCTTTGGGAATCGTGGGGCTTATTAAGATTTGTCAGTTATGAAGTGTGCTTTCCCATCACGTGTGGGCGTGAGTCAGATGGGGGCAAGGGGGCCCTCCCCTGGAGGGCTGGTGGCACCCATCACCGGGCCGACCCCCGTCTCCCATTCTGTGGCTCGCTGGTGCGGCCCGGGGCTCTGCTCTGGACACAGCTTCTCACGGCCGCTGACCGCTGGCCCAGGGACCACACGTGGAGGGACGGGGCGCGGGGTAAAGAAGGCAGGTGGTGGACTCTCGAGCTGAGCGGATTCCTGGAGGTACGTTTGAACCTACTCGGCAGCGCCCCTTGCCGACTGTGTGTGCTTGTTAAAAGTGACCTAGAGAAGGGCACGGCTCTGTGACTGCAGTGTCGTACCGTGGCTGGGTTTGGTAGCAGTGCAACGTCGGCCAGCTCTTGGGTTGGTTCCCCGTAAGTCTCCCTTGGCATCCGTGGACGCCCAGTGACACCACAGCCCAGGGCTGCTCACACGGTGCCCCGTACATGCCAGTGAGCGGCGTCTGCCCGGAACCCACAGCCCTGCTCCCTGACCCTCAGTCGCCTCCGCGCAGCCTATCCCTAGTGAACAGGATGTAGTGCTACTCGATGGTCGTCACACTGTGCGCGGGGGTGACGGCAAGAGAGCCGTCTGTGCTGCGCAGGGCTCGGGGCTGCTCTCCTGCTGTTCTCACTGTCTGGCTGCTGGGACCACAGATGGTCGGAGCCGCGTGCAGAGGCGGCCTGACTGAACAGTCCTGCGGCCGCAGACCCTGGGCCTGCACCAGGCACTGGGGGGCCAGGGCTCCTCCTGCAGCCCTGTTGTGAATGTGGACAGGACGCTGTGTCCTCCCACCTGGGAGCTTGCCTGCGCTGGGGTTCACGGTGCCAGCCTCTGTGGCTCCGTCTCCTACCTGCCCCTTCCTCGCCTGCTTGCTCCATTCAATACCTGCCCTGGAGCTCCTCTGGGTGGGGTCCGGTGTCCCCTAAGGCAGCTCCTCGGTCCCTGGTTGCCACACGTTGAAAACCCAGTTGGGTTTCCTGGTGGAGATGGCGGGAGGGTGACGCTCCTCCGTGGGCCGGGTAACGCGCCGGATCCCTGGCACAGCGTGCTTGGACCTTCACCCCTGGGTTCTTCGAAAGCGCTGTACCTTTAATTTTCAGGATGCTGTCATCAGCTTGTCGGGTCATTTGATCTGAGGAATTTAATTACTTGTTTAGATCCGTCCCTATTCTGCTGAGGATTTAGGGTGATTTTATCTACATTGTGGGGAAAGTGGCTGTGTGTGCAGTCCCCGACAGATTGATAATCCTCCAGCTCTGTGTGTTTTAAATCAAAAGCTCTGTGACGTTCCCGGCTCTGAGTAAGCACTGTCTGAACCGTCTTGAAAGGAGACAGAGTTTTCTGGCTTTGGAGTCGCGTTTCCTGGCGTTCCCCCTCCTGCCCCGAGCTCACCTTGGCTGGGCTCGGGCTGTGCCTGGGCCTCCCCGGGCTCTCCTCTCTGTCCCTGTCACTCTCGCTGCCTGTCCAGGGTCCCAGGAGCAGGACGGCTGCCACACAGGGCTGCAGGAGGAGGGCAGGGGGCGGGCAGGGCCGTGGCCCACCCTGAAGCCCAGGCAGGAGCTGAGCCCCCACCAGCCACCTGTGCTGCTCCACGCAGGAGCGGGGGCTGCCATCGCCCCATCAGGAGGGTACAGCGTTCCCAGAGGGAGGGCCGCCAGCCCTGGGCCAGGAGGGCGGCCTGCGGGGCGGCCTGTGGTGACCCTGAGGCCGACCACGAGCACCCAGCACCGTGCGGAGCAGACCCCAGGGCAGCCGGCACAGGAACAGCGAGCCCTGAGCAGCTGGGGAGACCCCGTCTGCAAATAAGATGCAAACTAGGGCCGGGAGGGGCCTTGGGGTCCAGGGCCCTGAGTTCAATCCCCGGTAACCCCCCCCCAAAAAAAAAAAAATCCCTGGTGGTGGAGGGCGTAGCCCATGCAGGAGAGCTGCTCCCTGCCTTGGGTGCACTGGGGTGTCACAGGGGGTGAGGGTCACACTGCTGGGACCCATGCTCTCACAGGTGTCCCTCCCCTCGTGAGGTAGGTGCAAGGGGAAGTGCAGTAGCTGGCACCGCGGTGGCCACCCTCGGGAGACGAGGCCCACCCGGCACCCTGCCCACCAGTGCAGCTGGCGGCCTGGGCGTCTGGGAGGAGAGGATGTGGGGGTTCAGAGCTGCAGAGACTCTCGATTATGAGCATCTCGCACTCGGACAACTTCCAGAGCCGACTCGGGCAGTTCCAGGGGAGCACAGACACAAGAGCCGACGTGCTTCTAGTGTTTCCTAGGCATCTGCATCCGTGTCCCTGGACAAGTGGACATTCGCGAGGCCCCCTCCTTACAGCTGGGGTTCAGTGCTCAGCCAGCTTGTCCCCACGCCAGGACACACCCTGTGTGTGTTCCCTTCTCACCTCGAAGGCTGTGGGAGCGTCCGTGGCCAGGTGCCTCCTGACTAGGAGTCCATCCAGGGGACAGTGTGACAAGTCTCTGACGGTGTGGACCTCACGCCTGACCATGCGTGGTGCCATCCCGGCATACTGGGGAATGCCAGGTAGAGCTGTGGGACGGAGTGCAGGTCCCCAAGGCCACACTGGGACCTGGTCCAGGGGGTACAAAGCACTGCAAGGCCGGCTGCGTCCGGCACCCTCGATGGCAGTGACCTTCAGCCATTTCCGCCATCTGCCTGGGTCTCCCCGGAAGCCTCTTGCGCAGAGCGAGGCCTGCGTGGTGTCTGTCTCCCACTTCCTGTCAGTGTGTCTGGGCACTAGAACTCTCCGTCTCTCCGTCTCTGCAGATACGGAGCGGCTGTATTCCGTGGTGTTCCAGGAAATCTGTGGTCGCTACGGGAAGGAGTACAGCTGGGACGTCAAGTCGCTGGTCATGGGCAAGACGGCCCTGGAAGCGGCTCAGATCATCATCGACGTCCTGCAGCTGCCCATGTCCAAAGAGGAGCTGGTGGAGGAGAGCCAGGCCAAGCTCCAGGGGCTGTTCCCTGCAGCCCAGCTCATGCCAGGTGCGTGTCTCCCGCCTCAGGGCCGCGGTGGGAAGCCTGCCCCCGACCTGGGGAGGCGCTCGAGGTCCACGCGCTCGGCTTACCTTTCTGTGTCCCGTACAGTCTCGGGACCCCAGAGTTGGGTGCACACCGTGGGGTGTGGTGACGCTGTGTTCTCTCGGGGGCTGCTAAAACCACACGCGTCAGTTTCACTGATGCCTGGGTCCAAACACACCTGGGTTTTGTTTTTATCAATATCCTGCCTTTTTTTTTTTTTTCTTCCCTGCAGTGCTGGCAGTCCAGCCCAGGGCCTTGCTCATGCGAGGCAGGCGCTCTACCCCGAGTCACCCCCAGCTCTTTGTCAGCCGTCTCTAACGGCTGTGTTCCTCTTGGAATTACTCCAGAGTCGAGCTCCAGCAGTGGCTTTGCCTTGGTCTTTGCAAAATCAGATATAGGATTAATATTTCAGCAACTATTCAAACTTTTAACGGTGCGATAAGCAGCTAAATCTCTCCACAGAGCCTTAATTTTCAAAAAGTTAGAGCCCTGATTCATTTTTATTTATCGTGTTTGTATGCCTGTCAGGTAGCCCTTAAATTCTTAATAGTTTCTGGAGGGGTGCTCGGGATGGACCCAGGGCCTGCCTTGTGCCGGGGAAGTGCTCCCCTGAGCTGCCCTCCTCCCTGCCCCAGCTCAGGCTGCTGCTTGGCCCGAGTCCAGTCCCTTGGGCCTGTTAACTGAGGTCCGTCGGCCCTCGATCGCCTGCTAAAGACAGAAGGGCAGGGGTTCCTGAGTACAGGCCAGGAATTGGGCTCTCTGACCCCTCTAGGTGAAGAGGGAGTGCTCTCTAAGATTCCTGGGGCCAGGGGAGAGATCTGCAGCCACCAGGTCACCGTGGACCTGCAGCTGTGTCAGGGGAATCGTGCAGTCGCGCTCTTACTTGTATGATCCCGTTTCTCTGCATCTTGACCTTCCTGTACCATTTGTGCATGAAGTAGCCCTGGCGAGTCTTGAGGGAACCCATCTGGACAGTTAACACTTGTGTTTCACATTGGGGTTCACACGGCACGGCCTCCACGGGCGCCTCACCAGTGCTGTGGGTGAGTGGTTCACCTGTACTCTGTTGCCACCTCGCGGGTCCGCAGGGCCTTCACCTTGCAGATCTGACACCACCCCCTCGGCCTCTGCAGCCAGCCCCCTGCCGCTGCTTCTGGGAGCTTGGCCCCTCTGGGCACCTGTGCTCGGTGGAATCCTGCAGGGTCGGTCCTCTGGATGGGCCAGTCTCACTGAGCACCACGTCCTGGGAGCACCACGTCCTGGGAGCACCACGTTGGAGCACGTGACGTGTGTCCTCCATGAGGCGGAGTAGCGTTCCCTCGTGTGCGGGCCGCGCCTCCTTTCCTCGCCACCGTCTTGGGGGCTCGGTGTGTGCTCCTGCTTCCCGGCCTCTGAAGAATGCTGCTCTGAGCCTGGGCTGGGCCGTCCCTGAGGGCCAGCGTTCAGTTTTTCAGGGGTGTGCCCAGAAGTGAAGGAACTGCCACGGAGGCCGCACATCCCCTTTCTCTTCTTGCTGGTCCCGGGGGTTGAACCGGGGGTGCTTGACCGCTGAGCTCTAGGGTCTCACCAGACTGCTGAGTCTCAGTTGCGGAGGCCCGCGTCTCACTGGGTCCTCCCGCCTCAGCCCTCCGCGTGCCTAGTTCACAGTGGGTGACACCTGTCCTACAGTGGTGTGGTGACGTCTCACTGTGGCTGTGAACTGGCGTTTCCTGGGGATGTAGAGCATCTGAAGGAGCTCTGCCCATCTCTAGCGGTGGAGAAATGCTCCTCGCGCCCTTTGTCCTTCCGTGATGTGGTCTTTTGTTCTTGCTGTGCCATCTCTCCAGTGCGCTCCTCGTCTCCTCCCACGAGTTGATCACTGCACGTCTTGGGTCCCATCTTGGCTCCACTTTGATGAATTCTGAACGTGGCCCTGGTTACAGGTCCGACTGTGTTCCCTCCCGTGGGAATGTCCCTTTGTCCCCTGCCATGTGTTCCAGTCTTCTCTTTCCTGTGGCCAGGGCTCTGGCTGTCTTGTCACAGAGTGTCCGTCCCCACGTGGGAGGGCTCATTTCTGGGCTTGTGGACTCCATGGGCCACACTGTTGTGGTGACCACAGGTTTGTGACACCTGTTGAGAGCAGGAAGTGACGGTTTCCCGCTCTGGCCTGTTTGTCCAGATGGCTCCTGGCTGCTCTGGGTCTCTAAAAATTCCAGGCAGGTTTCGGGGTGGGTTTCTCTATTCCTGAAAAGACCCCACTGGGATTTGGGTGGGATTGTTTGAACTCACAGGCTGCTGTCCTGGCTCTGAGCACGTCGGCTGCCGTGGCGTTTGCGTGGTCTGTGGGCGTCCCCCTTAATCTCTTCCTGCCGTTCTGGGGTCTGGGTGCACAGGCCGATCAGCCGCAGTGGGTCGTCCCTGAGTCTGTGTTCTTTAGGCCATCCGAACGCCCTGGATTCAGTGACTTCCTCTGGAGCTGTTGGTTGTATGTGCAGAGATGTGGCTGATTCTGTTGGCTTTGTGTCCTACGACTCCTCTGAGTGGGTCTGTTTGCTTTAGCAGTTTGGTGTGCACAGGTGTGTCCCCCTGCAAGTTTCTCCGTGTGCACTGCCATCTTACCTGTGAACCATCTTACCTGACCTCTGTTCCAGGGTGGGTTCCCGTGTTCCTCCCTCTCCCTGTTGCTCTAGCTAGACCTGCCATGCTGGGAGGCCTCCTGTCCTGCCCAGGCCTGGGGGGAAGGCTCCGGCCCCTTGCTGGACTGTGACCGTCTGTTCTGGGAAGCTGCTGGCTCTTCTCCGTGCTCGGCCTCTGCAGTGCTTTGCCTGCCCCAGGGGAGTGACCGTGGGTGCTGTCCTCTGCTCTTCCTGTGTTGAGCGAGCCCCTCTTGTGCTGCCAGCTGACTCTCTTGATTTGCTCTTGAACCTGAGCTCTGCCTCGCCTCATCAGGGGTGTGACCTGCGGTTCTTACCCTGCTCCGTGGGGTTCCCCGTGGAGCCCTGGCCCCAGCGGCTGGGACCGGAGGTCGCTGTGAGGATCGCTGCTGAGTCTCCCCACTCTCGTGGGCATGCTCAGTTCTGCTCTCACGACTCAGGCCTTGCAGGCCGAGCGTCTGGGACGTGCCCTTCCTGTAGGGCGTGCCCTTCCTGGGGTCACCCCGGCAGACGGCCCCCTCTCTAGCTCTCCCTTGCTGTGGGGCTGCAGTGCCCCCTCTTTTCGGATTCCTGTGTCCAGGTCTTCTTTTCCCGTAGATGGCTAAGGGCCTGTGGAGACCGTTTCCCGTGGCCCACCTTCTCTTCGGGTTGAGGAAGCAGCTACTGCGCGCAGCGGGAGCGCCGGGTCTTGCCCGTGCAGCCCCTTCCCTGCCTGCCTTCCCGTGCTCTGCTGTGGTTCTGCGCGCACCCCTCGTCCTGCTGGCCTGGACGCCTGGCTGGGACGCCGAGGGTCTGTGGGTGGAGGCCGCTGCAGTGCCCTCAGCTGCTGACCTCGTTGGTCCCCTGAGGCCAGGTGTCCGGTGACGAGGGGCCGGTCACGGAGGGCCTGGCCGATGAACGCCACCAGGAGCCCCACGTTCAAAGCCTGGCCCCTGGCACGCGCCTCAGGGCGCTCTTGTTGTTCCTCCCTGTGACAGGGTGGGGGGTACTGGAGAGCGCCCTTAGTCGGTCACTGTGACCCTTAACTGGAGATTGTGTGCTTGACCTCCCAGGGACACGGAGGAGCCCTGCTCGGCCACGGCACAGGTCTCCCCGCAGCCCGAGGCCCTAGGCACGCCCCAGGCAGCCCCCTGGCTCTGCTCACTCTGCTCAGCAGGACCCTGAGCAGAGGCAGAGGACCTGGTGCAGGGCAGTGCAGGGTGGCCCTGCGGAGCAGAGACCGAGTCAGGCTGAGAAGACTGGACGCCACAGTGATGGGGAGTGGCCTGAGGGGAGGCCGAGGAGGGGGAGGTGGCCTAAGGGACAGAGCAGGGGAAGGGAGAGGAGGACCACAAGAGCGCATAGGGACAGGATGGGCGCGCAGGGCAGGGACGAGGGCGCAGGGATGAGAGCGCAGGGATGGCGGAGCACAGCCTCCTGCCCCTCGCCCCTCTCCTGGCGGGGGGTGCGCCTCTTCTGCATCCACCCGTCTCCTCTTTGCCCTCAGCCAATCCCAGTCCCACCCTGGGGGACACTTGTGTCATTGTTCAGTGACACAGAAGGGCCCTGTCCCCTTCCCAGGTCTGGAGAGGTGCTTTGGTGCACCTGCCACTTTGTCCCCTCCTGCGCTGCGAGGGGTGCTTCTCCCTGGAAGCGTCCTGTGGGAGGACAGTGTGGGGCCTGGACGTCACCAGGAGCTCATCAGGAAGGAGGGGCTGCAGAGAAGGGTGACCTCATGTCACATTGTTCCTCCTCCTGCTCTCTGGGCCACCGTGGGGCCAGGGAGGTCTGGGCAAGTGAGCTGGGGGAGCGGGCGGCCCTGGTGTCCCGTGGGCCTGTCTGCTCGATTGGGGTCAGGGCTCTGTGTGTCCTTGCAGTGGAGGTGTCGCCTGGCTGTGACGCAGTGGGTGGCCCTCCCTGTCGCCCTCAGGAGGGTGTCTCCAGGCTGGGCTGGGCCTGAGCCTGCCAGCAGGGCCCTGGGTGGGGTGGAGGGGCCCCCGGGAGGACGGTGCCCGGCACCTCAGGGCTGCATCGCCGAGTGCCCTGGGCGCCCTGGAAGGGTGGTGAGGAGGGGCCCGCTGCCCGAGGGCGGGGCAGACCTCCCGCCTAGGCCTGGACGCGCGGCTGTGGGCAGCGAGGGTTGCAGAGCTGCTCAGGTGAGGGGCCTGGAGAAGGAGAGCATGTGGCTCACGTCCTGGGAGCTCTCTGAGTTTCTGAAACAGTCACTGTCACTCCACCCGAGTCGCGTGGCCTTAGAACATCTCCACCTGGGATGTCAAGCAGTGTGTCCACCCTGTGGCTACCTCCTCGTGTTTCCAGCCCCTCTTCCTGGGAGGGGGTCCTCTGGGATGGATGAAGCTGCGTTTGGTGTCCCTGAACGGAGAGCTTCACACTGGAAGGCCACTGACCAGAAAGCCAGGGCCTCCTCGTGTCCCGGGCCCTGGCCCTGTCCTCTCCCATGTTGTCATGGAGAGTGGCGTCTGGGCCTGGGGAGGAGTGGGACAGGCGCCGAGGTCCTGAGCGCCCTCCCCGGGCCGCAGTGCTGTGCTCCCTCCTGGGCAGGCTGGGCGCTGTGCCACGCAGGGCCTCCTGGGGCTGGACTGCGGCTGCACCAAGCCTGAGCTCGGCGCTCTCACGTCCGCTGCCCACAGCGCCCTCTGCAGAGCACAGAGCTGAGGGGGGAGCAGACAGTGGGGACTGGTCAGTGGGGGTTAGTCCTCTGCATGTCCTGCTTGGCCCTGGTCACGGCACGAGGCGGGGGCACTGACATCCCTACTGTGCAGTGCCGTGCTCTGACTGCCCCAGACCTGGTGCATGTGAAGGCACAGCGTGGGGCTAAGAGGTGGGACCCTTAGGGGAAGGGGCAGCCCCATGGGTGGGGTCTGGGCTGGCTTCACAGAGGGCCCGCAGAGCGGCTCCGGCCCTTCTCTCTCTCCGCTGCCCTGTGAGCACGCAGCGCGCTGCCCCTGGGTGGGGAGGGGAGCTCATGAAGGAGGCGCCAGGCCATGTGGGGCCAGGGAGCCTCTCTGGGGACAGAGCCAGTTCCTCGTCTCTTGGACTTCAGGCTGCTTACAGCTTCAGAACTGAAAGAAGTGGGTCTGTCCTCTTTACAAACCGCCAGCCTCAGGTGTGTTGTTACGCACACCCCTGGCCCCGCCCTGGTCCCACCCTGAGACCCCCTGGGGGTGCTGGGGCACTGTGGCTGGCTCTTGAGGGGCTGGTCTCCCCCAGGGAAGGCTCCGCCCTCATGTGAAGCCCGCCCTGTTTGTGGCCTCCCTCCCTCTGCACAGTGCCCAGGAGAGCACCAGCCAGGACGGAAGCCCAGCTGCAGCCTGCCGGTAGCCCAGGCCCTCTCCTTGCTGGGTGGGACCCGCCCCCTCCCCCGCCCCCTCCCCCGCCCTCGCCCTCTGCCTTTTGTGGGACCCGCCCTCTGCCTTTTGTGGGACCCACCCTCTGCCTTTTGTGGGACCCACCCTCTGCCTTTTGTGGAAGGATCATTTCCTTCTTGGCTCACTCCTTCCTGTCGGGTCCCAGAGCTGTCTGCAGCTGTCCCTGCCCCTGCCCCTGCCCTGGCCTCTGCCCTGGCCTCTGCCCTGGCCTCTGCCCCTGCCCTGGCCTCTGCCTCTGCCCTGGCCTCTGCCCCTGCCTCCCACCCCCACCCTGGGCGGGCGTTCCTGCTCCTGGGCTGCTGCTCCCCTCCCTCCTAGACCTGGGCATCCAGAGCAGGTGCTGGGAGCCCCTGGAGGGTCTCTGTCCTCGGGGGCTGTGCTTTAAGCAGGGGAGTGGGCCCCCCTGGCAGCTTCCTGTCAGAAGGACTCGGGAAGGGGTCCCTGGAGGGGTGGGGGAGGAGAAGCTGGTTGCTGTGGGGGGGGGAGGGGACAGCTCCCTGAGTGGGGGTGGGGGTCTGAGCTGGGGCCAGGGGAGCGCCCTGGGTGGGGGGGTGGGGGGAGCAGCACACTGCAGTCTGCAGGGCCAGGAAGGGGACGCTTCTGTCCTCCTGGAAGCCAGGCTCCTCCTCCCTGTGGCGGCTCCAGGAACAGGCCAGGACCTCTCTGTCCTCCAAGTCCCGGCCCCTGCTGACCTCTGACCTGCTGGCAGCTCCCTGGGGAGGAGAGAGGCTGGGGCCTTTGAAGGGGCATTGTTATGCCGGATTCCTGGGCCCCACAGACCTCCCGGAGCCCATGCCATCACACAAGAGTCTTCATCAGAAGCTCCAGCTGGACACACAGCCGTTTCCCCCACAGCCGTCCCAGGGAGTGAGTCCTGCCCTTAGTTCAGTGAGGATCTGTAGGTCTAGGGGACACTCTGTGGCCACAACACCACACAGCAGGTCACCCCACACCAGGGAAAGTCAGACAAGAACTCTTAGCACTGACCAGCACGCTCACTGGAGGAACAAGTGGGTCAGGGTGACTGGTGAGTTCAAGAGGTGGACACATTTGAACCGATGGGTCTAGACCCTGAGGGGTTGGGTGGCCGGATCACGTTATCCATCCCCTAAACTACTGGGAGGGTCACCTGCATTCCAGATACTGCCCCTGTGTCACGCTGGTTGGTTCTTGCTGTGCTCTGAAGTAGGCCTCAAGCATTCTTTTGGTCTTACATTTGCTGAGTCAAGGACACTGGTAGGACACATGACTCTGCAGGGTAGCTATGTGCCCCGGAACAGGTTTTCCCAGGACAAGGCTCATTCCCATCCCCTGTGGCCAAGACACAGAACTGGCCTGTGGGGGTGGGTCAGAAGGTCTGAGTGGACCCGAGCCCTGGGGTGGCAGGGTGCGTGTTGCTGGCCACAACTAGACCCACCTGCGGGCCTGGCAGCAAGGGCCTCCGAGCTAGGAGCTGAGCGGAAGGCGGGGCAGCTGGGCCCTCCCAGAGCCACCAAGGCCTGGGTCCGCTCCCAGGAGAGGAGGCAGAGTCTCAGGCACATGCTCCTGTGCCTCAGGAAGTCTGCCGCCACGCAGGACAGGAGGGTCGGGCGTGGGGACAGTGTCCTCTCATGGCCACAGGCCACATCAGGGGCCACTCCTCTTGGCTCGCGTCTGCGTTTCTGCACTTGCCTGGCACGGCACGAGGGTGGGCGTCCCCTGAGCCCTGCCGGCCTCCCCTGGTGGCTTGCTGCTCTGTGCAGGGCTCGGCCAGCCCTGTCCCCCAGCCTCTGCGACCTGCCCAGGGCCAGCTGCTGCTCTGCCCCGGGGCTGGGCGGCAGGGACTGGTCCTGCAGACACTGCGGGTCATCTGTGACTACCTGTGACAGTCCTGCTTCCCTCAGGTTGAAGTGTGGGCGCTGGAGAAGCACCCAGGCCAGCACCCAGAGCGGGGCTCACTTAAAAAGGGCGACACAGACTTCTCCCCGTGGAGCACCCAGGACACCTTACAGCTCCCTGTGGGAGGGGCAGGTCCTAGGACAGGTCACCTTGGCAACAGGTTGGAGCAGGGCAGGTTCTTGATAAGACCCCTGGGGGGGGGGGAGACAGTCTCCAACTTCCCAGACTCGCTCAAGATGGGCCTCCCTGACCAACCTGACTCCACTTACCTATGGACACTGCCTGATTCTGGCTTCACTGCCGGGGACCAGTGGCAGCCTGCTCATGCACCTGGGGGCTGGGAGGCACGGACTGCAGCCTGGGGCAGTGGCCAGCCATGATTTATGCTGGCCTGCACTTAGGGCCTGACTCCCTGGGGACAGAGCAGCGGTCACACCAGAGTCCTGACCGTCCCCTCCTGTGCAGGCCTGCTCTCCAGGTTGGCATGCAGTCTCCCATCTGGGGGCCATACCTGGTGGGGTCGGGGCTCAGCCGAGACCTTTAGGACCCACATGGCACCAAGGTCTGCTTCCGGGCAGTGGGGGGCCCAGGGGCGGAATCCCAGCCCTCAGTTATGGGTCCCTCTGGCTGTCCACTGCTTTCCTGTCTGGGGGCAGCGGCAGGAGGGGGGACATGACCTCTAGGAGGCAGGAACTCTGGCAGAGAGAAGGCATCTGTCCAGGTCCCGTCGCAGGGGCAGCTCCCCCTCCCTCCCTCCCCGTCTCCGTACCCGGCTGTGGGCTGTGCCCATCAGTCCCACAGGGGTTAGGGGCTGCAGTCTCACTAGCACAGCCATGGACCCCAGAAGAGTGACCTTTGCCACGTCTAGGAAGCTGGCCTGAGTGGTGTTAGGTCCCTTGCCACCAGAGCATCACGGTGTCCTGCTACTTGGGGTCACAGGTTTGGGTGTGGCCTCAGCCTCCTGCCCGTCCCCCCATGGAAGTGGTTGCCCTTGGCATTCCTGACACACAGGGGGGACGTGGGGGCCGCGGGGCTGCGTGACCACCCGAGCTCCTGCAGGCCCCTTTACGGAGGTGGAGATGCAGAGGTGCTCTGAGCCAGGACTCCTGCGGCCCTGGTGCCCTGGGCCATGGCTTGGCTTGGGGATCACCCTCTGGTCGCAGAAGCCCCTGCACTTGGGCCCTGCCTCCGAAGGCTCTGCTGGTGGCCGTCTGTCTTTGGGGTTGTTCAGCTGACTCTTGATCACGCTGGGCCTCTGTAGTTCTTAATGGGCAGCTGTGCCAACTTGGCAAGAAGCACGCAGGTGACCGGCCACGCGCCAACATTCCTGCGTATTTCACCAGACTGTGCCTGGGTCTAGGGACATCTGTGCCCAGAGCAGAGAAGGAGCCCTGCAGATATCTGTGTCCCTGGAGAAGGGGACACGCCCCGAGCCTCCACCTCCTGTCCCCTGGGGAGTCCAGCTCTGGGGTGATGTGGGCGGGAGTCCTTCTGCTAAGAAGCTCCTCACCGCAGGCTGCTAACTACCGCACGCATCCTGGACTAAGGAATGACCTTCGGGTCTTTGCCCCCAGTGACCCGAGATGTGGTGTGACTGGGCACGTGGACATCTGCACTGCGTTTCTGTTTGTAAACACGTGGCGGCAGGCACTCCCATGGATTTGGAAGCGTAAGGGCAGGGGTTACGTTAGAGGGGACCGGCTCAATGTCCCCACAGACACGGTACAGCACGCGCTAGGGCCACGGCGTTGACGTCTCTGCAGGGTGCTGTCCGGGAAGAACAGTGAAAGGAAACAGTCTTGGTTTCCTGTACAAGCCCGAGGCCGGGTCAGTGATGTCCAGCTTGGTTTGAGGTGACCATGGGGAGACGCAGGACCGTGCCCGTCTTGCTGAGCATGCTCGAGGCAGGTGAGTCCGTTCTGCACGGGAGGCTTGCTGAGCAGTTGGCTTGCATGGGACTGACCTGAGAGGCGCTCACCTCTCCTCCAGTGCCTCGCTGCACGGGAGTTGAACTGGGGGGTCTTCCCGCGTCTTCCCTCGTCTCCAGTTTTCTGTTCATCCTGTGCACTGGGCAGGGCAGGTCCACTTCACGCCTTAGAGGTCACCTCAGGATGCAGAGAAGTGGAGGAGGGTGGCACGCTGACCTCGGCTTGGAGGCCGTTGCAGGGCCACCTTGAGAGAATCGAGTGGGGTCTTCTGTGTGACGAATCCAGCGCCTTCTTCACATCTGTGCCATGAAGCTCTGTCCTTTTCTGACAAGTGAGTTTGGATGGTCTTGCCGTATGGAATTGCAACAGAGAACGGAGAGGATTCAATAAGCCGTCGACACCTTCTGACTTACATTGTTCTCTTGCTGATAACAACGTGCTGTTTAAGTAGATGTTTTGTACTTTGGTTTGAAGCGACAAATCCTTGGAGCAGCAACCTTAGAGCTGGGCAGGCGCTGATCAGGAGGCCTCTGACTCTGTCGATGGAGGAGTCATTTGTAGCTGTGATTGGCAGCTGCGATGGGGAGCCTGGGTGCCGGAGCAGGCCTCTGGGTGCGTCTTCTCTCTGGGCAGCGCCCGCCGGCCCTCCCTCCCTCCCTCCCGTGAGCCGTGATGAATCTCTCCCGAGTCGTTCCTGCCAGGTGCTGTGGTCCCAGGCTCAGAAAGCCAACTGCTCAGCCTGCTCCATCAGATTCCTCTCGGCCTCCGTGGGCAGTGCACCTTCCTCCTGGTACAGCGGGGCCTTCTGGAAAGAGGGCCTTCCAGGGAGAAGGGAGGGTGCTACTAATTTACGGCTTGCTTTGGGGCAGAAGAGCTGTTGTTTCTCTGACCTGCCCAGGGAACGGGACTTGGGGTTCCTCTGACTCATGCTGGGGGCGGTAAAGGTACCAGGGACAGAGGACAGGACAGAGGTTAGTCCCGTGGCCCTGACTTCAGAACAGGCTGCGTGGCAGCCCACCGTGTTGGGGGCACCTCTCTGAGCCCACCCAGCTGGCGCGTCCTGGCCTAGAGCCCTGCTCTGCTCAGGCACCCCTGAGGGAAGCCTGGTGTGGCCTTCCCTGCAAGGGCACGGGTGGGAGAAAGGTCAGGCAGCCTGGTGCGGTCAGGGGACACGTGCTGAGGAGGTGTCGCAGAGGCAGCCCTGGGACTCGGGAGCTGAGGGAGTGTTAGCAGGAGTCCAGTGGCCTCAGGCTGACTTGGGGGACTCTGCAAAGGCCCTGTGGCCAGCCAGATCCGTCCAGGTGCTGCCTGGATCTGAGCATCAGGGCAGGACAGTTGGGCTAGTCGGTCCCTCCCTGGGACACGGCGCCTGAGGTTGGACGTGTAGGGAGCGGAGGTGAGTGTTGCCCGGGGTTTCAGAGGCTCCACTGCGTGACCTGGTCTCTGCGGGCCTTTGAGCCCAGGGCGGCCCAGGTGCAGTGGTGGGAGCTGCACTGAGGCAGACCTGCTCCCTTCAGGGTAGCCTGGAGCAAAGGGCTGGGAGGCAGGGCCGCCTCCCCCCCACCCCCTCTCCAAGGCGCAGGGCCCCACCCCCGGGACCCCCTCCAAGGTGCATCACTCCCTCCCAGGCGCAGGGTCTCTCCCCCTCCCACCCCCTCCCAGGCGCATGGCCCCCAACCCCCTCCCAGGAGCAGGGTCCCGCCCCCTCCCACCCCCTCCCAGGTGCAAGGCGCCCCCACTCCCTCTAAGGCGCAGGGGTCCTCCTGGGACCTCCCGATACCTCCCCCAACAGGCCTCCCCAGATTCCACCAACCACCTCCCAGGATCCCCCAGGCTGGGGACCACACCTGTGACCCAGGATCCTTGGGGACATCCAGGGCAGGCTGCAGCTGGGCTCTTCACCAGGGGTCCCCCGCATCCCCCCACAAGCCCAGCCTGCAATGGCCCTGGTGCGGATTCCCACTCTGCCCTGAGCTGGGCCCCTGTTGCAGAAGGTCCAGAGCCCTTCCCTCCTGCAGGAGTCTTTCTCTTGTACACCCAGCCTCTTCCTCCCTCTGGCCCGACCCTGCCCACCCCCTGCCCACCCCCCGCCCACCCCCTGCCTCCCGTGCTGCAGGGCCAGGTCCCTGAGTTCCACAGCTGTTCACGCTCTGCAGAGGCCCCTGGGAATGAGTGCTGCAGGTCTGGGCACGGTCACGGTGCCCTGTCGCAGCCCATGCCTTCCCCGCAGTGCAGAAGTCCTTGGGACCGCCTGGGGAAGGGGGGGGCCTGCCAACACCAGCGACGGCCTAGGTGGACGCGCGTTCCCAGGAGCTGGCATCCAGGCCCATGGGGTCGGCAGCCTTGAATGAGGACTCTGAGAGGCCCACACACAGCTGTGCGGCCACCCCACCTTCCTGCAAGCGGCCACAAGCAGACGGCGTGTCGTGCAGGACATTTCCCTAGGCATGGGCACAGGTGCAAGATTGAAACAGAAAAGGCCTGTGTTTCAGCCACTTACAAATCTATGTGATGTTTATCATTACCATTCTAAACACCGCGTGAGTGTGGTGCTGTGTGTGTGTCCTGGGGGGCCTCAGGCTGAAACTGGATCCCCAGGCCACAGCCTCGGGAGCCTTGGGTCAGAGCTGAGGCCAGGGCCCTCTGTGGGAGGAACCGGTGTCAGAGCAAGTGCTGTCTTCCGCCTACACGGGGGGCGCCTTAGGACCCCGCCGCACATGCCAGTGTTTATGACGAAGGCCCGCGGAGAGGACGGGCCAGCCCTGGACAGACTCCCCGCCCCTGCACAGGTAACTGAACGGCAGTTCTGAATCCACGTTTAACCTGCGAAGCCCCGAGGTTGCTGCTCCGCAGATGTCATCTACTGTGACACAGGTGTGTGATCACTGGTTGCTGAGTGTAAGGTCCTACAGGGGGCTCCCATCTGGGAGGTTAGGACAGCGTGGGGCCATCCACAGGTTGGAAGCGCGTACCTCTCGTACAGAGTTTGGAGACACCTGTGGTTGCCAGTGGCTGCGTCCTAGGCTTGACGTCACATGCTGCTGTCTTCTGTGCCGAGAACCCTGCGCAGGACTCTCCTGCGAGTTTCCCGCTGATGGATCTAGGGCAGCCTGCCCGGGTCTCCTGAGAGCCACCCCGTCCCATGCCTCCTGACACAGAGTGCAGGACCCGAGGGGCACAGACGCCCGGCCGAGCCCTGGCCTCCCAACCCCCACTCAGCCTGCTTCCTCTCCTCTTGCCTTGGGACAGACCCAGGACGGAAGGGAGACGGTGCCTGTCACGACAGCTCCCCTGAGGTCACTGCCCTTCTGTTGGCTGAGGCGCACACCTGGTACGGGGGGAGGGGAGCGCAGCACCTGGTACAGGGGGAGGGGCGGAGCAGCCCAGGACACCTTGTGCTGGGTCTCTCCCGCTTCAAGGATGGGTGTGACCTTGGAGAGTGGGCTGAGGCCCCCAGGGGACCTTGACAGAGCAGGAAACTGCCCCCCTGAGCGTCCCCCAGGGGAGGGGGGAGGGCTCAGGAGAGGCTGTCCTGGGTGTCCAGAGGGTCTTCATAGCCAGGAAGTGGAACTGGCCTCAGGAGCCCCCGCCAGGACCTGCCTGGGTTGTGTGAGCGTGGTCCCTTGTTTGGAGTCTACGTGGCTCCTACATCTCCAACCAGCAAGGACACAAGCCGTAGGGGGACACTTGTCACTGTGCTTTCCTGCCCGTCTCTCCGCTGCTGGCTTCCTGAAGAGCTGGGGTTCACATGACCAAGTTATGAACGAGGCTCTCTGTGGGCACGTGGTTTGGGGGGTCCAGTCCCTGGGCAGATGGCCCCTTGGCTCCAGGCTGAAGAGCATGGCTGGCAGGGACCTTGTGGTGAAGCAGCCCTCCCCCTCAGAGTGAGCCAGCAAGTGGAAGGAGAGGAAGAGACTGGGGTCCCAGTGCCCCCTTCCACGGCTCAGCCCCCAAACATGAAGACCTTCCCCTGGGCCTCACTCCTGGAGGTCTGGCCACCTTCCGTTGGCACCAGCCTGGGGACCGAGGCTTCAGTGCCCAGGCCCTCGGGAGACACTGCCGATCCAGACGGCGGCCGGTGGTTCTTGGTGCTGGTCTTCAAGGGCTCTCTCTGTCCCGAGGCTCCCTCCTCTGTAGCCTCTGCTCTTGTTCTGGGGACCCCCTGACTCGCGTCCCCCTGAGCCCTGATTGCACGTGGCTGTTCCTGTTAGCAGCAGGACCCTCTTTTGCCTGGGTCTTCACATGGGAGCCTTTGCACACGCCTGGCCCTGCGTGCGTGCTGCTCCGTCACAGTCGAGACGGACCTGTGCCTTGGTTCCCGAGGCCACTGTGAGGAAGCTCCGGAATCGGGGACTTGTACCAGCAGCTGAGCCAGCTGGCTGCAGCCCTGAGGGCACACTTCCCAGACCTGGGCTGCTGCTCGGGGGCCCAGGGAGGCTCCCTCCTGCCTTCCAGCTCCTGGGCTCCTCCTCTGGGTCTGGGTCCCCTCTGTGTGTCTTGGGAGGACACTGCCATTGCATGAGGCCCACCCTGACCCAGGATGAGTCCTTCACTTAAAGACCCTGGGTCCAGACAAGGTCGGGTAGAGGAGGGCCGTACCTTAGGGGGCCACCGTGCACCCCCTCTACTCAGCCCATAACCTCTACTGTGGCGCGTGTGCTGTGGGTCCCCTGCCCCTAGGGGACTGGCAGAGGAGCCTGGGCCGGGTGCGGGGGTCCCCACTCCTCAGGATGCAGCAGGAGGGTGGACGGACAGCGCGAGCTAGGCGGCAGGACAGGCCCCTGCGCAGCACTGTGATGTGGCTTCCAGGGGGCTGGGCGGCTCTGGCCCTCCAGCCACGTGTCCCTCCCCAGGGCTCCCTCCCACGCTCCTGGCCATGAGCTCTTCAGACGTGAGTCTCTGCACCCAGGGCGTCCGCGCTGGGCCCGGCTCTGCAGGGGGTCAGCTGTGCGGGTGGTCAGCTGTGCGGGTGGGCTCCCCTCCTTGCCCAGTTCCTCCCCCCTCGCGCTCAGGCCAGGGCCCGTGGAGCTAGCTGGCCGGTTTCCATGCACACGTCACTCACGGGGGCTTGGGGAGCACCCCTGAAGCCTGTGGCGCTGTCAGTCTCGCTGCACTTTCCCTTGAGAGTGTTCTCCCCACCCTGGGCCCCGAGGAGGATCCAGCCTGTGCCTGTGGTGATGCTGTGCCTTGCCCTGCAGGGCAGCCTGGGGAAGCTGACCCCGGCCATGGACACTGCCCTTCCCCGCAGCCAGCCCTGGGAGCTGTGGGGGTTCCCTTACTTGTCAACTAAGCAGCTTCTCCCCAGGACTGGCCCATGTACCCCCTACAGCCCTGTCCTTCTCAGAGTGCACCGGCAGTGCTGGTGGCCAGCATGTCCTGGACGTGAGCTTCTGGAGGGACAGTGACACGTTCCTTGTTACCGAGCGTTAATGCAGGGCTGCGCAGCCGGCTCGCGTGGACTGGGCTTCCCTGCCCTGCACTCGCATCACCCACAGCAGCTGAGGGGTCCCTCTGTGCTGCTGGTCGCTGGCAGAAGTGGAGGCCCAGGGCGAGAGTCCCGAGCCTGAGACCTGCCTTCAGACGGTTGTCATGGGCCCCTTTCCCTCTGCTCCCAAAGGCTTCGCGGGACCTTGGCCCGTGAGCTTGCTTGGGACCAGTTGTGGACGGCAGGTAGGGGACAGTGCTGTGGAGCACGGCTCAGGGCCCTCCCCAGACTGCAGAAAACTACCCGAAGCCCCTTTGGGCTCCTGGGCGGGTGTGCCCTGCAGTTGGAGACGCGCTTTAGTGCGCCCTGACTGCGCCCCTGCTGCTGCTACGTTAGTACCTTGAAAATAACCACAGGAAGAACAGTGTGACAGGATCGGCTTCAACAAAACACAGCGGTGACATTAAAAATTCATAGCACCAAAGAACCTGAACCATTTTTTTTCTTTTTACAGCATGCTTCAGAGATGAGCATGCACTCCCTTGACTTTTTGAACTTGGTTAAGATGCCATGTGCGCATCTTTTTAGTTGGGGTGCTTGGGGGACTCTGCTGTGATCCCTGAGTATCCAGAAGGAGGTGCATTATTGCCCCGCTCTTGTAATTGCCTTTTGCCCGCCGTCCAGTTGTCCCCGGGTCTCTGGGATGCGGCTCCTGCCTGCAGTCAGGTGTGATGCGGGTCTGCAGGTGCTGCCGGCCACCTCAGGGTGTGGCTACTCGTGGGCAGCTCCGCAGCAGCTCCCAGATGCGCGCCTTTGCTCGGGGACCTCTGTGCAGGCGCAGGCGTGTGTGTGGACGGGGGCTGAGGCAGCTGCAGCTCTCTTCCTCTGGCTTGTGTGCGGCTTTGGCGTCCGGGAAGTGCGGTGGCGTGAGGACCTGGGGAGCGCTCCTCCACTTGCCTGAACGGGTTGCGAGTTTCCTGCCTGCGGCTCAGGCCCCTGTAGCCTGGAGAGGGAAGGCCTTGCCTGCACCTTGTTTCCTTCCTGGCTGGAGGCCGTTCGGCCCGTCCCTGTCTTCCCACGAGCTGGTGTCTGTCCCAGGCTGGGCTCCGGAGCCAGGGTCCCAGCTGCTGGCGTGAAGGGGCTCCAGCTTCCATCCGCTCTCTGACCCCGGCCGGCTGGCTGGCTGAGCTCCCTCTTCCTGTCTCCCTGGGCCGGCCAGCTGTGGCCCGCCTGCCTGCTGCTTGATGACCTCTTCCAGGAACCAGCTGTGGTCCTGCAGCTTCTCGCCGGCTCCTCCTCTTCCTCCTCCTGCCGCCTTCTCCCTTCCACTCCTCTAGGTGTGCCCAGGGACCCGGCCGTGGCTTGTTCTCTACACTCTTGTCAGAGTCCCCGGGAGGTCACCTTGACCTAGGAGCGTGTTGTTCACATGCAGACACCTGTGGTTTCCCAGCACCATCCACTGTTGATAGCACACTTAGCTCTGTCTTGCTCAGGGAGCAGATTCTGCCTGATCTCAATGACTGAAAAACTTTGAGAACGATGTCATCATGGGTTATAGTACCTCTGTCTTCTGGAAAGTGACCAGGATTCTACTGTGAATTTGTGTTCATATTACAGACCCTAGGTCAGACCTTGGACGTCCGCCCTCCCTCGCCCACTTGCTGTGTGCTTGTCCTGCCGTTACCCAGACGGGACGGGAGGGAGGCTGCGGTCTACCCTCGTGCGTCTCTCCATTCACTGATCCTTACTGTGTTTGCCTTATGTAGCCTGAAGCCGTGTCACGTGGTATGCACACATTCAGAGCTGTCTGCTTTGATGAGTCGTGTGTTATCACAACAGAGTGTCCCTCTGTGTCCCTGGTAATGGCCCGTCACTGTTCTGAGATCCTTCTGCCTGTGCTTCGTCTGGCGGTGTCCGGGGGAGCCGCGTTATCTGTGGCTCTCTCCCTTTGTGCTTTTAACCTGCTCTGTGTCTGCCTCGGAGTTGGTCTCTGTGGACCGCAGGCGCTGGGCTGCCCCTTTGGGTCCCCACCTCTGCTTGGGCGCACTGGTGACCAGTGTGAAGCCGCTGCTGGGCCGGTTCTGCCGACGACCTCATCTGTGTCTGCTCCGGTTGACTGCTCTTGCCTCTGGGTGAGTCGTGTTCGTCTGTTGCAGGACTGCAGTGTCGGTGTGTGGGGACGCTGTGTCCTTACCCCGGCGGGCGCAGGACGCCTTGACCTGCCTGTCATGGGGTGGGGCCGCCGGGCCTGCCTCTCAGCCTCAGCTGGCACCCTTTCTCCAGGTCATCCCCTGCCATGGCCCTGTCCCCCCGCAGGAGATTGTAGGTGTGCCAGTTTCTGTGACAGGTAGAGGTCCTGCCCCTTGTCACTGGTAAACAGTGACACGGCAGTTGTTTGGAATACGTTCAGCTAAGCCCTGGGGTTCGGCTGGTCCAGGTGTCCTTCCCAGCAGTCTCAGGGCAGGTGGCAGTTGTGGCTCCTGTGACCCAGGTACCAGCCTGTGTCCCTGTCTGATGGGCAGCTGTGTCCCTATGTCCTGTGGTCACTGCTCCTCGCCATGGCCGCGTGGGGTGCTCTTGCCTGGTGCTGCTCCTGGGCTGTGAAGGACGCGGCTGCTTCTCCCTGGTGCCGGGGCGGGTGCCGAGCTGACCCTGTGTCCTGCTTCTCCTCCCCTCTGCGGGGCCGCTGGGCCCCCCTCACCCCAGCGTGGGGTGGCCACCCACTGTGTGCGCAGTACAGATGGTTCTCAGAAAGGCCCAGAGCGTGGTCCTGCGTGCTCGCTGCCTGAGATCAGAGACACGGTCGGGTCGGCAGCTCCACCGGGCCCTGGCCTTCTCCTGCGCCCTGCGTGCCCCAGGGGTCCCCGCCTCCCCCAGCTGCTGTGTGCCCGCCACGCCTCTTTCCAGGAAATCGTCTCCTGCTCCCTGTGCAGGGCAGCGCCACAGTAGTACCTGCGCTGACGTCCTGCTTTCTGTCTCCACCTCTGTGTAGGGCTGTGTCTGAGCTGGGGACCCCTCCTAGACGGCCCCTCAGCCATCAGACAGTCCCCTGGAGGAGGTGGCTGGAGCCTGCTGTTGCTCACTGTGACAGGCGCCAGGTGAGCCGCCTTCACGGAAGCTCAAAACTTCAGAGGTTTCAGTCTGTGGCCACTGGGGCCGGTCACTTTGGGTCTGTGGCAAGGGCAGCATCTGGTGGGTGTTGAGAGCCAGGCCGGTGCCTGGCATTTGCCGAGGGAGTGTTTGAAGGGTGAGGCCAGGGAACCACTGAGATGATGATCTGAGTTGAGCTGTGTGTGATCGCTGAGATGCCGGGTCCACTGTGTACTTGACCTTTACTGTCGGGCAGTGGGGCCGCTCTTGCTGCCTACTTTGGAGGTCTGTGGGGATTCCCAAAGAGTTCCCACTGGTTGGGGCAGTGCCAGTGGAGGGATTTCCAGAGGAGGGATCTCCAGTTGGTGTGTGGTGTGTCCCGGGAGAAGGCTGCGTGGGTGGTGTTCGCGGGAGTTCGGAGACAAGGTTTGTTCCTGCTTCAGTGGCTCGAGATTAGTGCCCAGGCAGACTGCGGCAGGTGGGGGCAGGTGGCTGAGGAGGGCTGTCGCCTCCTGGCAGCGAGGAAGCAGAGATGGGCAAGAGCAGGTGCCCAGGGTCTCCGTCCACGCCAGGCCCCTGGCTCCTGGGCCCCACTGCAGGACCACCCCTGCTCCTGGCACCCGGCCTGGGGACCCAGCCTCCAGCGCACGGCCTTTGGGGGCTGCTCCAAGTCCCCCCTGCAGCCCCCCCCCCCAGGCGAGCCGTCCCCCACTCTGGGGTCTCTGTCCTGCTCACAGGGGCCGAGAAGCTGATCCACCACCTGCGGAAGCACAGCATACCCTTCGCCCTGGCCACCAGCTCGGGGACCACGTCCTTCGAGATGAAGACCGGCAGACACAAGGCCTTCTTCTGCCTGTTTGACCACATCGTGCTGGGGGACGACCCCGAGGTGAAGGGCGGCAAGCCCGACCCCGACATCTTCCTCACCTGCGCCCGGAGGTTCTCCCCTGCGCCGCCCCTGGAGCAGGTAGGCTGGGTGCGGGCTGCGAGGGTCCCGCTGTGGCTGCACCGAGCAGAGCCACGTGGCGCCCGCTGAACACCAGGGCTTGGTGCCTGTCCCTGGCCGGCAGCCGGTGAGGTCAGAGCTGCGCCCCAGTCCCCAGTGACACTGGGCCAGGCCCACAGTGGACACCCCACTGCCCGAAGGGGACAGCGTGGCGGGGCGGGGAGGGGCTCCCTGCCCCAACCAGGGCTGTCACCCTCCCTCAATCAGGGCCACTCCCTGCAGCACTGCTCTACCCAGGGAGTCCCCCGGCCCCCCCAGCCTGTCCCCCGAGTTCCGAGGAGCTCCGCAGGACCCTGCTGCCCCAGCTACTTGAGAAGCCACTTTCTGCTGTGCAGAGGGCTTTGCTCCTCGGGCAGATCCGTCCATCCTGAGGTCGGACTTGAGATGTCTCCCGGGGAGGAGGCAGCTGGGCAGGGGCACTGCGGCCCTTCAGGGCCCTGGGCCCCTCCGTAGACCCATGAAGTCCTCAGGAAGCCAACACTCTGCCGGCCTCCTGGTCCCAACTTCTGGGAACTCCCCCTTCATGACACTTGGGAACAAAGCCTCTGCCTTCTCTTGGTAAAAGAATCCCACAGTCCCCAGTCACCAGCCTGCACGGGGAGGGAGGGAACGCTCTTCCTCCCCGACACAGAGACTGGGTGAAGCACGCGACCCCAAGGCAGGACAGCGAGGCGAACCAACCCTGGGAAAGAGGGAGGGTCTGCCTGGGCGCGGCTGGAGGAAACCAGGTGCTGGGTTGGCTCAGCAGGGTGAGGGCACGAGGAGGAGGTCAGTGGTGACAGGGCGGCAGGCTGGGGCACAGCGAGACCCTCACCCTGCAGAAGCAAGCCGCCCTTCAGGCGTCCCCTTACCGGGGGCTGGGGACGGGGGCTCGAGGATCAGTCAATCACCAGAGGACGGCCCGGACTCCTGTGGCCCCCAGGAGCACTCTGAGCTGGAGTGGGGGACGCCCGGTTCCTGGGACACTGCAGTCCCCCTCGGCCACCAGCGCACCCCAGTCCTGAGGGGACCCAGTCCTGACAGATGAACATCGCATTCGTCCAGGCAGGGAGCAGGCGGGAAGTTTAAAGAGGCCACCTCTCTCCTTCCCCGAGGGCGGGGGAACTTGCAGGGCGCTTCAGACGCCTACAAAGCAGCTGAAAAGTGACCCTAACCCTCCAGGGCTCAGCCTCCGGCTGTGGTCCATGCAGGGCCTAGTGGGAATGGCCCTGTGACTTCCTGCCGCGGCCCTCAGGGTCCTTCCCGGGGACCCCGCAGGGTGTTCAGGGACGTGTTGGGGGCAGCTTGGTCCAGGTTGTGTGGGCGCTGTGTGAGGGCGGAGGGACGGCCTGCCCTGGGTCCAGGTGCACAATCCCGTGTGGTGGCCAGGCCAGGGTCACAGGGGCGCGCACACCAGTGTGTCCAGGAGACGGGCTGGGGAGGCCCTGGGACTGCACGGTCGTTGCCGTCCTGTCCGTGATGGCACGTGACTGGTCAGAGGAGAGCAGCCCTTCGTGTGGAAAGGGCAGGCCAGCTCCCAGGCTCTCACCCCGGGGCACCGTGTGGGCGCTGGGCACCTGTGTCCTGCAGCTGTCACCCCTGCCCTGCGGGGGCTCTGGGGCCCTCCCACGGTGGTGTGCTGTGGTAGAGTTGGCGGGCTCCTGCTCCGGGGGCCACCCCCGCAGGGTGTTGGGCAGTGTGTGGGGGCGCGGCCGCGGGGCAGGAGGATCAGGGCCGCTCCTGGCCTTGTCCTGCAGCCTCCCCTCGGACAAGGAGAGTTGGGTTCAGAACTCGGGGTGCCTGGGAATCGCTTTCCCCCCCACCCCGCCCCATTCCCCGTCTCCCTGGAACTTGGGCCCAAGTGGCAAAGCGTTGTCTGCAGGTGTCCATCCTGGCCCTTCTGCCTCCATGCGCGTGCTGTCTTGGTCCTCCCGCCCCGGCCCCACCTCTGCCCTGCCCTTGGGGTGCGCTCACCTCCCGTGAGCTCCTGCGCGGACTCCAGGCCTTCGCTCCTGGGAGGGCCTAAGGAAATCCCAGGGAAGCTCAGGGGACCCGTGGAGCAGGCGGGGGGTGGGACGCTCCCAGCTCAGCCCGGTCTGGAGTCTGGGGTCCCAGGGCCCACCCACCCGGAGCCCTCTGCGCCTGGCGACTCCGCCGCCCAGCCAGGCCCAGCGTCTCCGCCCCCAGTGGGTCCTCCTGGCCGCGGCTCTCGCCTCTTACCACAGGGTTCCCTCTCCTCCGTCTCTTCTGCTTGCGACCTTTTTGATCCATGTCTTTTGGGGTCCGCCCCCTTGGTAGGCTTTCTCCTGTCCCTCGTCTGGGTCTCCCCAGCTGTCCTCCTGGCAGCAGCTGTCCAGGGGCTTCCCACGTCACCTGGCCCTGTCAGCCCTCCGCCTGTGAGCCAGGTCACCTCTCCCCAGGGCACTCTGAAAACCCTGTCGTGTGGGAGCACTCCTGTCCCCTGTCCACCCGGGACCTCCCAGTGTGACTGGTCCCTCTGTGGTCGCCTGCCTGACCCCAGAACAGACGCTCCTCCCCAGCCCCACGGCCACATGCAGTATCAGTCGGCAGCTGCTTGACAGGTTGTGTCTCTAGAAACTGCATCAGCTACGGTCGGGGACAGGCCTCGCCGTGGACAGAGCACTGTGGGACCCTCGCCCTGCGGCCTCTTGCCTCCTTGAGCATGTGCCCGCCCTCCAGCTCCCGTGGAGCCCTCGCCCTGGGGCTCTCTCCCGGAGCACCCCCTGGAGCACCCCCTGGAGCCCTTGGGGGGGGGGCAGTTGAGCAGTTTCTGGGTTTGCTGCGGCCCCCCTTCAGCCATTCTAAGAGCACAGAGCCCTGCCCCGGCCCATCTCCTTTTCTGTTGCCTCTCCCTGTGCCTGTGCCCTCAGGCTGCTGTCCAGCAGCCCCCGGTGGGGACCTGCCCTAGGCCCCTGCCTCAGCCCTGCCGGCCTCCAGCTCACCCCCACCCACTCCCACCCTCAGGGGACTTGTCCTCTGTGGAGCTGTGGTGTCTGGCTCCCCGCCTACTGCCACCTCTGTGAGGGTCCTTCAGCCTGGCGCAGGCCACGCCGTGGTCAGCCCCTGTGGCCTCCTGCCGTGTGCCTGCGGGGCACTGTAGGTCCAGCTCTCGCCTGCAGACCTGCCGCCCCAGGCTGCGCCCGCGGATCCTGCCCCAGTGCAGCTCTTCAGCTCGCCAGGCCTGGGCCGGCCTTGGGAGAGGAGCCTCTGGGAGGCGCAGAGCAGAAGCCCTCCCCACGCCCAGGGCCCCAGAGGGTGTGGCTGCTCAGTGCGCCCCGACGCTGGCTTCCCCCAGCCACACCAGGCTGGAGCACCTCGGCCTGAACCTGTCCTGGCCCGGACTCTGTCCTGGGCCATCTGTGCCGAGCCCTTGCTCAGTCTTGGCGTCTCGTTGAGTGTCAGTCTGGGGCCCCTGCCTAGCACCTGGTCACAGGGCGGTGCATGTCACCTGGACACCGGGCCCATGGGTGACACCACCACGTGTCGCATCTCTGAGTCTCCCCCAGGACGCATCTCCTCCACTGGCTCGAGTTGATGGTGCCCTTTTCCAACAGTGGTTCCACTGGTTTGCAGCAAAGCCCATGGGTCCTTCCACCCTCGACACCCTGTACCTTTCTCAGGTCACTCAACAGGAAGGCCTCTGTCCACTTGGAGGGATCGATTGACCTGGCTCAGTGGTCGAGCTCTGGCCCAGCGGGCGCCAGGCCCTCGGCGGAATCCCAGCATCTCACAAAGAAACAGGGAAAAAGGTTCAGCTGACCCCAGCTCACGAAGGCAGCTGGAGTGACCAGTGACCTGCCACTGGGGCCGGGGATTTATAGGGTGCGCGGGGGCATCTGAGATTGCTCTGCGGCTGGCGAGTCACAGAGGGAGTAGTCCCAGCAGGGCTGCCCTGCCACCAAGAGGGGCGTGAACTCTGGCCTGACACTGAGTGACCTCACATCTGAAGGGGCCTGGTACCGAGCACAGGCCGGCCGGGACCCCAGCAAGGAAAGCCAAGCACTAAGGCCAGCCATCGCGGCCACTTCCCTCCAGCGTCCCACACAGGAGTGACTGACGGTGAGAAGCCCTTGAGAGAGAGGGCGTTGCAGGAGAAAGGATGCACCCAGGACCTGCCACCAAGCAGGGAGGGTGGCTCTGCTGAGCTGAGCCCAGGCCTTGGCTGTGACACCTCACCAGGCTGGGAGTAGGGGTGCATAGGAGGACTGTGGTCCCCAGACCACCATGGCAGCAGGGAGCAGACTGCCACATAGATCATGGGGAGACAGGTAGACGACACGCGAGGGTACAGGTAAGCAAGTGACAGGTGACAGTACAGAGATGACTGTGGGCAGACGGCAGGTACGTAGGCCTGAATAGATGGATGCGTAGGTATAGATAGACAGAAGATGGTGGGTAGACAGACACACACTAACTAGATAGGTCCTATGTGCACACACAGATGATAAAAAGGCCGATGATGGTGGAGAGTGTGGGTGGGTGGGTAGATGCACGACAGAGGACACGGTGGACGTGAACAGGTGGATGACAGCAGATAGGCAGATGCTATTAGACCACAGGCAGATGACAAACAGGTCATGATGGTAGGTGGGCAGACAGCTGGAGGACAGGTAGACAGATGATAGAGAAGAAGGCTGGTGGACAGGTGGATGACAGAGATGATGGACAGGTGACAGATGGATGCAGGTACAGATAGATGGAAGATGACAGGTAGATACTAATTAGACCATAGATACACTGAGAGCTGATGGACAGGGGGTGCATACACAGGTGGGAGGGAGGGTGGGTGGGCAGGTGGTGGACAACACGATGGGTGGATGGGTGGGTAACAGGAGAAAGATCCGTCACAGGTGACATGTCCTGTAAAGAAGAGTTTAAAATCGGCCATGAGGCTGTTGGGTCATCTCCGACAAGTGCACACAACTGCAGAGAGCGTCAGTTTCCCACGCTGTGTGCACACCTGAGAGAGTAGGTGCTTCTGTGTGTACACACGTGTGCACAGGATTTTACAGGAAGGCTGCGGTTTTCGAGCATGTCGTGCTGGGATCGAGCCCAGGGATTCGGGAATGCTAGGCCCGCACTCCACCGCTGAGCTACACTCCCCAGCCCTGTTTAAATTTTATTCTAGAAACAGGGTCTCCCTAAATTGCCCAGGCTGGCCTCGAGCTTCTGCTCCTCCTGCCTCGGCCTCCGGATAGCTGATATTGCAGTGTGCACCACCACGCCTGGCAGGAAGTCAATCTTCTGGCAATAACAATGATTTCAAAAGCACTGTGTGATGATTTACAACTGTAAGGTTGCCGCTAAGCTAGAGTTTTTATTCAAGGGGGTCAGGGCACCTCATTTCCATACCGTTTAGAAGAAGAGCCATTTTCAGACATTCTTAGGATTTCTTTCTACTCTTCAACATTATCCATAAGACTTGGCTGATGTGGATTATGCTGCTTCTTGTTTACTGGGTTAAAAGTCAAACTGACGTTTTAAAAATACTCATTTTTAAAAAAAGTATCATAAACTGATTACGTGGTAATATAAGCACCATATTTGAAAATAGCTTTTTTCCAAATTTTTACATATGTCAAATATTTTTAGTGCTTTCTTAATGGAAGGTACCTCTTTCATCTTGTTTCTGTATGCAGTCCATTTGGGCCCCTTGTATTGGTTGAAGTTCATATTGAAAGTCTGGCCTTGTGCAGATTATCAGTTGGAAAAGAGATTTTGATAATCTTTTCAGATGATTTAAGCGATTTTTCTCTGATGTTTCATTAAGATTCAACAAGTCGTGGGTTCCCAGGTGCTGCAACGTAGAAGGGGAAGCCTTCTCGGTGACCTGACCCTTCCCTTTGGTATTGAAATCTGTCTCTCCGTCTCCGCCTTGTCTCCCTGCATGGTTTTATAGCCTCATTTTGGAGGTCCTGGTTAACCAACAAATCAGGTCTCCAGAATGCGCACGCATTTCATTGTAACAACATCAAACACGCACATCTGTGGGTCACCATCTCCCAGAAAAGCCCAGATCCTGGCGAGTGATGAGCCTCGTGGCGGGAGAGGCCCGTTTTCTAAATTCTGATTTTCACTTGGAAACTCGTGTTGTTCTTGGCAACAGGCCCTCTTCCCTCCTGGTTCTGTTTCTCGGGGTGGCTGGCGGCCGCTTGGTGAATTTTGAAGGAAGTCCTGCCAGATGCCTAACTCTTACCGCGGTGGTGCTTGTCTGAAGTGCTGGTGGGGGAGGAGGTCCCCGGAGGTCCGCCGCCTGCAGCCGCCATAGGCCTGGTGTTGTCTGGGTGGCAGCCCCATGTCCCTGCGTGAGCAGGTCCCAGCAGTGTTCATGTCCCACAGCCTCTGAGAAGCTGTCACCTGGGGACCTGGACTGGGTGGCTTCCTGGTGAGGGCACAGGCCATCAGCACAGACAGGAGGAAAGGTATGTCACCTGCAGCTTGTGTGTCACCACAGCTAGAAAGGGAGCACTGGGACCATTCCCAGAGCAGGGTGTCGGCCAGCACAGGGCCAGGGCTGTGCGGAGTGACCTCCTGGCCTGCCCCAGCGTGGCACCACCACAGGCAGGACGCTCAGGGCGGGTGCAGGCCCGTGGGCAGGCCGTGCTGGAGGGACCTGGGGGTGGAGAAGGCACTCCTGTCACGGCAGAGTGCACTCTGGGCGCCCTGCAGGGACACGGGGCCCCTGGGCCACCTGGGCTGTCTCCGCGGAAGTTTCTCTGTGGGGCTTTATCCAGTTGCTGAGGGCCACAGCGCTCTCCCAGGAGCCCAGGTGATGGCCCTAAAGGCCCGTCCAGCCCTCCCAGGTGAGGGTCCTGAAACGGTGCGTGCTCGTCCCCCACCCACACACCCAGTGCTGCCCTGTGGCCACGGTACTGCGCAGGTGGCCCAGCAGCTGTGCACCCGGCCGGCCTGCACACTCGTCACCACCGCGTGAAAGCCACCGTGGGCAGGAGCATGGCTGGGGGGCCAGGAGCTGACCGCCAGGACCCGGGCATGTATCTGGGACCCCCATTCCGGGCGGGTGGGCAGGGGACACACAGTAGGAGGACAGCAGCAGAGGGGAGGGCTTCCTAGGGCTGGCACGAGTGCCCAGATCCTCGGGGTGGCAGGCCCTCCTCCCCTCCTCCCCTCCTGGAGACCGCCGCTCGCTGCCGCCTGGACAGAGGAGGCTGGGAGCCGCTCCCTCTGACCTCGAGGTGTCCTTCGTACAGCTGTCCTTGCTGTCCCCGTGTTGGTGGGCAGGCGGCTCCCAGCGCCCTCCGACCTGAGCCGGTGCCCCGCTCGCCCTGGTGCAGGACCGGGCAGGGCTGGTCCCCAGAGAGCTGCGTTCGCAGAGGGACGCGGGCCTCGCCTCTGAGGTCTTCTGAGCCGGAGGAGGGTGCAGTCACTCACTGGTCTCTTCCTCAGAGTTCCAAGTGGCAGGACAACCCTGCGCTGCTGAAGGAGGAGGAGGAAGACGTGGCCTGTGTGTGACACCCGAGCACGACGTGGCTCCTGAGCGAGTCCGTTTCTCGCCTGATGACCCTAAAGGCCCTGCTCTTTCCCCTGGGTGTTCTGACAGGAGTTGAGGGAGATCTTCGTCTGTCAGAAGACGGCCGTTTTCCGTGGCCCAACCGGACCCTGTAGCTGGGCCACGTTCCTGTGACTTAAGGGATCAGAAATGGGATAGCCCAGGGGGTTCTGGAGGCCAGGGAGCCCAAGACTCCCCCAGGATCTCTGTGCATTCTGCAAACACAGCCCTGCACGGAAGGAATGTTCCAGGATGATTTCTGGACCATCCAGGGCCATCACGGGACCTTCTGGGCGTCTCTCAGGGGCACAGCCCTGAGGGGGAGCAAGCTGGCCAGACGCTGGCCTCCCACCACCTGGCCGCCCTCTTCTCCAATTCCACGTCCTGGGTACGGAAAGCACCTCCGCCAAGGCCCCCAGGCTCCTCGCTGACCCCACGTGAAACACCCCACGCAGCCTCAGCCTCTCTCCTGTCTCCCTCCAGACAGGCCGCCAGGGTGTCCCTCACACCAGGGCCTCCACGCCACGGGCAGCCGCGAGCACGTGTGCAGGTCCGCGAGGCTCCCCTGCCTGGGGTTCCTGCCTCTGCCTCAGCACCGTGTCCATGCAACGACTGTCCCCATATCCCATGACCTGCCTGATGGCAGCCTCCGAGGCAGCCTCCCCCACCACCTCCTGCAGGTGCACCTCCCAGATCCTGGGGATGGACTCGGGGTCCCCTCTGTCTGCCCTCCCGTGTGCGCCCATGTGGCTGTCCCCACGGCAGGCTGGGATGGCAGGTCCCCAGGAGCACGGGGGCCACTACCCTCCTCCACGTCATCGTCTCCCCGGGCGGCACGTCCTGTGGGCACTGCTGTCCCAGAACCTCAGCAGCTGGCCCAAATGGCCGACAGCTCTGGATACAGCCTGGCTCGGCACGGGAACGGGCCGCCGCCTCCTTTTTTTTTTTAAACGTTTTTAGTTGTGGTGGGTCTCTTATTTATTTATATGTGGGGCAAGGACTGAACCCAGGGCCTCCCACGGGCCAGGCAGGCGCCCTACCACTCACCATGACCCCAGCCCAGAGCGGGCGGGCGGGCAGCGTTCCTCACCAGCTCACAGAGGCCGCCCGCTCACTTGCAGCTGTTAACGCCCTGCTGTTGGTGGCGAGGCTCAGTGCGGAGGCCAGGGTACGAGGAGCAGGTCCTGCGCCCTCCCCAACCTGTGTAATCCGAACCCCCCATGAAGTTTTAGCACAGCCACGGCGGATCTCCGTCCTCGACACAGCGGCTAACGGGGATGGACTGCCTGCCCCTTACCAGGCTGCAGGTTGGACTGACTCCGCGCTGTAGAGGCTGGGGGAAAGAGGCTGGGGGGAAGGTGTCGTGAACACAGCTGCTCCGGAGTCTGCTGTGTCCTGGATCCGTGTGTGCCCCACTCTCTCAGAGAAGCCAGTTCTTCCAGAAAACCAGGAAGCAACCCTGAGCACACCCTGAACCTGCCTGCGTGGGCCCTGCACTTCCAACAGCAGAGCTGCGGGCCACCAGCTGCCTCTGCCCAGCGCACCCCAGCTGTGGGTTTTGTTATGGCAGCCACCTGGATGAAGACAGCTCGCCACCGTCACATGAGATGCCTCACAGGGCCTCCTGGTTGTAAGACGTAACTTCTTACTTATGTAGCTCATTTTGTTGGGGGGGGGTCCTGAACATGGAACCCAGGGGGCTCCACCACTGTCCTACGTCGCAGCCCTTTTGTTTTTGAGACAAGGTCTTGCTGAGTTCCTGAGGCTGGCCTTGAACTTGTGATCCTCTTGCCCCTGCCTCCCGGGTGCTGGGAAGACAGGCGTGTACCCTGCACCCAGCTGGGACGTGTAGCTCTATAAAACGAAGGCACAAGAGCTCAGTCCCGTGCACCTGGTGAGCAGACCAGGGAGGGAGCGTGACCCCGAGGCCACGCAGACCTCAGGCGTCTTCAGAGAAGCCAGTTGAGACTCCCGGTGACCCACGTGCCTCCCTCCCTTCCACTGGGAGACGTCCTCCTCCTGAATCAAATCCCTCCAGCTACAGTTTAATTAAGCTCTGCGCCTCTCCTGCAGCTGGGGCCCGGCTAGGTCTCGCCGTCAGCAGGGTGGGGAGAGAACGTGGATGCTGTTCAGAGTCCCCTCCTCGAGGTGACTGTGACCCAGCGCTCACCTTTCATCTCCCCTGGGCTCTGCTCCCTCCCTGAGCAGAGGAGAGGGCGGCCTGGCTGCCGCCCGCCCGCCCTGCAGCCTGTCAGCCAGTGCCTCCCGTGGTGGCCTGTGCCTCCCTGTCAGCCCCTGCCTCCCGTGGTGGCCTGTGCCTCCCTGTCAGCCCGTGCCTCCCGTGGTGGCCTGGCTCTGAGCAGGTGCAGAGGAAGCTGTCCTCGGGTCCTGCAGCCGTGTCCAAGGATGTCCAGTGGGGGCTGCCCAAACCAGTGCCTGGCCCGGGCGGAGCCAGGTGCAGCCCGCAGGCCCACGCACATCCGGGTGACTCTCCAAGGGGCCGTGACGTGCAGAGCCAAGAGGGCGGCTTCCTGGGGAAGAGGGTCTCGGGGAGCAGGCGGCCCAGCCCCACCCCTGCACCCAGCGCCTGTCCTCTGGCTCATGGGTTCATAGGCCCCGTAGGGCCCAGGAAGGTGGCAGGTGCTCCCGCCTCCCCTGCCCAGGCCACCTCCACGGAGACGTCCCCCAGATCCCTGGAGAGGAACGCCATCTCGTCTGTCCCCCAGGTCCACCCCCTGCTGGGAGTGGCCGCAGTCCCTTTGCTTACGGGGAGCAGTTTCTTCCCCCAGGTGCCAGAAGGACAGGTGCCCAGTTCACAGAAGGACCGCATCTAAGGTCAGGGTCGCGCGCAGGAAGAACAGGCTGGTCCCCGTGGGTGGCCCGTGCGGGGTTCGGCCAGGGTCCCGCTGGTCCCCAGGCCTGGGTGGGCCTGGGTCTGGGCACAGGGCGTCCTCCGCCCGCCTTCCTTTGTGTGAGCACCGTCTGTCGGACGAGCTTCGTCTCCAGTGGCTGCTGGGTTTTGCTCCTGGTCTGTTTTCCTTTGTGACCCTGAAGCCCTGGGACTGACGGGCACGGTCCTTCTGCGTAACCAGGGCATTTGTGCTTTGGTGGCAGGAGGTGGCAGGCCGCGCCGGACAGCGCGGACACTCCCCGTGTTCAGGTCCCCCTGCTCTTCTCCCAGAGGGGTCTCGGCTGGAAGCGCCCGTCTTGGTAGCGCTCAGGCACCGTGGACGGCCGCGGATCCCTGGGCCCTTGGGAACTCACTGTGCACAGGGGCGGGTTTCAGTGGCCCTTAGTCCTGTGGGCGCTCCTGTCACCTTCCTATTCTGACTCGGACGTGCCTGCCGCGGCTCCACCCCGTCTCAGGGCTCCTTCCCTTCTCCACCTCTCTGGGCAGTCCCGCAGGACACGGGTGGACAGCCCTTATCTGACCTGCCGGGACACAAGTGGCTGTACTTTCTCATTTTGGAATATTTGCCCACACCTGGTGGGTGCCTTGGGGTGAGGCTCCGTCTGAACACAGGACTCAGGGGACTCACTCGTGCCCCTTACGCGCCTGGTCCACGTGACCTCGGCCGTTCTGAGCCAGGCTTCCAGTGAGTTCCGTGGGTGGCTTTCCCTCTGGTAGCCGTGGGGGCGCCAGGACTGTGAGATCTCGGAGCATCGTGGATTTTCGGGTTGGAGATGCTGCGTGGGTATTTCAGCTGCCAGTGCCTTGTTTAGATGATTCTAGAATCTGGAGGGACAAGTGATGAGCTGAGCGCAGGAAACCACAGTCGGGTGACAGCCACGAGGAAGAGAAGTCTCTGAGCGGAGTCCACCGGGAATGGGCCCCTCTCCTGGCCCCTCCTCTGACTTCACGTGCAGCTGTGCAGGGAGCTCTGAGCTGGGAAGGGCCCGCAGTCGTGGCCCCTCACTGCAGACCCGGGCTGCATGCGGGTGGACCCTCTGCCCGGCAGCCGGCACAGCGTCCCTTCCTCAGCCAGCGTCTAGTGCTGAGCCACCCGTTTGCAGCTGGTCCCCCGCCATGCTCCAGAGAGCAGCCACACGCAGGCACACGGGAAGGCTGCCCTCGTGACCCGAGCCAAGCGCTGTCACCCTGGGGCATGGGCGAAGTCTTCCTGCGCCCCACCCCTCATCCTGTGGGCCGACTGCACACCCTCCCAGGTCCCCGGGGGACAGGGCGTCTGTCCCGCCCCGTCATGGGACACGTCTGTGCCTGTGTGCTCTGGGTGAGTGCAGGTAGAATACACCACCCGTGGCTTTAAAAAGGCTGGGACAGGAACAGGCAGAGGGAATCAGTGAAGCGCACAGCACACCTGGGTGGTCCCAGGTGACTCATTTCCTGGCCCTGGCCCAGGACCTTCCAGGTGTGGGCAGCAACTGTCTCCCCATCCACCCACCCACCCAGGCTCCAGGACCCTGGCAGACTGCACCCCCCGGGGACCTCAGTGCTCTTCGGGAGGGACTCCTCATTTCCTGTGGGCAGTGAGTTGGCTAATGGGCTGGGGGAGGGAGTGGTGGGCCAGGAGTCCATGTCCCGCTACGGCTGCAGATCATGGCGGGGCGCAGAGGAGGGTGCAGAAAGAGGGACCGACCTCCACAGCCCCGGGGGCCGGCTCTGAGGGGAAGGGGAGATGCATGAGAGCGCCCTGGGCACCCCGGAGCCCAGGGAGCGGCTCTCCCCTGCAGGGAGGGGCTGTGGCAGCCAGCTGCAGGGCAGAAGGACACCATCTTCCCCTGAGGTGGCGTGCGGGGGTCTGCAGCCTGCTCTCCTGACCACCCCAGCCCCAGGGGGCACAGGCTGGGTGCTGCAGGGGTGGGGGGCTGCAGGGTGTGTAGGAGGGCTGCAAGGGTATGGGGGTGCTGCAGAGGTGTCTGGGGGCTCCAGGAGTGTGGGGGAGCCGCAGGGTGGGGGTGTTGGGGGGCACCGTGGGGGGGGGCTGGGCACCGACATGTGGACACCCAGTGCCAGTACAGGCCACCGGGTGAGGAGGGCCAGGAGGCAGTGTGCCCTCGTGTCACCATCCCCCGTGGCACGGTGATTGTCACCATCCCCCGTGGCACGGTGATTGTCACCATCCCCCGTGGCACGGTGATTGTCACCATCCCCCGTGGCACGGTGATTGTCACCATCCCCCGTGGCACGGTGATTGTCACCATCCCCCGTGGCACGGTGATTGTCACCATCCCCCAGGACGCGCCACGCCTTGGTGTTCCTGAGGTTCATGTGTCACGTAAGCTGTGCGCCCAGGGACACAGGTCTGCACTATAGCACCCCATCCCTGCCCTTTCCCACCACAGTCCGCGAGACCCGACCCGTGCCGCTGTGACACGGGGCAGGACGGGGTCTTGCTGTGTCCCTTCCTCGCTCCCTGCGAGCCCCTCCCCCGGTCCCCGCGTGTCCAGGCCTTGGCCCAGCAGATCCTTAGGACGCGGGTGAGGCTCAAGGCCCTGAGCCGGGCAAGGCTTCTCTGCGTGTCCACGATGCTCTGTGGCGATGGACACCTCTCCCCACCGCTGTCCCCGTAGGGGTCCACCGCAGCTGCTCTGCCGCCTTCTAACCCAGGAGTCACGCAGCACCCTCGTCCCCGTGCGCACGTGGCGGAGCCCGTGCCGAGGAGGGCGCTCAGCCCCCTGGGTGTGTGGGCGTGCACGGCATCTCGCTCTCTTGTCCCCACAGTGCCTGGTCTTCGAAGACGCGCCCAACGGGGTGGAGGCGGCCCTGGCGGCCGGGATGCAGGTGGTGATGGTCCCCGATGAGCGCCTGAGCCGCGACCTGACGAGCAAGGCCACCCTGGTGCTGCGTTCCCTGCAGGACCTGCAGCCCCAGCTCTTCGGCTTGCCCGCCTACGACTGAGGGCCACCGCGACCCGCCCGCCTGGGCCTCCTGGGCCCCGCCCACGTTCAGGGTCCACCTGCTGAGGGGAGGGTCACAGGGAGTCGGCAGCCGCAGGTGCACCCAGGCCAGGTGCAGCCGCGTCACCTCCGTCCCTACTGGGGAGCGGCCTGTGCCCTGAGCTGCCGTGGCCCAGTTTTGCTCCAGGGTTGATGGCCGTCCACTGGACACTTGAGGGAGGACAGAGACCGTGCAGAGCAAGGTCCAGCGTGCAGCCCATGCCGCCGGCACACGCGTGTCGTGTGTGGTCTGCGTGCGTGCCCCCTGCCCTCCAGGCAGAGATCACACGTGGCCCTTCCCTTATTCTACTTCTCTCAACATTGACAGCTACACCATGTCAGCCCCGTGTGCAGGCGTGTATGCATTCATGTGTGTGTGTGTGCATGCGTGTATGCATTCATGTGTGTGTGTGTGTGCAGGCGTGTCCGCACTCCCTCTGCTGCGCTGCTTCACACCCTGGGCCTGCACCCACTCCCTCTGCTCGGCAGCCTGAGAGGAGGGCCGGCCTCCAGCCTGAGGAGCAGCCCTCCCCGCCCCCTGCTCCTCACAGTACCTCCCTGCACAGCCGCACCCCGACTCCCAGGAGGCCCCCCACCCCGACTCCCAGGAGCCGCCCCAGCAGGGTCCCTGTGGCCTGGACGTGGCCCATCTCCATGTTGAGGAGAGTTTCCCACCTCACAAGCCCACTCCTGTCCCTCGGGGACGCTGGCCTTCCGGTGCTTGGTGGAAACGGTGAGGTTAGGGTAGGACCCGGGAGGCCTGAGCGCCACGGAACTCTTGGGGTGCTGTCGGCCTCCCCACACTGGTGGGCTCGCTCTGCCTGGCGAGGGCTGTCTCCTGTCAGAGAAACGGTCTGATCTGCACGCCTGTCTGTCCGGGTGGCTCTGTGCCCCACTGTTGAGCTGACTGTCACCTCCGTGCCTGGTGGAGAGAAGGCAGAGGGGCGGGTGTTTGGGGGGACGGTCCTTCTCCGGGCACCCCGCCTGGCTCTCAGGGCACGCCTGCCCCCAGAAGCCTCCTGAGCCGCCACGGCAGTGCCTTCCGGTGTCCTCGCAGGCTGATGGGGTGTAATAAAGTCCTTGTAGCCGTCCACGTGGTGCTCGTGAGTCCAGATTTCACCCTTTACACCATGTCCTCCAAAACCCGGCCCCGGGCCCCGAGTCCCTCCGCCTTCTGTCCTTTAGCCACAGTGGGCTCAGCTGGCCAAGGGCACCGACGTGGGAAGTGCGCCACGTGCCCCCGACACGGCACACAGGCTCTCCATGTGAGTGCCACTGTTGACGCTGTGCCCTTGGGGATGTTTCTAATCATTGGGCCGTCGTCCCCGGGAAAGAGCAGGGTCTCGACCCGCAAGTCCCAATCCTCACCCCACGACTGTCCTAACCAAATGACGGGCACATTACAGCAGGTACCAGACACCTTAGCGCTCCCGTGTGATGCGTGTGTTGGACTCACAGTCATCACATCCTCATTGCACAGCACACAGCTGCGCACACGTTTCAGGTCTGAGACTCACCTACCGAGTTCTGTCTACCTGGGAATTTCCGTAGGCGCCCACATCTGGCTCAGCGGGGCAATCGGGGTGACGTCTGTTTAAATGAAGCCCGTCACCTGGCTGTTTCCCTCGGTCACTTCCATCTGACCACGGCTGGGGCAGAGCGTGGTGCTTTTGTAGAGGGGAGCCCTGGCCCTCGATGCCTGGCCACCACTCACGCTGCTCTTCCCTGCCACCTCGACCTCGGGGTGTTATTCCAGTGACTCCGAGTTCCTGGGGGTGGGAGATGGACGCTCGCTGCAGGAGGACACCTGCCCGGAAGGCTTCAAGAGCTTAACCGTCACCTTGCCGTCGGCTCCATGGCAGAGTGTGCTGTTGGGGCCGCAGAGAGTTGAGAGGTGCCCGGGCCTGTGCTGACCAGCAGCTCACGTTTGCTCAAGCACCATGAATCCCTAGGTGACTCGGTGGCAGTGCCCGGGAGGTGGCATCGTCAGCCTCCTCCATCCCACCTCACGGAGCACGCCCAGCCCCGCTCAGAACTGCTGATCGCCCCTGGTCACAGGCTTCTCCCACTCAACAGCCTCCGGCACAGGTGGAGGGATTCTTCTAGAAGGAGGGAGCGGGAAGGTCCCTGTCCACAGCAGAGGAGCGCGTGTCCCGGGGGCAGGCGTGGTGGTGGCCCCTTTCCCCCTCCCCTCCCCCTCCCCGTTCCTCCTCCCCTCCCCCTCCCCCTTCCCCCTCCTCCTCCCACTTCCTCCTCCCCTCCTACTTCTTCCTCCTCCTCATCCTCACCCCTTCATCCTTCCTCCTCCCCCCCTCATCCCTCCTCCTTCCCCTCCCCCCTCCTCCCCCTCCCTCCTTCTCCTCCCCCTCCCCCTCCCCCTCTCTCTGCCTTCCTGGCTGCCAGGAGGTGAGCACCTTGCTGGGCCTCAGGTTCCCACCCTGGGGTGCTGCCCCACCACAGGCCAAACAGGCCAGGCGGCTGGAGTGGGACCCCCAACCACGAGACAGGATGAGCCCTTCCTCCCTGTGTGTCTGTCCTTCCTCCCTGGGTGTCTGTCCTTCCTCCCTGTGTCTCTGTCCTTCCTCCCTGTGTGTCTGTCGTTAAGGTCGCCCTTGGCAGCGCAGAACTGGCTTCCACAGAGGGGGACGGACTGCGTTAGTTCACCCCACGGAGGGTCCCGAGGTGTGGGTTGAAGGTTCTCAGGTTACAGGATTCTTGTGAGGACTTTGTCGATGGAGGGGCTCACGCGTCCTAAAGCAGGTCTTCAGGACACCTCGGGGGGCATCCCATGAGTCTGTGGAGTGGACAACGTCGTCTTGTTCGCCTGAGCACAGAATCTTCACCTCCTTCATCAGCCACGGGGGGTTCACGAGTTGCACCTGTTATCGAAATTGAATTCCATCAGGAAACACTGCTGGCCTGTGTGGGCAGGCCACTCGGACACACGGACGAGTCGCACACCTTAGGGGACTTGTGCAGCCAGGTGCAGAGTGCCCGGGTTGGCACTCGGGTTTGAAGGGGAGCCCCCACGTGCATTTGAGCTTGGTCCCCACTGGGGTGGCATTAGGGGGTGCCTTTGGGGAAGTGACCCCGGGGTGAGGCCCCGTTCCCAGGAAGCTGAGGGAACTAGTGTGGGTGTCCCCCTGTCCTTTCTGATGTGAGGTCCTAGGATTCAGATCAGGGCCCTTGGCAAACACACAGACTAGACGTTCGCTTCCTACTTAACGGCTGTGCCATGGAGCTGTGAGTTCATGTGTCATGCAGAGAATCACTTAGCCACGTCCACTCGAGGAAGACAGGATCTATTTCATATTCGTGTCTTAGTAAATTCAGACCTAAGCAAACACATACATATTTAACTAACGTGACGATAATAGACATTTCTTCACGAACCAATAGTAACTACAGAACTTGGTGGTGAAACACACATTTTATTTAAAACTCAGAAGCAAACTGGGCTCGGTACTGCACATCTGTGATTTTGGCTACTTGGGAGGCTGAGGCAGGAGGATCATGAGTTTGAGGCCAGCCTGGGCGACTTAGCAAGACCCTGTCTCAAAAAAAAATAATTGTTTTGAAAAAGTTGGAAACAGGCCAGGCACGGAGATATTTGCCTGTCATCCCAGGGTCTCAGGAGGCCAGGGCAGGAGAATCGCGAGTTCAAAGCCAGCCTCCGCCAAAGCGAGGCCCTAAGCAACTCAGGGAGACCCTGTCTCTAAATAAAATACAAAATAGGGCTGGGGACGCGGCTCAGGGGTCGAGTGCCCCTGAGTTCAGTCCCTGGTACCAAAAGAACAAAAGCTGGAAACAACGAGTATTAGTCTGCTCCGAGTGCCACGGCACGATCCCACAGTCGGAGGCTTAAACAACAGACGTGGATTGTCCCCCAGTCCTGGAGGCCGCGAGCCCAAGGTCCAGGCTGGGCAGGGCCGGCTCCTCCCGAGGCCTCTACCCTGGGCTTGCAGACGCCGTCTTCTCCCCGTGTCCTCCCGGGGCCGTCCCTCTGTGTGCGTCTGTATCCTCATCGCCTCCTCTACAAGGAACCCCCTGGGACCTCAGTGCACCCTATCCCCTCTGCAAAGGTCCTGGGTCCACACAATCCTGTGGCGGCTTAGGGCCTTCAGGTATGTGGAACGCTGAGCCCATACCGCCGACGGAAGGGGTGCCACCATCAGGCCCTGGATCCTTCCTGAGCTCCGGTGGGTGACGGCTGCCGTCTCACGGGTACGGGTCTCGTGCCGACAGACGGGCCGTGCTCTGCTTGGAAATGTCTTCATTCCACTGCTCTTTAAAAATACCTTTTTTCTGGAAACCGGGTTCTCGCTCGAAAGCAGCCTTCTCCCACCATCTGAGGATTCCGCTTCCCTGTCTGACCCTCGAGGGGGGGGGTTCTGTTGGAATCGAGCCCTGGTCCCGCCCTCCCACCTTGGAGGACAGTGGCTCTGCCCACCGCTGGGAGCTGAGACTTCCCGACGGCCCTTGGCTCCGCCGAGGCCTGGCCGGCTTTACTAGCCTCGCTCTGACTTTGTAGGTCTTCATGAGCCTGAGGTTGGTGGTATGAGTGACCAAACCCGTCAGCATTGATTATCTGTCCCCATGCTCCCAGCCAGGCCCACCCCTAAGGTCAATCCCACGCAACGAAACACAACAGAAAAGTGAGTTCTGTGTCGTGAAGTCCCCCAGGCTGGGACCTTTTGTTATAGCTGCCAAGAAAACTGATACCTCTGGGTTGTGCATCGGGAGTGCTTTTTGATGGATGATCTTGACATTCAGACTCCATCTCTGATCCAAAGTGTCTTCCTGAAGTATCTATCATCTCTTGTCCGTCTTTGACTACGGGGACAAGGGACGTGGGATGATGATTCTTGTTGTGTGAGATTTAGATTTGTCTGACTCAGTGTACGGTCCCACTGGGTGCCGCGCAGGACTCCTCGTGTGGAGAGGAGACAGGGACACGGGTGGTGACTTGCACCCTCCGGGGCCGAGAGAGAACAAGTACGTGTGGTTCAAGCCACTCAGTCTGGGGAGCTCCATCATGACGGCCCTGCACACCAATCTGAGGGCTTTCTGACAACATGCATGAAACCGCATTTGGAAATCCTTATCCAGTGGGGAGTTTACAAACAGGGTAGCCAGGCTCGGAGGCGCACGCCTGTCATCCCAGCGGCTCGGGAGGCTGAGGCAGGAGGATCCCGAGCTCAAAGCCAGCCTCAGCCACAGCGAGGCCCGAAGCACCTCCGTGAGACCCTGTCTCTAAATAAATACAAAATAGGGCTGGGGACGGGGCTCAGGGGTCGAGGGCCCCCGAGTTCAATCCCTGGTACCAACAAACCAACAAACAGGGTAGACTCTCAGCAGCCAGGGGAAGCTGTGTCTAAAAGAGTCACCACAGACTTGAAGGACACCTGAGTCTACACCTGTGAAATGACAACACAAAGAAACGTCACCCACCGTGGCAGTCGTAGATGAGAGTGTGACCCGTTCAGACAATAAAACAAACGCACAGGTGCAGCTGAGGGTGAGGTGAGCCCAGGGCGGGCCCTCCGCAGTTCCATGTCCAAGCTACAGTTGGGTCAGCGCCTGCCCAGGCCGACCGCAGGGCAGCACCCCAACTCACCCCGTAGAAAGGACCGCAGGATGGTCAGGCAGGCCGGGAACGCTGCATTCTGGAGGCACGTGTGCTATCTCAAAGTAAGAACATTAAGACATCTTACTCACCTTCAAGCCCATCTTTACCCCGTGGAAAGTTCTAGAATCTTTATTTTTTAAATTTTTTTCTTTTGGAGGCAGGTACCTGGGATTGAACTCAGGGGCACTTGACCCCTGAGCCCCGTCCCCAGCCCTATTTTGCATTTTATTTAGAGACAGGGTCTCCCTGACTGGCTTAGGGCCTCTCCGAGGCTGGCTTTGAACTTGAGATCCTCCTGCCTCAGCCTCCCCAGCCGCTGGGATGAGAGGCGTGCGCCACCAGACCTGCTCTTTTAGTTTTCAGTGTGGGAAAAATCAGTGTTGATTTGGCAGCTCCTGTGCCAGGGGTGGGCAGTTTTCGACTGTGACACATGTGAAGGGCGACACATCCCTTGATGCAAGTAATCTCTGTATGATGCATGAGGAAAAGGAATAGTGTTGTCCTCAAAGCAACTGTCCCTGATCATCAAGAATATGAATGACCATGACGGCTGGGAGGGTGGGGTGAGAAGACCCACTGACACATTGTGGGTGGCAGAGCCACTGCAGAGAGCAGTACGAGATTCCCCCCAAAGAACTAGCATGGAACCGGCCTGTGACCCGGCCCCCCGCCTCCTCGGGGTTCATCCAGGAGACATAACATCAGCGCAGCGCAGCGTCGGGGTACAGCCCTCTAGTGTCACAGCACCCACTCACAGCAGCCCAGTGTGGACCCCGGCAGCTGCCCACCAGTGGGCGGGTAAAGAAACGGCCGTCGCGGCCACAAAGGAGGTTCACGGCCCAGAGAAGGGTGGGTCGTGCCGGGCAGCGATGCGCGGTGGAGCTGGACACCGTCCTGCCGGAGAGGGGAGCCAGAGCCAGGAAGTCAGGGCGCACGGTCCTCTCAGGTTGGGGGCTGGGCGTGGGGGAGAAGGTGCAGGGGCCTCTCCAGGACGGGAAGAAGACCCGCAGGTAGAGGGAGGAGTTGGGGGGGCCGAGGAGGGGCGGCGAGGAAGTCTACCAGGGTCAGCACGGCCATCCACACCCCCCCCCAGGGTCCCACGGACATGGACACGGAGAGAGTGCTCCCTAAAAGTGGCCTCGACAGGAGGGAGGTCAGTGGGGTCTATACACTCCACAAAGGGAGAGGGCTTTAGTCTGGTTGGCCGACTCCATGGCTCTGGCCCAAGGGGAGCAGAACAAGATGGCGGCAGGGCCTGGAGGAGGAGAGCAGCTCAGGACAGGGCACCAGGGGGCAGAGAGAGCTCTGCTCACCAGGGACAGGACAGAGACACCAAAGGCACAGCCCAGGGACCCCCTCCTCCAGCCACACCCACCTGCTGCAGTCACCACCCAGTGAGTCCATTCAAGTGGATTAATCCACTTTTAGTCTACACCCCTCAGAACCCACTCATTTCACCTCTGAATGTTCCTGCAGCGTCTCACACATGAGCATTTAGAGGAGGAAGAGTCTCTCTGTGGCTCATGGTGTCCGAGGTTCAGTCCCTGGTGGCCGACTCCATGGCTCTGGCCCAAGGGGAGGCAGAACAAGATGGCGGCAGGGCCTGGAGGAGGAGAGCAGCTCAGGACAGGGCACCAGGGAGCAGAGAGAGCTCTGCTCACCAGGGACAGGACAGAGACCCCAAAGGCACAGCCCAGGGACCCCCTCCTCCAGCCACACCCACCTGATGCAGTCACCACCCAGTGAGTCCATCCAAGTGGATTAATCCACATACTAGGTTACACTTGTTACAACCCACTATTCTTACCTCTAACCTTTCTTGCACTGGGCCACACGTGGGCTTTGGGGGACACTCCATTGTTAGCCCCAGCAGAGAGGGAACACGGCAGTAGCCCGTGTGTGGGTGAAGACGGCGACCGCGGTTCAGATACGCAGTGTCCCCAAACCTCGTTTGTTGAGGGCTTGGTCCCCAGTGCAGCAGAGTTCAGAGGTGGGACTTTCGGCAGCGACGGATCACGAGGCCTCTACCCACATCGGGGGATTCAATTAATCCACTTGATGGATTGGTCCATTGGAAGCTGAATGAACTGAGGGGAGGCGCGACCTCTTTGGAGGGAGTGGGTCACTGGGGGCAGGGCACAGAAGGCCCATCGTCCCCCCGCCCCGCCTTCCTCTGTGCTCCCTGGTGCCATGAGCCGGGCAGGTCTCCTCCTCCGGGCCCCTCCGCCATGATGTCTGCCTGCCCTTGGGCCAGAGCAGAGCTGGTCGCGGACTGAAGCTCTGAGGCCGTGAGCCAAAAGGAACCTTCTCAGGTTGTGGTCAGGCCTGTCGGCCAGCCATGATAAGGTGACCGCGCCGTGCGGTGCACACCAGGTCGTGCACACAGGAGTGTGAGTCTGCCTCAAAGTCCCCCCATTTGCATTCTGTGCTTCCGTCCTCCGCAGGGCGGGGATGGAGAATCGGGGGTCAGGCGGCCCACCCCACGCGCACACACACACACCCCGAGATAAATCTTCCGAGTATTCACTGAAGATCGGCTTCGAAGAGCTTTAGATTAAAAAAGAAAAAAACAAATGTGGACCTTTCTGAGATTCTTAAAGGCCTCGGATTCATCTCTGTTGAAATGGCGTCTTCAGAAGCCCCACCCTGGCCCGCGCCCGCCCCGCAGCCCGTGTGCCCTGGGTAGATTGAATGAGATGAAATTGCCAATTAGGGACCTAAATGAAGGGTATCGATCCACTCCGGGGCCGTGAATAGGCTGTCCCCAGAAGGTGGCCGCTGGGATGCTGCATCGAATTCCACCCGTAAATAGGGGCCTTTCTCTGCGGCGGGGCACGCCCTCCCGGGTGACGGTCCCCAGGGATCTTTTCTGTCACAACAGGCTAAATGAAAATCTATCACGGGGGTGAAATAGGGGTGGAGGTGTGAGCATCCATCACCTGTGACCTTGTGCTGGGTGAGTGTCCTCCATAGGTCCTCTCCGCCTGGTGCTGCGCCCGGGCCACCGGCTCCTGACACGTTGTCTGCTCCATTCGTCATGGTTTACGTGTCTCCTTTACTAAAAAACCCAGGTCTGCTGGTAGGAGGTGACCGTGTGTCCCCAAATGCCACTGCACAGCCCTGACCCCAGGACCCCAGGACCCCAGGACCTTGGGACGTGACCGTGTGAGGAGACGGGTCTTTGCAGAGGTGATGGGGTGGAGTGGACTTGGGTCCTTGTAGAGGAGGACATGAGGACAGACGCACACAGAGGGACGGCCCAGGGAGGTCACAGGGAGAAGATGGCGTCTGCAAGCCCAGGGCTGATGCCCGTCGGCAGACGCGTACTCGCCCAGTGGACGCAGGGAGGCCAGCGTTTGACCTGGCCAAGTGAGGTGCTGGCCCAGGCAGGCTCGGGAGGGAGACCTGGGGGGGGACACGTCACACAGGGGCAGGCCTGGGGAGGCAGCTGGAGCCCCTCCCGGGGACAGCTCCGGCATGACCTGCCACCCCCTGTGACAACGCGGCGCCCGATCCAGCTGCGAGCGCTGGCGGGAGGCCACTCGGGAGGGTTCAGGTCCACGTTCCCATGGTCCGTACAGAGGTGGCCGCAGCCCAGGCCTGGAGGGAGGGGACGCGGGGTTCCCGGCCAGGAGCCAGCACTGCGGCTGCCCACATGAGGGACCTGCGGGTCGGAACATGGAGGCCACAGCCAGGAGGCCACCTGAGTCCTCACGTGTCCCCAGGGCCTTCGCCTCTCTGCACAGGGGACGGCTGCCCCCTTCCAAACCCCTGCCGGGGGTGTCTGGGTCCTGTGCCACGGTGCCCCGTGTCCTGGCTGAACCGTGGCGGGTCCTGTGTCACCGAGGAGCAGAACTCTGCAGAGACGCCGCTCAGAACTGACTGTGAGACAGAAGGGAAGTCGGACAGTGGAAGTCTCAGTGGACGGCACTGGGCCACGCACGGGGACCACTGAGGAAGACGGTGTCTCACAAGGGCTGGCGAGTGAGCGGACCCCAAGTGTCCCCCAAACAACGGTGAGCAGGGCT